>NC_051270.1:21387138-21722972 GCF_015220745.1 Sebastes umbrosus
GCAGAGGCTGCCATACAAGGTGCTGCTCTAATCTAATGCTCATTCACACTCACACACCGATGGCAGAGTCTTCTAGAGCAATTTGGGGTTCAGTATCTTGCCCTCGGATACTTCGACAGGTGAACTGGAGGAGCGAGGGATCGAAACGCCGATCTTCTGATTTGTGGACGACCTGCTCTACCTCCTGAGCCACAGCCACCCAAAAAGGAGTTAAAGGTGGTTAATGCGAGATTGGGAGCATTACTGTTGCCTCTCAACATGGCGACGGCTAAGCCAGCGTCTCGTAGCTAACGGTGTAACAGCACTAAAAGGCATGCGCGGCCACAACAAAGCACAGAGAAGCTTGGATTACAACACACACAGAGGGAGAGAGACTTCATTCTTTGCTCAAGTAGACATTACTCTATATATTTACATAGCTGATAGTTGTTTGCTGCTATATTAATGCTCTGTATTTTGTATAGAGCACCTTTAATAAATAGCAGCCGTTCATAATAAGAGTCTTCCAGTTGTTTTAATCCTAAAACAAGCTAGCATCAAGGAGGGGAATAGTATTTAATTTACAGTATTTGCCAGTGAATTAATAAATTATCTTTCCCTCACAGCCTTGGTTTTACTATTCTTTTAATTGTGTGTTTCATGAATTCATGCATAGTTATATATACATAGTGGGATATGTGAGACAAAATAAAGGATTAACAGAAATGCTCAAACAAAAAAAAATCATCCCAGACGGCCACTAAGTACAACAGAACAATAATTCGATTTACCACATTTTGCATCTCAAAGCATTCCTGAGCAGTTTCAGTGTTTTTAGTACAGCTACGGGAGGATTAAATGCTCTGCCGTTTCCTAATTCATTCTAAACAGCTGCCACTTTTCTTTAATATTTGATCTTTAGCTGATCATTTAACCTTGATTACAGTCAAGCAATGGTGTCTGGAAATGTAAATGTGTCTCAATAGCTAGCAATAAAGATCAAAAATTCATCTTAGTGGGAGTGTTAAGTCAGTGTGAGCCAAGGTTGAGCTCCTTGTTTTTTATGACTATTTCGATGGAATGGGTCTTCTGAGATTGCGTCTCACTTTCTGTGGAATCTGTGACTGTATGTCTAGGCCTGTCAAGATAACTACTTTTGTTAGCCGATATATTGTCCCAGAAATAACTGCGATAAACAATAGTATTGTCATTTTAAGACCATGTTATGCCACAATGATAATATAATAGCATGCATTTTATTCTTAAGAATACACAGACCTTGGAATTGGAATGTGAGGATAAATATTAAAATATCCTAAATGAAAATAAGAGATAACTTACCACACAACTTATACACAATAAATATAATTGACCCAAATGCACCTAAATAAATATTAAACATTTGGTACAAGTGTATAGAGAGGCATTACTTAACAGGCAATATACTGCCAATCCAGTTTCTCAATGGTTAGGACCTTTGTTACCTGTTTTTAAACAAAGTCCACATAATGTCTTGTTCATGTTAATGGACTCTCCTTTCTTAGTCGGCTTAAACCCCAACATATTCCCAAACAAGAGCTGTGGAGTGCGGCTTTAAAACCAAGTTAATTTGACATTATCTTCACTTCACCTAGTTCACTGTCATTCTGTGACAGCAAAACGTGTCTCAGCATAGATGTTTTCTCTTCATTCAGCTTAGGCGCTGTGAAAAAAATTCTTAAGCGCTGCGCCCAAACCTTGTAATGGTAGAGAGAACCCTGCTGCTATTCTGGCATCACGTTGGCTAAAATTTCGGTGACAATCTTATGTAAAGAAACACGCTGCCCGTTTACATGTTGTGGGGCAATATCAAGGTCATCAAAGATGATCCAGGTCATGTCCATATATCGTACGATAAGTCGATAACACAATTATCATGACGGGTCTATATATTTGTGTAATTATTTGGACTGAACAGAACTGAACTTTACAAAACTAGAATGCCTTTATGCTGTAGTGAGATGAGGCACTGACACAGTAGTAACTTCCACACTCAATCAACAAAGAGGAAAAAGCAGAGAAGATAAGTCAATTTTGGGTTTTGCATTTCAATCAATCTTGGAGATACGTGAGTGTCAGATGGAAGTGATTGTCTTAAAAGCATGTGAACAAAAAAATTACTTTAACCTGAAAAAATTTGAATTAGAGTAGAACATCAGAACCACTGTTCCCTCTAAAATGAAGTTTTATTAGGCACAGTAAATACCACGTGCCCCCTCAACGCCTCACCCAGCACACACACACACACACACACACACACACACACGCACAAACGCATTTTCCTTCAGAACATCCTGAACTCTTTGAGGGATGATTTCAACAAAGTGCTGGAAACCTTTCAAGGGATCTGAGTCCGTGATGACTTCATAGCTTTTTGGCGGTACCTTCACAGGCAGAGACAGATGCTAGAGATTTACAGGATGATTCAACAATTGTTGAAAAGCCAGATAGAGAAAGAGGGGGCACTGTTCTATTAATGAAAGTGGATTAGAGACTACCTAAGAACAACAATTTTTTTTACGACAGGCTTGTTAGAGGCCACAAATCAATTCAGAGGTATCACTCATTTAGATTGTTACGACTTGTTGCACATGATTAAAAAAACTCACAATGCACTCTCAGGTACGGAAATGTGGCACTAATTGATTTACTGTGAATCGGAACCCAGTAGTACCAACATACTGATTGTGATTTGTTATCAAAAACGTCTGACCTTTGGAGATTTCTGCAAGAATTGCATGTTTCGACGATTGAATGGCGAGCACTTCTGTTCTGGAAACTGCTCAGAAACCTCAAAATTTGACAATATACCAATGACAGTCATCCATCCTCTGAATGTTCTAGGTCTCTAGTCTGTGGTTGTAAAGTTTCATGAGGCTGTGATCATCCTAGAGGTCACCACAGGTCATTTTACACAGTCAAGTCAAGTTTCACAAAATGGTCTCACTACAATGAAATGGCTACTATAGGGACTAACATCATCAGTATGTTAGTACCCATAGTAGCCTGACATCATCAGTAGCCTAAAAAGTACAGACTTTGGTACCCAACCCTATTGGTTAGGTTCAGGGAAAGATCATGGTTTGGATTTAAATAGGTACAGTTAAGCTGGGACCTTCGTCATCAGGGTTACTAATAAAGACACGGTTAGGGTTAGCGAGCGATTGTGGTCATGCTTAAAACACAACAACAATGTTAACAGTGGGTGACCAAACCGTCCACCCCGACCTCCTCCATACATGGACTTCGTGGCTCTACAACAACGTCACCTTACTTCCTCCTTTGCTCCTGTCCTAATAACTATGGCCCCTAGACGGCTTTGTGACTTGAACATTAACATGTGGTTTTGGTGCACTTGCTAGGGAGGACAATCTCTACAAGACTGTTCTCAGCAGAAAATCAACAGCATAATTTGTTTGTTCAAACACACTTTAATGATGCTTTCCTGACAAGCAACTTCATACAGTTGTGAGAGTACCGTAATTACTGTCCTCTTTAAGAGGCAAAGGTGGAAGTAGGGTGACATCCTAAGGAGGAGGTGGATGGTTTGGACAACAGAGTGGGAAAGATTTGATTCTCCATCTACTACCAAGTAATCAAATAGAGAAAGAACATGTACCCTGACGGTTGGACAGCAAAAGTGTTTACTTGATCACATTCATTTTGGCTTGTATTGTTAAATTCAGATTGAAAAGCCATGCAAGACAATACCTTCCTTAATAATGACCGGTTTCTAGTCACCCTTGTACTTCATGATAGAATTCTGCCTCAATTTCTTTCTTCTCTCAAATTCACATTTATCTGTATGCCATAAGAGACGATAATGCAAATATAAAGATTTTATTCTCATTTTTTTTATTTTGTCTTTCGAGCTGCAAACCCACAGAGGTGGCCCAAACCACTAGTGGCTTACACCATCAGCACCACACGAAACTGTATGTCTGCACACTTCAAAAGATTTCAAGGCTGCACACTTCAGTTCATTGTTTATCTTCTGTCGTGTTTGTGATATTTAGTCACCATGAGTAATGTGTGAGTCAGTCTCTTTGAACCTGATCTTCATGACCCACTTTAAGAGTCAAAATCAGCCTCTGCTAATATCCCATAGGGCCCAGTGTTACTACCTCCAGCACAACTCAAATCAGTTGTTTCGACATAACATCATTTCAAAAAGCAGTGTGTAATTATAGTGACAAAATAATGTTCTTTACACATCATTATGTGTACTTCTTTAGAGTGGGCATTACAGTTATTATATAATGCAATTAGGATGGTACTCAAGTTAAATACTTGGTATGAATAATGCACTTTTTGATTGTAGAAAGAGGCATTCACACTGTAAAGAGTGCAGCTGTCTAAATAAATGTATATTTATATGCATTGCACGAAGTATCCAGCTACGACTTTCAAACTAAATGCAAGAAATGATCCGGAAATCCAAAAGATTCCTGTTTAAAAGACATATTGATACCTATGCTTGTTAGTTGTTTGCTTCTTTCTCCCTCTCAAGAGGAGTGAAGTCTCATCCACAGGATATCGCTTCGACTTACAGTCAGTAGACACAATAAGACAACATTTGTAAATGCAATCCTGTGCAACAGCCATGCAATAAATACTGCCTTCCTGGGTTTATAAAATTATTTTTTTGTTGAGAATGTGTCAGAGAGGTGTTGATTCAACTGTGTGGTAAATTTGAAGACCGTAGAGGTGGTGTTGTATTACAAGAACTGTCAGTCAAAATTGAAGGTATAAAATACAGGATTTAAAAAAAAAAAAACACTGTATAGACTTATACAAATATAATCCCTCTCAATCATCACCTATGACCCACCATAAATGTGCAGTGGTGTTTGTATCTACAGAGACCCTGCCCTCCGCCTTTATTTTCTATTTTCTTATTAGTTTTGCTGTGTTTGACACACTTCTGGGCTTCAGCAAAACGTTTTATTTCTCTGATTCACTGCTTTGTTCTCACTTACACCGCTCCCTCTCTTCATTCACTCTATAGCTATCTCGACCATCACTGCTCGCTGATCGAAAGCATAGGAGTGCAAAGGGTTTGCCCAAAAGTTTGCGTTCACAAAAATTGGATAAAACGTAACGATTTGTCAGGTTTTATTTTACATAAAGCATTAAATAAACAATCTTGGGGAACATTATATCACTCTACCAATAAAAAAAATAAAATAATGTAATTACCGCCTCGCAGTTGTATGTCTCCGCCAACAAGTCGATTAATGTTTACATCCATGTCTGTCCCAAATGACATCACTACATAATTGTATCCTGTTAGACATTTTTGTGAAATTCATAATTCAGTCATAATTATTATATTAATTATTGCGTTATGGCCAAAAACGTGTTTTGTGAGGTCACAGTGACCCTGACCGTTGACCACCAAATTCTAATCAGTTCATCCTTGAGTCCAAGTGGACGTGTGTGCCAGTTGTAATACAATTCCCTCCAGGCGTTCCTGAAATATCGCTTTCACAAGAATGGGACGGACGTGAGGTCACAGTGACCTTGACCTTTGAGCACCAAAATCTAATCAGTTCATCCTTGAGTCCAAGTGGCCAAATTTCAAGAATTTCCCTCAAGGTCGGTACATACGGACACACTGAGAACCCAAAAACATAATGCCTCCAGCCACGGCTGCCTCCAGCCATGGCTGCCGCCAGCGTGGAGGCATAAAAAACACCATGATAATTCGGGGATGATTCAGGGATGGGGAAAAGTGACAAATGAACAAGGTATAAGCTCAATGACAAAAATGTCCAATCTGTTCATTAAAAGCTCATTTACTTCCCAAAAGGAAATGAGCTGGGTCATTCATGGTCTGCCAGGCAATTTAGTGACAAAGAAGAGAAGACAGATAATTCAACCCTTTGAGAAGAGGCCTTTTTTACTGTAAATGTCTGTATTAAAAGAAAAATACACCCTTGGAATGTCTTACACTCTGAGATATCATGTTTGCTCCATGCATCCAGGAGTTTTTGGTGATGGATTTTGTAGTTTCGGTGTGTTCACTTTAAGTCAACTTTCTTTCCATAAACAGATAATTAATAACTAATTTTGTAAAAATCCCACTAACGAAATGGGATCTCCTATCAGTTTATACTGACACCGATGAGTTCCTTATGCTAAAGGACACTACACTGGGGTTGATTTAAATATATCTTCAATGTTTGTAAGAAAATTCAGTGGCTTCTCACAGCCTCCATGAACTAATGCTTTGCTACCAGAGTCTAAAGCCAGGCAGGCAGGCAGGCAGGCAGGCAGCTCTTTAAGTTCAATGGCCCAAGTACGAGCTGATTAGATTCTGGTGGTGATCCAGATCTTGTATTCACACCATTAAACGTTTTTTTAGCCAGAACCATTATGCAGCTTTCATGGGCTAGGGTAAAAAGTCAGACATTTAGGACCTCCAAGTTGGCTGAATTACATTTGCATGCTATTGTCTCAGTAACATAAACAAACTGCTGTAGCTGCATATTTGCAAATGGGGAGAATTGTTTGTGCAAAATTGTATGTGCATCAAAAAGTACTTGCTCGGTGATTTGAGTGGATTTAGACCCAAATCTGGTGTTTACTGTTCATGTTTTAGAGTTTTCTACAATCACACTCCTTTGTTACTGCAATTTAGGTTTCTTTATATTATATGAAGTATGGGCCAAAACTGAAAAAGTAGGACCGCTAAAGAACAAAATGGGCTCAAAATTACATAATTAGTGTATTGAAAACACTGTTAACATATTAAGTATAATATTTTACTGTAAGGAAGAGGAGAGATTCACAAATACCGCAACCATCATTTACACAAAGCATCACTAATGTATTATAGATGGTTTAGCAGCATATACACTCCACTGCTGTAGACAGCATTGACAATATGCTGTCATCACAGCAATCAGCCTCCTAGTATTGATTTGAAAGAGCCCCACTGAGAAAAATAGCATACTGCAAACAATGAACAACATCACCAGCATATGTCCAACAAGAGAAGTTGATGAGTACCCCCCGCAATTTAGTCTGTTAGGCTTCAATAGAAAAGATCAAGATTTTGGAGTTGATGGCATGCAAGTAATGAAGGCTTTGTTGTTTAGGAATTATTTCATATCAACATTTGAGTACTGGGTTTTTATTTACTAAGTATTATACAGCAGTTTTGCCGATACAAAAACTCAATAGGTAAGCTACAGCAGTTTTGAGCACATCGTTGATTATGATCATGTACAACTTGTGCTTTCCCCTTCCATAATGCAGTTATTGCAGCAAATTACATGAAATGTCTGAACATCTTTCAATTTCTCAATTTACCTGATCTATCTATTACTGGACCTCTCACTCTCACCCACTGACCCCAAAACACATTTCCATTCAAGAACCGCTAGTACTAACAGATTTTTTCTGAGGTAGCACGTAGAAGTGATTTTAAATCATTTTGTCATATTATTTCTTAGGTACAAACAAAATTTACGAGGTCAGATCTGTTGTACAAGTCACGTACAGTCTGATTTTCTCATTTGACCTGAAATCATAACGCCTTTATCTGGATGAATTTTGCATTCAAATATGATACTGAAATGAACTAAAATAAGATAAATAACTAAGGGAAACTGAATGCAAAAATGTACATTCTGTACAACAGATCATCATCATGGCTTGCCAATGAACTGGGAGGTATTTTAGAGTTTAGGATTTTTATTGGCATATTTTGGCCTAACAAGTCATACAATTCAGTAGTTGATAGAAAAAATGATCTCACTCTGGCAGCTGCGTCAGGGTCTTCATGCAGATCTCTGTCCAAGATCATCCTTTGTTGCACCTGACAGTGTAACATCACCTACTGCAGGCTACAGACTAATATTCTCTCGTCTAAAATATCTCATGGAATATCAAGTCCTTCCGACCGCCTTTCATATTATGGGCCACTTTTCTTTAACATAGACGTTTTTTAGCGTCTAACTTCATGTCAGAACACTTTACAAAGCTTTATTTATGTTGCACTACTGCCCCACTCTGATGAGACATTGTTGGCACCAGTATTATTAATATTTTCTTTGTTTTGTTGTTTCGGGTTCTCTACAACTACTGACACTGCTAAACTAGTTATTGTTTTGTCTGTTGATTTCTGACATTTTTGCGAATGAAACTTCCTCACAAATGGAGCAGCCTTCTATGTCAATTTCAGAGGTGTAGATTATGCTAATGACCAAATCCCATGAAGGTGCACCTACTCATGAACTCATGAGATGGCGTTCATCAGGCAAAAATTAGAGATTTTGGGTTGGGTTTTGGGCAAGTATAACTACAACCTCCAACATACTGTACATACTTTTGTTTGGAAATAAAAAAATAAAATAGATCCACAAAAATTCAATTCAATTCAATACTTTTATTGCCATGTCAACCCACAGTTGATTGGAATTTGTTTCGGTGCAGTGCTCATTAAAAACAGACAAAAGCACACACATATAAAAAAAATAGTGTACATAGGAGACAACCACATACATTTATACAATCATTCAAACCAATACAATCCTAAAATGCCAAAATACTGTGAAGAGCCTTGTGCTATTGCAAATTCCCCTAAAGTGTCTAGTGCAAAGCATTCCTAAAGTTGGCTGGAGCTCAATTCCTTCTGCAAAGAGCCTATGCATTAGAGTTTAGGTGCCTCATAGCATCAGGGTACGTGCTATTCCTAAATATATGGTATTTTAGTATAACTATAAAAATAAACTCTCTCAAAACATGTTAGGTCATGAAGAGTGAGAAGGCAACAGAAAGAAACATTCTGTCTATTCATCACCACACTATCTTCTCACTGAGAGTTTACATTTTACTCAGCCATGCACCTGTACACCATTAAATTAAATTGTAGCTTTTCTTTTCCTGAAACATGGATTTTATTGTTGGCCTTGCCAGGATGCTTTAGAGAAAATAAATGGAAAGATTCAACTTCATCCTTTTTATAACCAGAAATTTACAGCATTTTTGAACAATGCATAAAATCTCATTGTTCACCCAGGTTTCATAGAAATACTTTCTAAGATTTATTGTGTGATGAATGGTGTATGTCCTTCCCCTCTTCATACGAATGGACATGGTGTTATGTAAGTAAGGATCAAGCACAGATCAAGAGGCAGCGAGCATGAAGCTCAAACACACTTGGGGCACTTCCAAATTAGCATAGTTCAAATCCATGAGTGCTTGACCTACAACATTGATAGTGTGAATGTTTTTTTTTTTTTTTTTCTGAACTCTAATGTGGACCAAGAAACTGAAAGTAGAAACTTCACAATCTGACACAATGCGGTACCAAGAAGCTAAGCAATGAAACTAAAGAACAACCATTGTCAATTCTCACCACTGCCCCGCTCCGTTACTGCTTGTAAAGCTATCCAATCTAGCATGCATGCAGTTCACTATAATAAGAGTGTCAAATTTCCCATTTGAAATTCACAGTAATTTCCATAGTAGACTATTCCACACCTCCGGATTTACATTCATTGCCAACATTCAGTTCCTAGGCAGAGAGTGCTGTATCCATTATCTGGCAAGGCAGAAACTTCTGACTTTCATGCAGGAGACAAGAGTTTGTGCTCCGTCATAGACCTGTAATTACCAGCCGCGACAGTGAAGCTGGTATTGTTTTCACCTTGTGAGTCTGTGTGTGGGGGTGTGTAAATGCAAAATGCTAAACAGACTTGCACCACTCAAAGCGCTTTACACTACATGTCAATATTCACCCATTCACACACACATTCATACACTTATGGCAAAGGGTGCCACGCAAGGTGCCAATCTGCCCATCAGGATCTAATCTATTCTAATCATTCACACACCGATGGCACAGCCTGCTGGAGCAATTTGGGGTTCAAGGACACTTCGACATGTGGACTGGAGGAGCCGTTGATCGAACAGCCGACCTTCCGATTGGTGGGTGACCCACTCTACCACTGAGCCACAGCCGCCACTGTTTGCGTCTGTGCAAATGTCTGTGGACAGATTGTGACTGTGATAGCGTCTGAATCGTGCAACGTGCAGTGACAAAACTTTACATATGTATAGTTTGCTTTATATTACCCATAACCCAGGATATTTCGTCAACTTTAACCAAGTGTTACTTTGCTTAAGGCCCTACCTTACAGGGATAGTGTGGGTGTTTTGAAGGAGGGTTGTATGAGGTATCCATAGTCTGTGTATTACCCACAGTAGATGACGGTCGGCACGCCCCCAGCTTGGAGAAGCAGACAGGAGTACCGGCACGGGAGCAAAGAAATATACTGCTGGACAGGGAGCAGCAACAAAACTTATTTTAGCTACCTAAAAGAAAGACTCACCTAAAAAAATCGATAATAGCTTAAGTGTATGGTATATTTAGAATATTTTCCGACGGCAAACTGAACTGAAAGTGAAACATATCTATACTGTTTTTGTCAACGGAGTCTGGTGGCTTTGAAGAGAGCACGGATCAGTTTCACTTTCAGTTCAGTTGCCATGTACAAATATTGCAGAGAACCATTTTTTTTTTCAAAACATTGCATCTGGACATAAAAAAATCACTGAACATATTCTGTGGTTTTGCAGAATCGTCAAATATAGACATTCTTGTCCGACAATAAGGTTGGGTAATTTTGAAATAATGGGTCCTTAATTTCAAACAAAAGCAGGTTACTTGATTTGAATTAGAGACTGTTGCTTATGTCATCTAAGGTAAGATGGTAAGACATGTCTTACTAAGCAGTCTGAAAGATGTTTAGGGTGACATTAGGAGAGAGGGATATTTGTCATTTGAGACAGAAACACACCACAAAACTCGTTTGGTTAAAGCACAACTGTAATTCAATCAGACTGACTCAAAACAGTCTTTTTTTTGAGGACTGTTTGACTCCTTTCAAGATAAGCTAGCAACTGAAGGCCACACTTTGAAGCAGTTTGGCCCACAGGCTTTCATCTTCACCTGACTAGTGATTTATCATTGCCTCACAGACCAGGAAGCAGTACCCCTCCCTCAAGGAAAACACACAGAGAAACTTACCACAGTAGGTTTTATATATATATATATATATATATAGTGCTTTGGGGAGGGTATCACAATTTTTGTCTTTTTTGAAAACATTACTCATTTCAAAACACAGCCACAGCTACACAGATATACAGCAGCTTATGTTTCTCTGCCACATAACTTCCTTCAATGACAGTAGAACATGTGAAAAAGCCATACAGTCACATTGGGTGAGATATTGCAATCGAAATGGCAGATGAAGTATGTTCCTCTTGCATCACCAAAGTAGAAAAGCGGAGTAAACTAATTTTGCGATCCATATGAACTGGGTCGAAATTTCTGAGTTCCCAGTCGGAAATTTCAACTGTAACGCCCCCTGAAGTCAGATTTCCAACTCGGAGAGTCGGACGAACCTCACCAACCCCGACTTCAAAATCCAACCTGGGTTCTCTTTGCATCAACAGTAAAAGAGATGTAGTAATATACTGTTTATTAGCACTTCTGTCTTCTGTCTCATCAAATCAGTCGTACTCACAGTACTGTCCTACTTCTATCTGTGGACATGTTGCTACAGTGTTTGTATGAGCAAAATATTGGTATAACACATTGTTATCAACTGGTTTTGCTAACAATGGCTAACCTGGCTGAAGCAAACTCTATTTAATTTTTCCGACTTGTTGACTTTTACTCAAATACAGTCAACTTGGGTGTGACTTCATTCCCAGCTACGACTTCCGATTTCCGAGATAAATGGAACGCAGCAATAGAGCTGAATGCCATTAAGGCAGATTCCTTAACAAAGCGGCCCGGGTTCGAGTCCGGCTCAGCGCCCTTTGCTGCATATCATTCCCTCTCTCTCTCTCCCCTGCCTTTCATGTCTCACTCTTTCACCATTAAAATAAAGCAGAAATGCCAAAAATAATCTTTAAAAAAAAAAAAAAAAAGTTGCATACCTGAGCATGACACCTGCTCGATGCGAAGCTGCTCTCAGAGATAAAAAAATGCAGTCATGAAGTTGTTTCAGAATAAACTACACCAGCTATGCTGATCGCAGTGAAGAAATGTCATCCAGCGCAACTAATAATGGTATTAGGTGACAACAAACAAAGAACATTTGTGAGATTATTGATGTGTAGACCATAAATAGATAACACAGGGAGCAGGAGGAGGAGGAGGAGATGACATTTTAATACACACTGTGTCAATAAAGAAAAACAAGAGGCTGAAAAAATAAAGTCACTCATCAACACACTATATCTGATGCATAATAAATTAAAAAAGGGATTGTGAAAGCTATTAACCAAGAGGTACATAGTTGACTTGAAATTGAAAAGGTTTGACCTGGATGTATGGAGATGTAGTGTGACATTGAGGAGGAAGAAAGGATAAGAGCTGAGAAGATGAAAAATAACAGTAAAGTCTGAACATGTGTAATCCGGTGTTTACAGTAAACAAGATCTGCCTCGAACATCCATGTAAACTCTGTGAAGACGAATAGTCAAAGATAAAAGGGAGAAGGACGAGGTCAAGTCAAAAGTTTGAATGCATCCATAAATCGGTGGCTAACCTTTAATCTTCCAACTTGCAATATATGGAACGGGTCATTTTCCTTGAATCACTTTGATCTCCCGCTCTCTGTATCAAAGTGGCTGTTAAATATAATAAAAAGACAGCATGTATGTCCAAGAGTTATGATGTTTCTAACAAATTCCAACATAAAAATAGATCAAAGATTTGTATGGGCAGATATATGAATATCATTCAGTTTCTAGTACACATATTTCTGCCCACAGATTCGACATCTGTTTCTAGAAATAAATATATAAAATAAATGTATACTTTAAACCAAAAAATGAGATTATGTTAGCATTGAGCACTGGTTTGAGGGATTTGGCTTGGTTATGGCTCCATTACCAGTAATAACTTTGCACATGCATAATGTTTTTCCATCATTTTACGCATATGCAAAATACATTGTTGGCTTTACTGATGAACTCTGTCATAACTAGCAGCACTACCAGTAACTGATTGACGTCTTAACACATGACACAATACTTCAGGATTTAAGAGTGGATTTTTTTTTTTAACCCTTTCAGGATATAACTGTGGATGCCAAAATGCCCAATAACATAATGCAGGCACTACAAAGATTAAAAAAATATATATTTATTTCACAGTTTGTGGCACACTTGAAACTGTTTGGCTAAAGCCCACAAGCTCTGAACAAAGTAGGCCACCTGGGGATTCGTGTGTGTGCTCTTCTTTTGTACATTTCTTGCCAGTTTACCCACAGACTTGGAACATGGATAAACATTTTGACCATTTGGATTTTGAAGGCAAAAAGGCTCAGTGTATGTACAGTAAATATTGAGGAACGGTTGCCTATATTGACGTGCTGACTGAGGATTATGGCATTTCTCTTGTGTCTAATATAGACACAGTGACACGGGTCAAACCCTATCTGAAGGCATCAATACGTGTTAGCCAACCCTCCTTAATTAATGCACACACAAGAATGATATCGACCTTCTCATTTAAAGGTGCTCTATACGATATCCAGAGCATTAACATAGCATCAAACAACTATTTTCTATGTAAATATATAAAGGAGTGATGTCTACCTGGGCAGAGAATGAAGTTGCTCTCATTCTGCGTGTGTTGTAATCAGAATTTCTCTGTGCTTTGTCCCACTGGCTAGCTCAAGGCCACCACTCTGCTCTCATACGGTGGTTACAGTTAATAAAGCGTAGCACCCACTCTCCAGTTCCCCCCAAGGTTGACATGTTGGCTCTATTGGCGCTGTTGCCGTTGTTTTCATTGTTTGCACCGCTAGCTTCGAGTCGTCGGCTCAGCCATTGAAGTGTTGAGAGCCGCGCGGAGGCAATAGAATGTCGCTTTCAGCACCTTTAACCCTCAAAAACAAAGTCAATAAATATATCTTGCAAAATGTCTAACTAATCCTTTAAAAGTCTTTAGTGTGATTTTTTTGGGATGATTTGATTTCTCTCTTTTATTCTGAAAGGCAGATGTCGGATGTCTTTAAACTCCTCCCTAAAAACATGCACTTAGTTTAGCATTCTGTTTGCACAGGTTATTAGCCTGGATTGTTAAACTGAGCGCATGGTGTGTTCATCTGCATGCTTGATTTAGCAATCATTGTAGAGATTTCCACACCAATATTTCAGTCTACCATGGGGGCTCCGTATTATTCCATGATCAAATGCTGCATTTCAAATGACAGTATTAATTGCAGACAACTGCTATGAATTCCCACTCAAACACAAGAAAACATGCCAAATGTCTTGACACATACACACTTACTTACTACTCAAATTCCAAATTACATTAACTTCTCTTAATCCTCGCTCTTGTGTTTCCCCTCTCTCTGCTCTTGCATTTGGGGAGGGCATTTGTCTGCATCCTCTCTCTTCCCTACTCCCCCTCCTTCCTCCTCGTCTCCTAATTAATATCCAATAAACTCCATGATGGTTTCGAATGGTCATTCAGTGCCTGTAACCCCCCTCATTTAAATGCCACTCAGCTCGATAATTTTTCTCAAGAGTGATATACTACCCAAAATCAAAACATTAATTAAAAAGCCATTTTCTCAGTCCTCACCAGGATGACATTTTCCCTCACCAGTTTGTTGATTGCTCTGCTTGGCAGAGCAGCGGCTGCAGCTGCTCTGCTACTATACAACTCAAGTGAGTTGTATAGTAGCAGAGCAGCGGCTGCAGCTGCTCTGCTACTATACAACTCAAGTGAGTTGGTATAGAGCAGAGGAAGTGGGAGAAAGACTAAAAAAGAAGAAGAGGGCTACAAGATACATGTGCATGGGTGTGTGTGCAACATGCTGGTATCCAGGTATAGCACACAATGAGCCTGTGTGGAATGTGACTGCCCACTAGTGTTAGAGAAGGAGATGTTTGAGGCAGGAAGGTGCAGCACAGAGCCCTGCAGCATCAGGTATTAGACTGCTAAACATATCTTGAAGAAAGCTAACTAAAAACATGGGGGAAATATCAACCAAATGCACCTCCTTATGTACTGTAAGTATGTGAACTTATGCGGACATTGAGGGGAAAGTGACAAGCTTAATGAAGTGGAACTATGCATGACATCAAATGAATTAATTACCTCTATGTGGTTAGTTTAAATACAAATCCCCCCCCGTCTCTCCCCCTGTTCACACTGCATTGTTTTGTTTGATTTCTTTCTAAAAATAAAAAAAAACTTCTCACACCTGGATGTTAATTAAACCTAAAGTTGCTTTTGGCTGTAGGATTTTGCGAGGCGGGTATGGAAAACAGGCTAAATTTGGCCTTTTCGCTCTGCAGTTCTCTTCACTTCCTCTCCCTCTTCTCTATCTCACCAAAAAAACAACAAATGTGTATCTGGGTTTTCATGGGATCCATGATTATTTCCATTCCACTATGGAAGTGCATTCTCTCACCATTATAAGGAGAAAATGTCAACGTAAGCCGCCAAGTTCTGATAAACACATGAATACATGAATATATGAGTGGGAGCCGTAGCGAGCAAATGTGTTGTTGAGTGGAGAGGTTTGGGCCTGAGCTGTTTACATTGTAGAGAGCAGTAGTGGAGAGCTGCTCTTTTATGGTTTCTGTTGAAAACTGTGTCTAGACGAAGAGCCTCTCTCAGTGGATGCCATTAAAACCGCTCTTCTTCCCAACCTTTGTTTGTATGTACACATTTTATGAAATAAAGATGGAAATCTTCTCATTGAGGCGAAAAGCAATCAATATGATAATTTGTGTGTTTTCCATTCACCTGCAAGTACAGCAGCGCTGCACTGTGTTTATGTTCCCCACAAGAGTGATTCATTTTAATGTGTCCACTGAAAATATTTCTCATTGTTTCTACATTCTGACTGACATAGGACAACACAGACATCCTTTCATTATTTTGAGCTGTATTGAATTTCAGTGCCCAGCATATTCCAGACAGTATTTGTAATAGGCTTTGTTATAGGGGCGCGCATTTGCCTTGTCAATCTGGCTGCACATTGTAAAACAGCAGCATTTCTTTTTTTTAAAAGCATCATGATGATTTATACCCTCTCATAAAAGCACAGTAAAACCTACAAGGTTAGTCAAGGGCATTCAGCCTTCCTGCCTGGCTCACTGTTCGAGGTGAGAACACTCCTGTCCCTAAACACACACACACTCCCCCAAACCCCCTTCATATCACATTTCACAAATATCCCATGATGCGAAGACTCTATGACCCTGATGTGCAACGTGTTTGTGTGTGCGCGAGTGTTGGCAGGCGGGGGTTGGTGGGTGGCGTGTGGAATGCATTTACACTACCACCGTGTGAGTGTGTCTTAATGCAGTACGGGGCTACACATACATGCATGCATGTGTGTCTCTTCTGAAACTTCAGAGGACATTTTTAGGATAAATAGTATAGCCTAAAACATCGAAACATGCTCTGCCCACATTTGCACGTCAACTCTGCAGTGGAAGTGCCTCCTGGTGACTATGATGTATTACATGTCACTGGGATACATCCCCGCAGAATACTAATGCAAGCATCTGTGAAAATTGTAGCAGTATTTGTGTGCTGGTGAATTTCTATCAAGTTTTGAGGAAAAAAGAGAGGTTTCCTCGAGTATTTTACTTGAGCGATTTAGGTTTCATGCTATCTGAGAAGTTAGATTGGTTGGGTCACATTCATTTCACCTTGCTTTGGAGTAAGTACGGTGATTGTGAGGGTAAAGCTGGGGTTTAGGGTTTTGTAGATGTGAAAGACTGGAGGAGGCTACAAAATAATAGTGATACAAAGGCTGGAATTTGATGTTAAAAAGGAGCCTACGGTTCGGTTCAGACTGTAATTTATTCCGTCTCCGCTGTGAGCAGCCTCAGAAGGACACTGAGAGGATTTGTGGTGATGGGAGGTCTTAAACTCCGTCTGACCCTCAAACCCACCTTAGAAGGCTCATTGAGTGTTTTTATACATTAGATATGCAACTTGTGTTGTATGTTGTTGATGGTGGTGGGGCATTAATCACCGTGGAGTGATAGAAAGAGGTGGGAGTGCAGTGAAGGATAAGGGAGGACTGAGATCTGCCAGTCTAGTGATTTGCTGTGCATGTAAGCTGATGTCAGAACAAGGCAGAATTTACGGGCATATTGAGTAACCCTTATTGTCTGCTGCCATCAGCTGAGTGGCCATTAGAGGACTTACAGGGGCCATTCACATTGTAATGATAAACAACGGAAGCTGTTCATCACACAAAAGACAGAGGAAATCTGTGATAAATATTTGTAGATTATTTTGTTCCGACAAAAATATACTATTGTTTAAGCCCCGAATTTATAACAACAACAGCGTAGCTGAAGAACAACGCAAAACAGCTGTTTGATGAAAATCACTGTCAATCCGTTCATGGTCACAATTTCATGATTTCAAATGCAATAAAATAGGCTTGCAGATGAAATGAGATCCTAATTACATGCCTCTAGAGGTGAATGCTAATCCACATCCTAAAACCGACACCACAGCAAACCACATAATATAACAATGCCTTTAATTTATGAAATGCAATATTCCTTTTATTCTTCAGCTCACTAAAGCTACAGGATGCACGGAATTGTAAATTTGCAACTAAATCTCCTTCAGTTTCAACAATTTCTCCAAACTAGGAATGTCTCAATACTAGAAGTGTAGTAGTTGATACCAATACTGTAATCCCACTGGTCTTGATACCAATTTGATACCACAGTAAAAGAAAAACAAAAACAACAAACAAAAAAAAATCCCTTATACTTCAACATCCACTCCTTTATTACCATTTGCATACAGTTTTTTATTAGGAGGCTAATAAAAGGTCATAATTCCATCTCTGTATCTATTTTATATTGCTGTGAAAACATCCCCTTGAAACAACTGGATTTTTTTTCACCGAAAAACTACATTTTACAGGATTACATTTGAACACCTCATGATAACGTTACAATTAACCTTCGCACAATATTAACTTTTACTTAATAGAGCCTGAACGCATCATAATGGCACCTCCCGTTAATGTTAGCTGTTAGCTCCGTGCCAGACTGTGTTGCTTACCGGCGGTGCTAACAGTTTACGTTAACTAGCTCTCCTCCTGCAGATTTCAACGTGGATTTGTTGTTCACAATTTAGCATTATCAGGGATAAAATAAGGTGCGTCCCCTGAATGCATCAATTGGGAGTTTACTGCGCCCCAAACACATTATATATCGTCAATTGGACAACTGGACACTATTATCCTCGAGGACTGACATTATCTACGTATAATACCTGTGGTACTGTCGAAAAACAAGTACTGACACATTTTCCGAATTTTGTCATCGACTTGGTAGCTAAGTATCGGTTCTCATGACATCCGTACTCCAAACTAAAATAAATTAACTACATTTCTTGCCATTGACTTCTAAAACAGCCAACTATGTTTATTTCAGTTTTAACACTGATTGCACAATATCAAATTTATTGCAGATATTGACTATACTTCAGTGTCCCCTAGAAACTTTAAAACTTTGTTTAATTTGTACAATTATAGTGGAACTGTGTGAAACTGTCGGAAGAATGCGTATCGCATTTCTGCATGCTCATTGCGTGTTTGACCTCATGCACATGCATGTGATACAAACTAAACCGGTACCCATGCATAAAAACAATTGCTCTAGCGCTCCGTGGGGGTCAGAAACTCAAACATCATAGATTTCAGAAGTCAGGCTTCAATCTATTAGTCTACAATCATTAAAGACCAGGCTGTTGACTGTGTGTCTGCACAACAAATTTACCCTTGGGTATTAATAAAGAAACCTTGACCTTGACTCCACAAGGTATCTATAGACTATAATTGACGTTTGTTCATCCCCACGGAAGCAATAAAGAAATAAATAAACTGTGTTGGTTGTCTTGCCAACATTACTGGGCACCTTGGATGTGTAATCAATCGATCATTAGCCAGCTACCTAAAGCTGTCCTTGTGTGTAGTTTTGACAAATGCAGTACTGGAGCCACCAAATATACAGGAGCTACCTGTACATTTGGGTGGATCTTTCACTTTTTGTTCTAAGAAATTTATTCCGGAAGAAAATTGATGTTTACTGTATATTCACTGAAAATTTCAGCCAGGACTAAAAATGAAACAAACTTGGCTAGGGAAACAAGATTTAGTGTGGGATGCGATGGCTCCATTGTTGGTATTTTGTTTGGAGTCTAGCAACAGTTTTCCAAATTCATTGTGAATCAGGAGTGATACTATCCTTGTTACTTACATATTTTACCATTACAGCTGCAGCTTCGTGCAGACGTGTGACGTTAAGCAGCTTGTAGGTAATGCATAATTAACATACCTCCCTGCTCCTCTCTGCCCTTCTAACACTCCAACTGGGCTTGAATGAGAAATATCAGAATACAAGGTGGTGTTTTTTTCACATTATTTGATGTTTTAGTTTTTGCAGTGCTTCACACATAAATTGTAAATGCTGTATAGTGTTTATGTAATTAGAAAAAAAAACAACAACAACTCAATTCTAGTTCAAGTTTCCTGGAGCTTTAACCCATCAAAAGGTAGAGCATTTCAAAGAGCACTCTGGGAGTCTGACTGTCACTCAGGAACGGAGTTAGCCATCAGTAGTGATGTGGCTTTAGAGTAATCAGTGTGGATTAGAATTTGCTAATTGAACTGGCTCAGATGTCGTCTTTACAGTCTAATTCAGGTCAGCTTGCAACCTGCCTCGCTTCTGGGCTCCAGGGCATCTGTGGCTAATCAATGCCACGACCTCCGAGAAATGAGCCTGTCTTTGCAGCAGTTGGCACACACCGAATTGTAGCTTGTATTTTCCTTTTTGTCATTGGGATGGAGCATTGGGTAAATTAAACACTGGGAATAATTTTAATTTAGAAATGTAAATTTTTTTTAAATATAGTTTTTTTTATATATTTTTTAACAGTTACCTTTAAAATGTTATGTTTGGTAAAGACACTTATCTCATTTCAAATAAAAAATAAATACAAATAAAATAGTACAAATAGAGTACAAGAAAAATTGCATTGGTGCAGGAAACAAGTGTGCTATTTGAAACCATTTTTACAATATGGAGTAAGCAAACACAATTTGATTAAACGGTTATAATACAAAAATCATGGCTGCAACCTACGATATGCTACAATTTTCAGGAGAGCCAGCAGGAATCACAGTGAACTGGTGAGTGCGTGGGCTGGTTGGATGTGGCAGGAGCTAACAGTCTTATAAACTGACCAACTTGGTCTGTGAATTGACTGTGACTATGAGGTTATACTGGCCCAATTTCTCATTTTCTGTGTTAGACTAGTGCTGTACAATCATACATGCACACTAATATGAATATGCACCATTTCATGAGTGCCACTGATATTTTTGTAAAGAAATAGCGGGTGGGGGCAGAGATGCGTCTCCAAGACCAGGTTTTCTGTGATGTGATTTAAGGCAAGAAAAGGGATTTTCTTTTTTTTTAATTAAATAAAAATACTGAAACAAGATGTTTTTTTTTTTATTCTAGAGTGACTATAATGTTTGTGAAATGTTCAAGTTTGCTACCAATGTAGATGATGATGGGGGAGGTAGAGAAACTAGAATTGAGACTCGAAATGGTTAGCAATAGATGACATTGTTTGTGATTAAAGGGGAATTACACCCATTTCAAAATTCATACATGCTATTCCTATGGTCTAAAACACTCCAATAAATCTTAGTAAACATGAACAACTCTCTCCCAAATCCAAAAACGAGAGTGCTAAAACTCAAACTTAACACTGAGAGCACCCAGAGGAATGATCTGAGTAGATGGGAACAACTGACAACATTATAATAGAATAAAGCTCATTTGGGTATAAAAAAGAAAACAAATATTCTGTGGGTCCATTACATCAGTCTCCATTCATTGTCTATGGAGCAGCTCCAGACTTTATACCCTATGACATCAAGTTTGAGACTTACTTCTCTGGTTTCTGCCTTTGAGAGCGAGTAGCTCATGTTCACACATATTGATTGAACTTTCCTTGGCCATAGAAATAACATATTGGAAATCTTAATTTGGGTGGTGTTTCCCTTTAACAGCATTTGTTTACCTACGTAGGCATGTCGAAAAATCTAAAGCCCTTCCAGTTGTCCTTAAACATTATATTACACCCCACAATATGAAAGTGTGGGGGAGAGAACACCCTTGACCATTTTGCTTTTCTTTCTTCCTTCTTTGAGTGAGGCTAAAAACATAAAATTTGTCCTGAGGGTGGAACTTGATTAATGGCCGTGGCATCATTAAATTTTGAAGGGCTTCCCACTTCTACCCTTTGGAGCATGAATGTGCTCCAAACTGTCATGGCATCCAACCTATATCTGCCTATTGGATTATAAGATATCGTGTGTGAAAAGCTGCCATTTTGGTTGGATGTTTTCCGGATGTTTTTCTCGGGTGTGCTCTGTAAATTTCAAGATACCACCAGCAAGCATTAAATGGATACTGGATGGATAACCAAATAAAAAAACAGCCGAAGAGAGCGTAGTGTAAAAAAATCTAGCAAAATGTAGATTCTGTGATTACAGTTATTTTGTCATAATTTTCATTTGGTTTTATAGGATTCAGATCTATGAACCCTTTATGTCATTTAGTAGAGAGCTCCACTGAGTGGTACCATCTGTCTAAATATTTGCCTTTCTTCAGCAGCCACTCATTTACATCAGTTGAGTCTCCAACATATCGCACTGGCAGATAGAGTACAGTCAGCTTGTATGTGTGTGGGTTGAGAGCATCTGCACATGGTTTTATATGAACTAGCATTGTTTTGGCTTGGGCCATTGGACCAATACTCCAACTGGCTTCTGTTCCCATTGGGATGTCATACTTGTGCTTTCTGTCTATTTATATTTGCGTATGTGTTTTTTTTACGCCTATGTTAATCTCGTCTTTTCTGTAGATTTTAATCTGAACAGTATAGGATGGAAATATGTACTCTGAAAAGATGGTATTTGTTATATTGCTCTACAAAATTCAGATTATTTTAAGCAACACACTAAATTATAAATTTGCAATCACTTAGAGTACTTATTCGATGGCACTATTCCTCGACAGGTTTTTGGATTTGGTTCGGAATAAGGCACCCCTTCCTAATTATCTCATACTTATAAAATCGCACAAGGTCATGTTTTTTTTTTTTTTACTCTTCTCTGCGATTAAATCATAGCGAAGGGAAACTAAAGTAGACATTCCATGCCAGGCGCTATAACCCTTTTTCTATTATGGAAATAACACAAAGTAGTAGAAGGCTCAAATTCACATTAATGAAAACAACTCCAACGTTCCAGGCAGGAAAGTAGAGAAGTCACCCCCTGGCAAGGTGACATGCTGACTTTTACCCTCCCCCGATAGCCCGGGATAAGGAGGGAGTGGGACACAGCAAGCCTTTCAGCCACAGCCAAGGTTTTGATGTCCTGAGCCAAACACTGCTGCTTACTAAAGATAGAAGGCTCTTATCAATTAGTGGCTGAAGACACCCCACTCTCAGCACCTTGGTCAGATAATTCGCCCTTGTGCTGGGCGATTGGATTCCCACCTCCCTATTTGTCTGCCCCTCCTACTGTCCTTCACAGTTTGGCATAAACATTGTGCAGCCTCTCTCCCAGTGATACAAGAGGTAACCTTAAAAGTACAGTGCATAGATATTATAGAGAAGCAGCAACAGACGTGTTAGTGGAGGATGAACATCTTGGTAAAATACATGTGCTGAGGCCAATATGTGGAACATCCTTGTAAAGTGAGATAGACATGGCGTCGGAGTGGTTGTTTTCAACATTTTATGATTCTGTTGCACTTGCTAGTCTGCTCTCTTTTCTTATGTTTCTAACCATAACAGCTGTAAATCGTGTCCTCCCTCCATGCAAATGAAAATGTGACATCTAAATATTTTAGCAGATACAATGGATAGATTCCCTTCTCTGCTAAAGATCCATCCATTGAAGAGGCTTTTGCAGTGTTTGAATAACAAATCCTCGGAGAATGAAGTTTTCATGTCCTCTTACTGCTTTAATAAACATCAGAGCCTGTACTGTTGGCAGCTTGACTCAACTGCAGCACTGTTCATCCAAAATCTATCCTTTATCAGGAGTACAAATTCAATCCACTGCCTTGAAAGATTTATAGATTCATGCAAGTTTTACACCACTGGGAGCGCTAATGGCTTTTAGTGCTGGGGCCCTAAGGAGTCATTGTGCATGAAAACCAGAAAACGCAGAGCAGCACTTAAGCTTACCGCAATGTCAGGTTTCTGTCGAGAAAGATGCCGCTGAATTGGAATACTAGTTCCAACCAGTGGGTTTTTAAAAGAGAAAAGACAGGCTCTTCAGCCGTCAGCACACACTTAGGCTTGAGTTGCTTGCTATCTTTTCCTTTATATGACAGGCTTCTGTAACTGTGTACAGTATTTCTGTAGAAAATGGTAGAAAATGTTCACTTCCCTGAATTACTTATTTATGTAAAAATGTCAAATTCAACAGTTAATAATGCATGTCTAACATATATGATTTCAGTGCTTGTAGGATTCCATCCCTAACTTTTGGGTATTTTACATATTGTGTGCCATACCATGAGTCGCTGTTACACAAATATGCCTTTGATACATGGTAAGCATGTGTTGTGTGCTATAGAGGACGCTTGAGAGAGATGAGAAAGGGCTAAATGTCTTTCTAAGAAGATGCAAGTCAGACATGCACCACTAGAACCCGGAGCACCCAATAAATCAACCAGCATCTTCTGCCACAAACCTGTCAACCTATTAGGGATAGACAACTGTGAAGACAGAAGGTGTGTATGGTTGAGATGTGGCTGGGGAGTTTGACAGAAAATATCAGATAGCAAGAGGGCGCTGGGATGGTTGGACACACATGACAAGAAAATAAAATATATATATTTTATTTTCTTGTCATATGTGTCCATATATATATATATATATATATATATATAAAAACAAAAAGCCAAGAATATGTTTTTAGTCAGTTACTACCTGAGTGCTGAGTGAAGCCGTATACAGGAGGAAGCATGGACATGGAATAAAAAATGCCACTGCTTACTATTAATAATTCAATAGATTGCAATGGCACAAAAATAACAGTCGGAAAAAGCACCAGCGTTGGACCTGACATCACAGAGTAGCTGTGTTTTGTCATGTTTGAAAGTTGTTGGCTTGTAGTATGTCGGTCAGAGTAGCTCCACCAACAACCGCTTTTCAAAACTATGTTTTCACCCTCCTCACCACTTTAACCTTTTGTTAAAGGGTACTCACACACTGATATGCTTTTTCTGGAGGGATATGTCCGCTCATTTTCGGCTTGCTTCAGTATAACAGATATAATACAACTCTGTCCTGAGATTTCAAATCCCTCTTTGCAATTAAACAATATATTTAATAAATGTATAAACCATTGATAAGCATTGAACAAAGATGAACATTCTCCATGAATAAATAAAAAGTTATGACCTTGTCCTTCGGAAACCTGATAAAATCCTGCAATTCTTGACGAGTTCTTAAGAAAGGTTGTCTATACTCCTCTGAAACGATGCCAATCAATACGTACTTGCACCCTTGGAGCCTGAAGCCTCATGTTTCTTGCTTGCATGTGGCAGGGAAAAAGGAAGAGCTTCATCTGTGTCCATGAATATTTTTCCATCCCTAAATATATATGTCACTGGAATTCATTGGCATGTTCTCCCCATGTTAGCGTGGGTTTTCTCCGGCTTCCTCCCACAGTCCAAAGACATGCAGGTTAGGTTATTTGTTGACTCTAAATTGCCCGTAGGTGTGAATGTGAGCATGAATGGTTGTCTGTCTCTATGTGTCAGCCCTGTGATAGTCTGGCAGGGTCTGTCCAGGGTGTATCCTTCCTTCACCCAATGCCAGCTGGGATCGGCCCCTGTTTCTGCTTTTACTCCCTACACCATCACAGGCTTTCACACACAGTTCTTTACATTAGGTCTAAAGTACCACATCATCTTGATAAATGAGAAAATGAGAGAGATGATCTGGAGGACCAACCAGCATGGATTAGTTGGGCAATTAAATTAGATCACTGATGGAAAAAAAGAACTACACTTTATTGTTGTCTACAATATCTTAAAATGAGACTTTGTAGGCTGAGAATAACTTGGATTTGGGTGCTTTTGAAGTTTATTGGTTTGAGTGTCCACTGGCCCTGTTAGACCGTATTGAGCGCCATGCATCAAGGCAAATGCAATGTACAGTCAGTAGCTTTAGTGGAGCAATTAATGAAGCAATTTATAAGAATTAGGTTAGAATCAATCGGTTTGATGGAAAACTATTGGGAGATACGAGTCCGGGTTGGAAGTGGATGGAGTTGTGTTTTTACTGCATTTTGGTCAAGGATGCAACAGGCAGCCCCAGTATCATGATTCTATAAGTCCTAAATGAAAATATATCATAACAGTAACAATGGCGAACCTTTCCAGAGGGGTTAATTGGTAACAGCATTTAATTTGTTTTACTTGGTACCCTTAAAATAAAATACATATACTACGTTCTTTACAGTCACTCTTTCATTGAAAAGTATACAATAATTTAATTTGCTAAATTGATTCACGTAATGATGCTTTTATGTTGAAAGGCTCTTTAGTTTGTAATGTTCTTAAACTTGTTGCATAAAGTAAGGATCTCCTGGTCTGGTTATACAGCCCGGTCACATGAAAAGGCATGTGAATGACGCAGCAATGCACAAGGCAAAAGCGTAAAATAACTAAGACAATTCTTGCTTTTGTGATACCGCCAGCTGCCATCTGAATCTTGTTGCTTTGCTCCTATAGGCAAGGCGAAAGTCCTGACAGATACCACAACCTTACCACGGTTTTGCAATTGGCGGCTCACATTAACGCAGTCTTGGAAAGGGAGGGGTATTCAGTCGGTTGCAATCTGCAAGGTCACAACTAGATGCCACTAAATCCTACACGCTGAACCTTTTAAGTACTCTGATCTTTGTTGATATTTGTGTGAATACTTGTTACAAACTCTACCTCCTCCTGATGACACTCTGCAGGATCCGTGAGCTCCTGTGTTGTAAGCCTACAGAAAAAAATGTAAAAGGAAAACGTAAAGGCTTACAAGGTTGAACCTGCTTTGTGAGGCAGGCCAGTGATATTACTCATGATCTGTAAATATGATTCACTGTCTCTAATTACACTTAGCTAGCTAGCATCTTGGTCAGCATGACATTGGTCACATTGACATGGTAGCACAGTGTTCTTTGTTAGATCAAGGTATATTCTCAGACCCAGGTGTTCAGATTTTATGGACACTTACTGCAGGATATTTTCGAAGAAACTCTTTCCCCCAAAGTGTGAGTTAAAGTAATTATTCTTCAGACTGGATAATGCCCCTTCAAAATTAGAGGGATGAAGTCAGTGACATTCATGGAATTGCTACATTGCTGTCAGAAATGTTAGGTTCAATGATGGCACAATTTGTCTGTGCTGCACTGTTGATTTTATCCTGGTCTTAATTGAGATCCTCTAGTCCTTCTTTAAAAAAAACAAAATACACAAAGTCTGTAACCAAACTGTTTAAAAAATGTTCTACCTTTCACTAAATGGAGTGAGTAGATCCATCAGTGCCTGCTTATGCTAAGTAATTACTATTTGACTCGATTCCAAAACTGTAGACACATCACACGACTCCATACACTGTGCTGCTCAACTATACTAACATCACATAACTGTACGCTTTGTATGAATAACTGTGAGGTCCCATGTGACATTCAGGAGCTTGGGAAAGCAGATGGTGCTCGGTAAAGTTTTACTCTGAACAAGAGCGGCTTCATTATGAGAAACACCTACAACAGTATCATTAGAACTGATACTTGCAGCAAACATTCACATCAAACAGTTACCACACTCACTATGCTGCATCATCTATGAAGAAGCTGCTGCCATATCATGGAAAACTGAGTTGAGCACATTGCTGTCAGCACTTAACCTCGCAGTCACTTCCACAGCAGGCTGGGAAGGAAAACGGAAGCAAGACAAATCCATTGTGAATTAAGAGTTGTGTGTTTTTCATCAATTGACAGGTGAGAAGCACCTATCAAAGCCTCCAAGTTTGAAAAGCTTTGTGTTCATATAATAACTAAAGAAAAACAACTGACATTTCAAAATGGATTGTAGCACTGACTGTTAGTCATTAACACTGAGCAAATACAGCAGATATTTTAAATAAAGACCCATGGCTGATACTGAAACATTAAAAAATCACCAGAAACGATAAAACCACTAAAGCTTTTAAGTCTCAAGTCTACAGACTTTAAATTGAGTTTAGCTGAAGCATTATACTGTTAATATGTTGTGGTGGGTGACTGGAAATTGGAAAGTGCAGGAAGTGGGAAGTCACAAAAGTGCAATGACGTGCCACTTGAGCAGTGGATTATACAATCAAGTCTGTAGCATCCACGATTTGGGTTCCCTTGAAATGTTAGTGTATGGTTTACTTGAAGTTAGTGCAAGTATTTCACCTAGGGATGTTAATAATTAACCATTTAGCCGACATTACGAATTTTGGCAGATTAATGCTATTTAACGGTTAAAAGAAATATTAAAAATGAATTAAGAAGCTGAGCAAAACTCAGAGGAGCAGCTTGTCACTTAAAGGAGAATGGCTGGTCCAACTTAACAGTCCACCTTAAGTGAATCTGAGCCAGTGTTGCAAGACACAGAAGCTTGGCTTGGGTCTTGAGGAGTTGTAGCATGTATTTACCGACATTTAAACTGTACAAGCACTGCACTGCTACGTTCACAGCTATAACGCCAACGACAACCCCACACTCATCACCGCAATCCAAACACAGTCTGTCGGATGCTTGCTAACGTTACGCCAGGCTGACATACAGCTGACAACCTCGCAGCTAAACTAAATGATGCGGTGGAGACTATTACTAGGAAAGTGGCTGCATGTGTTCACAACAATACATGTAGCATCGTGGCTGCTAACTATCCCGAATGGGTGGACTCAGGTGTCTGTTTTTTACGCTGCAGCTGGCGTTAAATGTTGGATTTAACCTGTTTGTGCATCGGCTTATTGTTGCAGCTGGGCAGCTTGTTAAGCACTAAAACCACAGCACCGCTGCAACACACTAATCTTGTCAGTTAACGGTTAATAATCGGTTAACAAGGGTTGGTTATCGGTTAGAAAGAAATTCTAAATTATCATCCCTAATTTCACCACTTCAAAAAGGGGATTCACGGAAGTGGTCACGGGTTGCAGAGGTAGTTTGAGTAAAAATGAGGTTGAGGTAATGGATGAGCAAGTGGTAGAAATAGAAATGTAAAAAATAAGTTATTCCTTTGAACAATGCTCTGACCAGCAGACTAGTGTGGGCAGTGGTTGCACAGTCCACAGTCCTGCTGGGGGTTGCCAGGTTTGCACAATATTGTAATGCTATGGTGAAACAAAAACAGTGAAGTCTGTATAGGTGACAGACCGCTAAATTAAAGTAATTAAAGTAAGAGTTTTTGGAAAGCAGGCTAGCAGTTTCTCCCTGCTTCCAGTTTAAATTGTGCTAAGCTATAGGTGCATGTCCCAGAGATGGAATTGATATGGATCTTCTCATCTAAAGGCTGGATAAATCAACAAACAAACATATCCCAAATTGCTGGGCAGTTCCCTTAAGAGGTGGGATTGATTTTAAAGCAATTTTCAAAAGGATAGGCAGCAAACATTTCAATCATATTTTCTATTATGCTATTTGCAAGTCCCCACCTCCTCTGCTCAACTCCATTTGCTGCCTACCTCTCTATTCATTTATGCCCATCACAGACAGAGTCAAACTCACCTGGGAGTCTGTGAGTGAGGAACCTCTGATGTGTTCCACATTGCTGCCTCCCTGATTGCACTGTTTACAGCCAAAGACAACTGCAGCTTGGTGCAGTGGAGGATAATTAGGCCTATGCTTTGCTGGGCTTGTGCTATATGAGTCATCTTTTCGGCAGAAAAGGCAACTGGCCTACAGTTATTTACATGTCATGAGTAAAAAGCATATGTTGGCACACAACGATTGGATATGTGTCATGTTCAGAAAGAGCCGAAGAGTCCTCACGTTGGCCAAGTTCATTTTGGGTTACAGTTTAGGATTTGGGTTATGGTTGAGGTTATGTTCAAGGTTAGGGCTGATGGCTCCTCTACACATATTGTGTTTCAGCCATATTTTTCAGTCATCCGTCTCACGCTATTTTAAACAATCCAGTATACACTGGGGTTGCAACTAACGATTTAATTGTCGATTGATGTGTCGATTATTTTCTTGATTAATTTTTACTTTTCTTTTTCTTTTCTTTTTTTTACTCAAGCCGATTAATCGATTATCAAAATAGTTGATGAATAAATTTAATAGTTGATAACTAATTGATTAATTGTTGCAGCTCTAATATACATAGAATAAGTAGTGGCTCGTATTTCACTTGCGCCATTAGCACATAAACGTGATCCAAAGCATATTTTTACACTTTTTCTACCATTTGACTAAATAACTAAAGTGATTGTGTAAATGCGGGTGACCTACACTCAGTATTGTACCTGAACACATCCGGGTGCATTATGGTTATGGGATGAGTTATAATTTAAATGAATTTCAGTGATTAGGAAAATAGGTACATCCATAGTTTGATTGACATCACAACAACAAGATACTGCATTTCCATGCAAGTAACATGATCAGTAGACCACCTGAGCTGTACAGACCCTTTTCATTTACCACTTGTTTCTTGTCGTGTCTAGACAATCAAACCAAACTGCACACCATTAATTCACCATTTACCATTAATGTACCACAGTAACAGCCATGCTTACCCTACTCCTTCTGTTCCAAACAGCATTGACCATCTGTGTAAACACTAATTCTCACTTAACTGCTAAAAGCACTGACAGTCACCTGCATGGACATCAGCCACATTGGACAACGTGTCCCCATTTTTAACAAAAGGATCCAACTGGGCAAGTGCAGCTGTCCCCCCGGAGGCTTCACTATCACTTTTAAAACATGTTTCTCCTCTTTTTAAACCAATTTCCCACTGGTGGAATTACTGACATCAAATAAGTGCATGATTTCATAATATGTGATTTGCATTTAGGTCTAGTGTGTGTCTTTTTTTCCCATGGGAAGAGATGGACCTCATCACCCGCTGGTGTATTCCCATTTTTAATTAATTCTCTTAATTACCATCAAGGCAATTTTATTATATTCATGACTGATACATTCATAATTTTCACAACAATTTTTACTAGCAAGGTTTCTTTATATCAATCCACTGAACTTGCTGTGTTATGTAAATGTACCTCTCTTTATCTCTTGTTTTTCCAACAAACAAATTTGACCCTGTCTAAACTTCTGCATAACCGCATCTTGACATCTGACTTTATGTTACTTTCCATTTATGTTAATTTTTCTTCTCTGATATAAAACCTTTTTTCTACCTATTAGGTACAAGGCCAAAAAGATATCACCAAGAACATGTTTGCGTGGGTCAAAGAACACCCCTTACATTTTAAACACTATAGCCATTATTGGCGTATTATGTTTCAGATGATGGACATGTTTCTATTATAGAAGAGTAAGGCGCCCGGCTTACACAGCAGTGAAGGCCAGGGAATGGTCCATTGTGATAAAAGCATTAAACTCTAAAATAACATTGAACAAGGCTGAAAACACCGTTCTATAGCAGTTAAACTGTTTAACTGACACTCTTACATCCAGGCTTTGGCAGATCTGTGTGCAAGCAAATACTGACAGAAATCGTTTACACTTTCCTTGTTACTGAACTAATTATAACCTCCTTGTTTGTCTGTCTGTCTGTCTTACTGTCTGTTAGCAGGATTACTCCAAAACTTTGTGATGGATGTAGCACAATGAACAATCCATTAGATTTTTGGTGGCGATCCAGATCATGATCCGGATTCACAATTTTTTTTAAGGATTCTGATGAGCCTGAGCATTAAGACCAGGATATAACACATGCGCAGTGTAACTGATGACGCATTGATGACGCGTGACCCAGCCTCCTTCGTCCTTCTTCGAGCAGAGAGATACGTGTGTGGATGTGTGTGTGGGAGCTGCCGGCCGTCCGCAGTGAGAAAGAAAAAAGTGGGAAATGACGGGATGAGAGACAACGTAGTGTAACGTTATACAGACATTAACAAGGCTGCTGAATGAGAGGCATTCTCCCATACGTTACACGGACACACACTGTGTTAATAATAAGCCGACCACATCCCGGTACCGCCAGCTGTGAGCTGTGATCTGTTTTTAAAGTCAGGCACCTTGGCGGAGGTCTGCGCTCTCTGAGAGCCATTCTAGTTGCAATGTTACCTTTGGACTAACTATGGAGTGTCATTGTTTTCTGATTTGTAATCACGACCACTGAATTTATTGTCCAATTATTTTTCCACAGTTCTCACAATTGCTTCCAGAAAAAACTTAAAAGGCAATCTACTGTCTTTAACCTTTACTGGAAGTGGGTTTACCTCTCTGCATAGCTGTACACCGACACACGAGGGCAGAAGACTCCCCAAAATGTTTGGATTCTAAGATAGAATTATTTCTTAAAATTTATTTTGAAAGAGCGTTAATTTTTTTTTCATCAGGAACCAGTGAGCTACCTCCGGGTCTGAAAAGTGAAGCCAATGAGGAAGTGCCTTAAACTTGCATTCTTTCTAATAGCCAGCAGGGGGCGACTCCTCTGGTTGCAAAAAGAAGTCTGATTGTATAGAAGTCTATGAGAAAATGAGCCTACTTCTCACTTGATTTATTACCTCAGTAAACATTGTAAACATGAGTTTATGGTCTCAATCGCTAGTTTTAAGTCTTCTTCAATACAGCATGATGTTCATTTAGTAAATTATGGTCCCATTTACAGTCAAATAGACCATAAAGCAGGGTATGATTTAGGGCGAGGCTACCTTGTGATTGACAGGTTGTTATCAAGACGTCCGGTCTGGGAGTTGTCCCTGTTTTCATCTTAAAACTTTAACCCTTGCACAGTTTTCAATTCATGAAAGTTAATTGTCACAATTTGGTGGCGTTATGCCGAACTTGAGGCTTCAAAACAGCAGTCCAGAAACCAATGGGTGATATCACGGTGACTACGTCCACTTCTTATATACAGTCCATGTCAGGAACATATATATTGTATATACCAAAAAGCTAGGAAATATAGCTTTCGGATTTTTGGATGGATTTTGACAACAACATTATCACATGGGAAGAATAAAACAATAGATTATCATATATTGAGCCTTCAACTTCACCTCATCTGTGATCTCTTTCATGTATTAATTTGGAAGATTACAGTGATGTTATACTACCTTCAAAACATTACAGAAACCTGCCTGCAATAAAAACACTATGATAGTTTATTGACTTGCCCCTGCACAGAGAGGTCAAAATCCAAGGTCAGCTATATAGGTAGAGATGGTGGAGATCAAGTATCTTGTTCAAGAGCGCTTCAGTAGGGCAGATGCATGCTGACCTGGTTGAAGCACTGTCTCCGAGCACGCTATACCACCCTGCCTCATGCCATCCTGTACATTTTTCGATACACATCAGAAGCAGGAGACAGTAAATAATATAATAAATGTTTGATATTACAGTTCTTTAATTCAGAAATTAAATGTAGATTATTTTAGGCAGAGTCATCAGGAATTTTCAAGATAAAAAATGTTCACATTTATATGAACACTGTCTGAACAGGATTGGAAACTTTGTAACTCCATATGCAGTTGAAACACTGTATAAGCTACATTTTGCTCACATTCCTGTGATGTAGTTGTATGATTATTTTAATTTGTGAACAATCAAACTAAATAAAATGAATGCCATGCTACACTGGTTTTCTAGGATTTAAACCGTTGAAATGTAATCAGTGGTGTCAAAAGAGGTATCAGTTGTTTTCACAGTGTGTGTACAGTATAGGAACTCCCTCTATTAGCAGAAAGCTGCCTTCACAAGTAGCATCTCTGAATACTGATGTAATGTATTCCACATCTTCCCCTTGAGTTCTGCCACATCAGCTGCTGAGCGGTTCTTTGATGTTTCTGTTGTAAAAGCAGTACAGTCTCAGGACCCCTTTGATTGTGTGAAATGTGCTGTGTGTTCGCTATTAAACATCTGTTAGCAATTTTAGTCTTTTAGATGAAGGATGGGGGTGCCATTGTTGACCTGTGGCCTCGCTCTTCTTTGTTGGACTGTCTTTAAGCGTCTTTTTCACTTCCACCTGATAAGCAAAAGAGTGGATTTTTTCCTGATATATTTCAGAAAACTGAAAGTCACCATCGTCATGCATCTGTAGCCCAAATTGGATCCCGTGCCACCCTGGATTCAGAGGGCGAAACCCTGTCAGGGTTTTTCCTGCATTGATATTTTTTTTAGCAAGAAAGAGGTTTCAACCAACACCAAAGGAAAATCCCCAATGCAAAAATGATTAGAACTGAGAATCAAAGTAGCATCTAATACACTACTTGAATGTCTTCAAGAAATGTAACAGCCAACTCACTAATGGTTAAAACTATAAAGCAGCACAAAAATGACAACTACCAACATAAGTCACCATGTTCTGAACACACACATTACATTACAAACACTAACGAAAAGTAATATTTGCATTTTTGAACATAAAACAGCAAACTTAAACTACTCAGTCCATCACTCGGAACTAAGCAGGCATGATGGGAAATGTGGGTCGTCCCACTTGTCCTAGGAGCGCGCATATCAACTGAGTAGACGGGGGAGAGGGGTCAAGCGGTGTCTTCACAGTAAATTGCTAACTAGTTTGTGAAATACATTACTGGAACGTTAATGAACAATGACCCCGTCATTTTCCCTTTTCAATACAACTCTATTGTAATCCTGTCCCTTTCAACCATCATATTACTCATGCTCATCACATCTGTTTGCTATGTTAGCAAAGGTAGCTAGCCAGCTTTGCAGTGTGTTCCAATCCGTGTACTTCTGTACGTACACTTACTATTTTGAGTGCATAAGTGCGTTCACACTGTGACGTATGGCAAAATGCAGTGCACTCAAAGTACCCGGATGTCGTACTCAAAACGGTCAGATCGTTGAGTGTGGAACGCTGGACACTTTCCACACTCAATTGTTGCCATCTTGGCTGCGTAGCGGAAGGGACTGGACCACGAACACTATTCAAACATACGTAGACAACAGAATAAAACAATACAATACGTAAACATACCGGTGTATTTTCAGCCAACAGGAGGACACAACGTAGAGGTAGCCGACGACGTTGGAAACGTAATTTCCACTCTGCTTTCATATTTTTCTTCAACAAAGCAGGCATATATTTTGGCGGTAGTGGACGGGTAAAACCTGAAGGAGGCAGCAGTGCAACACAAAGGATGCCAGCTGCCGTAAAACCCCGAAGAAGAAGAAGAAGATATTTTGGCAGGTAGCAAGCCGCAGTGAAATGTTGCAATCGTCATTTCCGGTCAGTGCGCCACAGAGTATTCGATTTGAGACGATCATACCCCGTTGAAATGTACGCACTACTCAAGTTAGTACAGAGTGCACAAAGTGCACTACATTGAGGTGTACTTCAGGAAGTACGTGGATTGGAACACACTCCTGGTTTGTCAGTACAGTCAGTCAGGCCGTTCTGACTGCACGCAGGTCACTTATGCCTGACTTCCATCAACATACTGGCTGCACCACAAGGGAAATAAACACTCTGGATCACTGCTACACGGCATTTAAAAACAGTTATTTTACAGAATTTTAACTCCCTGATATCACCCCCAAAAATCCAGTATCAGCTGGGCATTATAACACAGACTCATTGTCTTTACTCTACACGGACCGATCATGCTTACTGACATGCGTAGTCACCCCCCAAAGGCCCATTCTGAGCCAGGAAAAACCCTGCCTGTGTCACTGACTGATAAAACAAGGGTGATGATGCAGGTTGTCAAGATACTGTACAGTCAGCACACCTTGCTTTAAAAAAATAACTAAATGTGTCTCTTTAACATACCATACGACTGTATATATAGGTAATATGCATCTCAGAATATGATTATTACTGCATTACTGTCAGTATCAAAGCATGAACTAAGGTGTACTAAACAAAAATACTTTTTTTCATTTCTTTTGTTTGCATACATGAGTATGGTAAGAATGCATGTTTGTTTGAGCTTCTGTAAAGTTTCAATTGAATATAAAATTGGATCCCCGGCTTGATATATTCAATCCAATCAGAGTGGAAATACTGATATTGCTGTGCTGCTGGCATTTCCTTCATCTGTTACAGAATGATCCACAGGCATATAGAGAAAATACATCATATTAGATAATGATATATTTGAGAGCTGAGGATTTCTTTGAAAATGATGTGTTTGGTGCAGGTGCAGGTAGAGGTATGAGTAGGCTGTAAACAACCCAAAGTACCTTCACATGAGGTCACTTGTGATTCGGTTTCTTCATTTTACTTAATTAAGTCTTTCAAAAATGCACTTTTATTATCTTTCTGTCATGAAGGACATGACCCTAAACACTGTCTCAATCTAGCTAAGTAGATTTGATGTTCATACAAGAACATCATAGTCGGTGAGTACCTTATTTCCAGTGTTAGATTTGAAGGAGAGCATGCGTATGTGTAGTGTGTACAGTACAAACACAAAGGACAAAATCATCATCTCAAGCTGATGTAAGAGCTAGTTCAATCTGCCCGTTGGCTAACAGTAAGTTTAGACTGATACTGTATGAACGTTTTATAAGCTACGCATAGTAAAGTAAAGAATAGCCATATTAAACTATTTGTTTTAAACTGCACAAAACATATCAGCTTTAATTAAAGAAATCCAAAAGGAACTGACAGACATATAGTATGGTCTCCTTAAAAAATTGGTTGTGGCTATAACATTTATTTTCATCTCCCTAAAATACTGTTTCTGTCCAGTTTTCACTGACGTTTTAGTTCTGTTTTGGTCATCACAAAAGTAACAGTATTATGGGGCAATGGATCACATTATCAGTGTCTCTAAAATGCTGATTTAGTGTTATAATTGAAAATAAAATATGTCCTTTACCTCTGACCTTTGCTTTCTATGTGGATCTTAATGATAACGGTAGGTTGACATCAGTGGTCAACCCCCGGGTCTGAAAAGTGAAGCAAACATCACGGGGTCACAACGTCACGGGGTCACAACATAAGGGGGTCACAACGTCACCTTGTCACCACGGCTTGCTAACTCCGCCTCCCAGCCTTCACTCCAGCCTCTGTCTGGGTCTCATTCACATGAACAGAGGAAGGGAAATAACTCTGGATTCAGCTATTGGTGAGTTTTACAACTTTTAGAACCATTTAAATAAGGGTTATTCAAGTGTTCATACTGGGAAGTTGATTCACCTAAAAAGAAATTATCCGCTGAGTTACGGAGGCCTCTTTCCCAATGTAAGTCTATGGGAAAAAGTATTTTTGGGCCCAATGAAATCACCTGAAGGACGGTCACTTGACATGGAAGTTGTAGTACCACCTTTTGGCCACTACAAAAATTGGTATCAACGATCGGCGCTCTTCCTTGGGGCTTGGGTACAGCTCGCTCACTGTCGCTCGCTCGCTACAATATTAACTGTTACACGCTGGCTGGCATACTGGGTATAGCTTGTTCTCCATCAATGTTTGCGTGAGCTTTTGCACCAAAATGACGCGGTTACTTATGTTTGGATGAGCGGTTCTCGAGCTGCAAGCAGCAACACTGGAGGCCAAGCATTTGGCCCGTTCTGAACACGCTTGATTTGAACGAGCGCTGCACTAGTCACTAAACAAAGAGCCATCCTGCTCACAGTTGTCCAAGTCTATTTGGATATTGCTAAGAGAGCAAGGGCATTCATTAAAACCTTTGTTGTCTGAATCTGTTCAAACTTGTTGAGGTGTCACAGTAACAAGTTGTTAATCGAAGACATAATCATGTTGCATTGTTAAACTGCCACAACTGTATCACAGGGGATCTAAATTTGGAAAAGGTAGCAGACAAATTCATTAAGCACCGTCCCCATGAAAAAAACTCAAACCCTGTCAACATCGGTATGCCTCTTTTAAATTCCTTTTAACAAGTGCTGCTTGTGATTTACACAGCTTCGTTAAGTGTGTAGTATTTTTCTAGTCATAAGTTTAGGCTCAGCATGTTTGTGGGTCGCTCTAATTAGTTGCTTGTCCCACAAGCTATCTCTCTGATGTGGTAATGTGTGTTATGGATCGTGTGTGCTAGCAGAATTGTAAACAAGTTTATTGTGCTCGGTTTGTGTTGAGATAGAAATTTCTGTATGTGTTTGGTGTTATTGGTTTAGCAGGCTTTAAGATACTGTGGCCTGCAAGGTAAAGTTAATGAAAAGCAACATGCACAAGCATGGTGGAAACCTACGGAGCCCCCCTAGACCCCTAGGAGAAAGTTTGAATTAATTTGTGCCCTCAAGTTAGTAACTCGTTCCTTTGAGTTAGCAACTCATTCCCTCGAGTTAGGTACTTTGTTACTTACGAGTTACTTCATAGTGCACTTCTTCCAATCATTCCTGACAGTCCATGCATTGCTGATGGACGGAGCCCCCCCAGAAAACTTCCTGGATCAATAACTAATAACAGAAACATTGTTAAAACACAAACAACGGCTCTTTCTAACCAGAGGAAAGTAGACAACGAGCTACAACCTAATTTTAATCAAAACAAGCCGTCCTCCGAGCTGGACACATAACATTGGTCTCTATGTGCAGCCGGCTGTGAGACGAGTGGTCAGGGACCGTCTACAAAGTGCGACGCCGAAAAGAGAAAAATATTCAATTACTTCAGTATTATACAGAGTAGTACCACCAAAAATTACTTCACACATCAATAATCTCCTCATAGTTTTACTACAAGACTTAGTTTGGAAAAATATGATTTTGCATAATTATGCAGTGAAGTACCACCAAAATCACTTCACACACCAATGGTCTCTTCTTGATTATTCTTATTAAACTAATTAAGACATTTTGATGGCGGCAGTACACTTTATAAAAGTGAAGTTATTGAATATTTTTCCCAATACAAATTCACCAAAATTATGCAAAAGCATATTTTTTTCCAAACTAAGTTTCGTAGTACAACTATGAGGAGATCATTGATGTGCGAAGTCATTTTGGTGGTACTACTCTATATAATACTGAAGTTATTGAATATTTTCTCTTTTCGGCGTTGCACTTTGTAGACGATGCCTGACCACTCGTCTCACAGCCGGCTGCACATAGAGACCAATGTTATGTGTCCAGCTTGGAGGACGGCTCGTTGTCTACCATACTATGGTTAGAAAGAGCCATCGTTTGTGTTTTAACAACATTTCGGTTATGAGTTATTGATCCAGGAAGTTTGAATCTGTCAATATCTTTCCAACGTTTCCGAAGTACATCATATAGGGGGGCTCCGTACATCAGCAATGCGTGGACTGTTAAGAATGATTGGAAGAAGTGCACCTTGAAGTAACTCGGTCAACGAGTTACTAACTCGACGGCACAACTTAATACAAATGTTCTCGTAGCGGTCTAGGGGGGCTCCGTAGAAACCAATGCAGTTGGTACCAAGAAAAGTACTGTAGAATGCATGTGATTGTGGCTGGCAGTGTCAGATTTGTGTAGTCCCCATCTCCAAAACCGCTGTGAGTTGTGTATGATGATAAATAAACCATTACTATTGTTTTTTTCCTTCTGCATAATTTTCTAAAGAACGCATAGATCTAAAAACATTAATTTACATCAATCCTAGGAGATGTATACCTCTGATTTTCAGCCCTGTATACATGAGACAAAGCTGCATACATAGCATTTAATTATCCATTAACTTCCTCATAACACTGTTTGAATTATCAAAAATATGAATTATTGTTAAATGTTGTTATATAATAATTTATTAAAGATGATAATTACAAAGCATTTTTGCAAGTGGTATGTTTTCGATCATCCTTATAGCTTTGTAGGCCTTTGTGGCAGTGATTCAAAGTCTAAATCTTGTACTAGGATTGCATCACACATGATTATACTTTCCGACCAAGATGGAACACATCACAACTTTGAAAGTTGAATTTGTTCAGACATGCACTGAGTAACATCAAGCACAACGAAAGGGGTCACTGGGTTTCCCTAACAGAAAGAAATGGAGAAACACGTTATTTTAGGCAGAATAACTTTATGTGAACACGGCCATGATGCTTGAACTCCTGTTGGCCTACAATATATCCAACACATTTCAGTTTAATTTACAGGATGGACATGCAAATCAACATGTTTATGGTCCAAACTGCATGCATGTCTGCATGCTATTATGATAACAAAGCTAATAATCTTTGAAAAAGTTATATTAGAATAAAGTCTTAAGATGTCAGTACTATGGAAATTTATATGTGATTATGATATTGTCTATTTTTCTTTCCTGACACAGGTACATTTGCGCCAAAGATCTGGTTTCAGACGAACTGTGTGTGTATTTTTTTTCAAAATAAAGTACATTTTTTGCTTTTTTAAAATATTTTCTAGCAAAACTATTGTACATTTACGTTTCAGTTCATTCATTTTGTGTGTATTAAACGAGGTGTTTTTCTTGATGTTGAAATAATGTTGGCAGCAAGTAATTATTTTTGAACTAGTGATACAGAAATCTTGAGAAAACTGCATCTGTTCCTCCAGCCTTCTGCCTAAGGAGAAGACATTGACAACCACCAAAGGAGAACATCCTCAGCTGTGTTTGTGCATAAGCAGCACATTACTGAAACTTTTAACAGACTCTGCCTGCAGCCAAAGTGATGACCTCCCCTGCTGTGCGTGAATCACCCGCACATCTGCCACCTTTGCAAACGACGACAAGAGTCTGTTTGATCAGCAGAGGCAGTCTGAAAGACCATACATACTCGGGAAAGACACAACATCGACCCGTTGGGAATGGCTTCAGAGCTGAGCGAAATCCGCTCCATCCCCATCAGAATCAACGACCCGGCTCGTCCACCTTCAGCAACTATCTGCCGCATCCATCACCGAGACGCTCTAGCTGAGAACAACAGAGAGGTAACAAGCAACAAACCTTTCCATAATTTCCATGGAGTGTTTGTGTTTTAGCAGACTGATTTTTTCTGTTTTTTTAGAAAAGCGTAAAGCTGCAGTAGGCAGAATATTTTTGGCATCATTGGGCAAAAATTTCATAATAACCTTTCAGCATATTGTAATATGTAAGTGTTCGGAGAGAAAACTAGACTTCTGCACCTCATCATGGCTCTGTTTTCAGGCTTTTAAAAATCTAGCCCGTGACGGGAGACTTTGGCCAATCACAGGTCATTTCAGAGAGAGTGTTCCTATTGGCTGTGCTTCAGCTGGTGGGCGGTGCTTGGCATTTCCTCAACTGCTCTCAACATGGCTGCACAAACGTTCTCATTTTACAGCTAAACAGTACACTACAAGAGGTTTTCTAAAAACAATTTTTGCGAGAAATAGGCATTACGGTAACAGAATATGGATTAATATTTGATCAGTGCTGCCTAGTTTGACCATTTGATCAACGTTTGCGAGTGATTGACAGCTGCTCAGAGACAAACAAACAAATCAAACAAATGAGATAACAGCTACAACTGTTGTTGTTCCCTAGAAACAGTGATTTGCGGTCCTTGCGCACTTTTCAAAGACATATTATACCTGTGCTGCGTTATGCCTCTGTGACCTACCTCATGGTGAGCAAAGAGCAAATATCTTATCATGTTAAGGCAGCTTTAGTGTAGTTCTTTTATTTCATTGATTCATTTTTCTACAGTCCATTGATCCAGATTCATTCATCTTCTGTTGCTGATTACTACATTTCTAATTCATCTTCTCTTTTTATACCCATGTCTCACGAGTATAAGAAATCACTGAACGGGAAAGACATACTTTCTAATTGGAGACTGGCTGACTTGTGAAGACCTGTTTTTAAGCCGTGCTTGCTGATTTATATGGATAAATTAATATTTTTTTAAATTATTTCCATGTTTTTACTGAACTTTGTGTTCTAGTAACACATCCTGCTGCATTGAAAAGTAAAGAACAGTTGCTCATTGTTCTACTTTCTGTGTTAACTGCTTGCAATGTTTCAGCAACAGTCGAAAAGAAAAGCTTTTGTACACCGTTCAAAGGAAGTTACGGTGATTGTAGGAAAGGCTCAGTAACGAAGCCGAACAGAGATCAGGGAACATGCCAGGATGATGAAAATAAATAAATAAGTAAGGAAATCAATAAAAATGCTCTTTGGCCTGACAGTTTTCAATGATGATAACTAGGACTCAGGATGTACCAGACAGCATTTTGTTTTGGCCCTGGGTTTGATTGACAAATAATGGCCCCACAGTTGTTGTTTTTCTTAGCTCGGCACACAGTGTGTTACGGACACCCATCTCACCAGTTTGTGGCATTGGGGAATAATTACAGGGGGCCGCCTGAGGTAAGGCCTGGCAGAGAGAGTTCGTTAGTAATGAGGGAGAAGGGTGGAGGAGAGAGGCCTGGGAGGGTAGATAGCCTCACACAGCACAACAGAAGAGAGAGAGAGAGAGAGGGAGTTCTCGCTATAGCTGAGCTCAGTGCAGACTAAACACTTTCCTTCAGCAGAAGCTCCTTTCCCAGCTCAATTCCACTGCCTGTAGAAATCTCTGTGGCTATTACAATGTGGGAAAAGAAAGGAGTATTGTGATGCTCATGGGCCACCTGTGTCTGTTTGGTATTTAACTCATTTGTATGGAGGTTTATGTAAAAAATGCCACAAGGGTCTGTGGCTGCCTGCGCGCACACATGCCTCTCGCTGTTATTTAAATCAACCAAACCACCAGGGACAGGTGAAGATGCAGATTTGTTTGAAAAAATAAATGCAATTGAATTAATCATGTAAATGAAGCTAGAAAGTTGAATGAAGAGGGAAATTATAACTCATTTAAGGCGAGTGGTTTTGCAAAAAACGGAAGAAAAAAAAAACAGTAACATAGGCTATAATATTCATTCACCACACCACATGCTACAAAAAGCTAGCCTTATTTTTACATATTTAAAACAGGAAATTACCTATTACTAATACTGTAATATGAGCTACACACTAATTTGATTATGTGATGATTTAATATAGCATAAACAAAAATAACTAAAGGGAGAAAAAGCAGCTTGATTTTTGAGTCCACCTTTTTTCCATCTTTTCCTCCATCTTTCCCTGTTGAAGGCCAATTTGATACATCATATCCAATGGTCTATATATATAAATATTGTATATACTTATACTGTCTTTGCACAACATTCATTCAAGAAGAACAAAAAGTTGTTACTCCCACAAGAAAAATTGCCCCACAATGTGATCCGGTATAAATACAGCTCCCAAACTATCATCCAGCAATAGACAAATAATAAGCCTGCTTCACCGAACACCAAAGATGATTTAGTATATATCACCAGCAACTAGAGATGTCACGAGAACCGATTTTCATTCACATTCTTCGGTACCAAGTCGATGCAAAAATAAAAAAAAAAGTGACGGTACTCTTTTTCTACAGTACCGAAGGTACCGTAACGTATACATTTTCAAACCGGTTAATAAACTTGTGACAACACCGGTCCTACTGATTACACCGGACATTTTACAAGAAAACATGACGGTCAATATGTGCAGAGCGCTGACTATGATCTTTACTGTCGGGTGGCGGTGTGTCTGGCCTCTTCGGTAGCACTTTTGCTGCGGGGCTCCGCTGCGGGGGTGTATCTGGCGCCGCTGCTCCGTGCACACCGGCTGTGACGGCTCCATCCACCTCGCGGCGATTACCTCATTAACGTTATGGATCCCTTGTAGCATTGGGATTAAACGTGAAATAGTGCGAAATAGGTGCTTTTGCTTTTCGCTTCCACAATAAATCCTCTGCCTTCTGCTTCTACTCCTGCTACTCTGAGCTGACCGACCAGATGCGTTCATGGTCAGTATGTAGTGTCCGTCGTCTGATTATCAATTGATAGCATGCCGCTGATACGCCAAAATGAACAAAATGGATCAATTATTTTTATTTATTATTTAAAGGCTACATGCCTCTGTTTTTTGTAATGTTCAAATGTTTTTAATAAAAGAGTGCGTGTTGAATTACATGGGATTTATTGTTGTTGTTTTGCTTTTTACCGTGGTATCGAATTGGTATCGAGAATCGTGGAAATTCACTGCTATTGGTATCAACTACTAGATTTCTGGTACCGTGACATCCCTACCAGCAACACATTACATGACAACTGTAGAGATAGTGTCTGTGCCATATGCACAACAAACACAGCTCTAACTTGGACTTGGAATTGTTTTGTTTGAATAGCCTCTGATATGAAAGTAGGAACAACTTTGAACTCCCATGATTCTTTGATGATTAGTTGTGGATGACAAATATGAATTACTGCAATTGATCCCAATGGTGTTATGCTTCTTTCCTAGTTTTTTCTCAATGCTCTTAATCATCAGATGCCACTCTGAACAACAGTCTGAGGGAGTGTTTGATAAAAAGGGGCAGCGTGCTCAAGGTTGAGATGTCTGGGCAAGGTTGATACGATACAATACAGAACAGGTCTAAATGCACGAGGTTAGCTGCAGCGCCTGTGGTTGAGTATTCGCACTGCAACAATCACGGATAGGCACTAGACCCAAAAGTTGCAGGGTTGGACAGCTGAGGTTAAAAGGCTTTTTAGTTGTTTGTTGTTCAAGCATAGAGTTGGCAACAGGAAAGCAGGCATCTAACGGGTAACTAAGAACTGGCGAGGCGAGAGCACTAAGAGCAAGAAAGCAACCCAGACAATCTGACAAATGACATATACTCCAACACTAATGAGCTGATTCAAGACAGGAAACTCACTGAGGATGTCGAGAGGGCAGGTGTGGGAGCAAAGGGTCTAAAATATAAATACACAATGACCAACAAAAACACTCAGACTTGATACACACTGACACAATACATAAAACCTACGTGATCAAGTGTTCTAAATGAAAAGGCAAATGCTCACACAGTATGAGTGGCAGCAGGGCAACACAACAGAGTGCAGAGACAAACCAACCACCGAATCTTGCACAGAAAGTTTTATATAATATGTTTTCCAACATGAAGCCCTGTTATGTGCCCCTGTGAGTGTAAGCCCAAGTGGCATTAGTAACTGGCAGAGGTCATTCACAGCAATTTACACATATTTGCTACATGCACTACCAGTGCCTACAATGTGCATGGTGGAAGCTTCTGAAGAGTAGAGTGGCTAGTTGTGTACTGTTAAGCTGTAAAATGAGACATTTTGTGACCCGGCAGCCATGTTGAGATCTGTTGAGGAAATACCAAGCACCGCCCAGCAGCCGGAGCAAACTTTCTAATTTTACAGCTAAATAGTACACTGCAGGATGTTTCTGAAAACATTTGAGGCGAGAAATAGGCCCTGCAGTAACAGAATATGGATTCATATTTGATCAGCGCTCCCTAGTTTGATCGTTTGAGTTTGCGAGTGATTGACAGCTGCCTTGAACCTACCTTGAATGAATAGCCAATAGGAACGCTCTCTCTCTGAAATGACGTGTGATTGGCCAAAGTCTACCCTCACGGGCTATGTTTTTTTAAAGCCTGAAAACAGAGCCATGAGGAGGTGCAGAAGTCTAGTTATCTCTCAGAACACTTCAATTACAATATGATGAAAAGTTATTATGGAATTTTTGCCCAGTGGTGCCAAAAACATTCAGCCTACTGACACTTTAAGATTTCACTGACCAAATTTGGACTTTAGATGATGCCATGGATGGCTGCCGTGTGTCTTTAGCTCCTCCTCAACTTTGCTCTTTTTATTTGTTTTTATATACACGTATACAATATGATAAAGAACAACTTTGGCGCATTAGATCATTGATGGACAGCACTGTTTCACCACAACAACAACGGCTAGGACCCCCAGGTCAGCCTGAGGTGTGGCTCTTTAATGTTACTGAGTTACCTATGGCTGTTTTTCACCTTGGTGGCATAGTAAACTAATCATTGTGCCCTTAGTCTCTGACTTAGTGTATGCAGTGCAACAACCTCTTGGTTGTATGTATGCAGCAACAATGTAACCACTCATTAAGATAATTTAATGAATCATGCTTTACACTGTATATTTATATAGAGTAGTACAGATATATATTTACAACATAGGATACTATAGACATTGTTGACCTTGTCTTATTTGTAATAACTTCCTTAGAGTCAGCAGAGCAGCCCGTGCTTGTTTGCTCAGGGGTCAAACCACTGGTAACACTGGTAAAAAGAAAACCACAGGCAATTGCAGTACATAACCAGACAGCACTGACCACTCATGACCAAACCTTTCACCGACACCAAGAAAAAACAAGAATGTCACTGAATATCACTTTGCAATCATTGTTTTGTGTCATGTGACATGTGAGAGTGGAATTTTCCCCTTGAAATATTCTCAAACTGTGTTTGACTTTTTTCCTGTTGTGGAGGACAGATAGTGCAGACAGAGGGGTGTGGATGAATATTCGATGTATTAGCACCACGCAGTCAGGTAACACCATGCGCAGACCCCCCGAGGATGCTGGGAAAGGGATCGTCAGGATCAAAGGGAACGCGGAACACGGCAGAACGAGGGATCTCAGGGCTTAGGGGCTCATTAGGAATATTACAAAGGTAAGGCTGGGAATTAGCGCTGAGACAGTCTTAATACAAAACCCTGGAAAGGATGGCTTATACATGTTTTACTTGCATAGGTAGGGGATTTGACTGTAGTTAAAAAAGTACTGATCTTGTGTCACTTTGCACATAATGATCAATGTCACAGAGGGATGTTTTCTGACCTTGAATTATAAGTATGGTGTGGCTGAAACAGATACTTCTAATAGTTGTGTTGTTACCTATTGTCTTTTTTTTTGTTCTTGTTTTAAGGTCCCATATTGTAGGTCTTTTTTATTGTAAAGCAGGTGTAAGTGCTATATAAATACTGTGAAAGTATCGAAACGCTCAATCCATGGAGAAACTGTGTGCCTTTTGAAACAAGCTGTCAGTATTTCTGTACATTTGTGATGTCACAAATCTACAATATATAGACCATTTCACAGTTTTAAACGTAAACACACTAAATGTGTCCCAGGTTATTAAGGGTTGCAATGTATGTGAATGACATCAGGTGACTGGAAGTAAACATTGACCCAAGCTGTTGGCCAGCAATGTAATTCCATTGCAATTCCATTGAAATGCGCTAAAACGGAGCATTTCAGACAGAGGGTAAATACAGGCATATTCAGGCAGACAGTATGAGGAAAAAAAAGGTTGTTTTTTTAACATTACAACATGTAAACATGTTCTAGTAGAAACATAAAATATAAGTATGAACCTGAAAATTAGCATAATATGGGACCTTTAAGTTATCTATACAGCCTTTAGCACACGTGTTGCTTTGTTTGAGTGGTCTATAGTTTTAGTACTGTTACTGTTGTTGTAGTGGTGTGAAATGTCCAGTCGTAGCATGAACAGCCGCCCTGCCAGTATTATGTCTGCTGAATAAGACATGAATTGAAAATTTGATCTAATTTTTATAGATTGGCATTCTTATGTGTTGTTTTTTACTCCCCCATGTGAATTTCACTGTTTTTATACCCCCTTTATTGAACATTTCTTATTATATTTTGTGGTAATGCATTTTGTCTGTTTGTAAAGCACTTTAAGAGTGCAGTTTTGTAAAGTGTTATATAATAAAGACAACTTACTTATATAAAGCCATGGGACTGCCCAAAAAGTAGGATTATTTGTTATGGTCTTTTAAGTTTCGCTATAATAAACTTGTTTGTATTGGACATGGATGAATTATGGCAGGAAGAGGGGGAACAAGCTTGGAGTTTGACACAGTGACGGGCAAAAGCCTTTGGGGAGTTGTCCATTCACCTGCTGTTATTCATGTACCATATGTTTTCTGTGGTTTTGACTCCTTCTGGAAAAAGTAACAGCAAACTGTACCATCGGCCAACTTGGAGAAAACAATCCATCGAGTGGTATAAAGTTTGAACTCATTGTGTAAAAAGCAGTATGGCTGCAGAAATGATCCTATAAACTCCCATAATTCCCCTCGCTGTTTTCAACTCTGCGTCAACGGCTAAAACAGAAATCAATTTATCAATTTAACCAACCATTAGAAAAGTTTTAGATGAAGTGACGGTGGCAAGCCAGCTGTTCACATACCATGTTTCCTCTCCTTTGTTGTGTGTGTGTCTGTTATAATGAGATCAGGCAGGTATTCATGGTGTCCATATGCACTGTCAACACCCAGGGGCAACACTCCATTGGTGTATTTAGCATGTGAAAAAAAAAAAAAAAAAAAGATAGAGAGGGGTGAGACTACACCACCATCTGGGCAGGGGTGTCAGAATCCAAAAGAGGATGATGGAGAGCTTCATCGGGATACCTTGGGGGTTAGAAATAGAGGCAAAGCTCTCATTAACATCAAAGCTAATCAGATCCTGAAACATGAGTCTTTGGGACCCATGGCTGTGTATCAATGTTGTGTTCATTTGTAATCAGGTGATGGTGATTGAGTACACCAAGGAGGCCAGCGGCGCAGCTTTGTTAAGCCATTCCAAAGAATGTTTATAAGACACAATACTGCATCATTTTGGTAACTTGTACTCGGGGAAAGGGATTTAACCAAAAATCATCCAGTCATCCTCACTGCAGACTTTACAGCAACAAACAAAACAGTTTTCTCCAACTTATTTTGAGATTTAGAAAGAACATTGAAAGACTGTTGCTGTACGATGTTGCCAGATTTATGTTCTGTGTCAAAACGCAGAATGTAATTTACATGAAAACAGAGGTAAGCTCCAGTAACCTGTAGAATGAGTCAATGCATTTCAATCCGTGAAAGGCAGAACGGTTCAGGTACTTGCTGCTTTTTACAAAGCATGGAGGTCTGTAGTATATATATAAGATAGCTCACTCATATGAACTTTCTGATGGCTTTACCAGGCCTTATGACTGCTACATTCTCTCTGCCGAAAATACAAGCACAAACTACACAAGAAACCAAATATAACAAGCTCACAATCACACTCAGTCACACTGACACAAAGATTCACACATATTCACTCACACTTTTATGAGGCATTTGTAACACTTCACGATAACAGCTGGAGCCTGCAATGAGAGAAACTGAAGGGAGAGATACTCTATCATTGTGTGTTGACATCCAAATTAACAATCTCAGCATGTGCTTTATCCAACATAAGGTCTTAGTAAAGTTTTTATTTGGAAAGATCAGATACCATTTTTTTAAATCAGTAGTCAGTGCTTAAAGTGGAAAAAAAAAAGGTGCAGGTACTCCCCTTATTTACATGTTGGCGTGTATCTGCTGGTATCAGCAAAGTATTATTACATCCTGAATTTCAACAGGGCTACTAAGAGATATTGTATATTAGTGTGTTCTTATTCCGGGACCTGAGTACTAGATTTCGTTCTCTTTCATGTACCAACACGTTCTGGAATGACAATAAAAACTTAGTTGATCCTTGATCCTTATGCTGTGAACAAGGGTGGAGGAATTAGGGAATCCAAAGGGTCATTCTTTTGATAGCCTGACATCCATTAACCGGTGACTAACCAGAATATTTTAATGAAAAAAAACACAAAACGGTGTGAAATACCGTGAGGTGCTTTCCTTTTATTCCGGCGCGCCATTGACTCAATGAGCTCGGGCGCCACATTTTGAAGCGCTATCCATTTAGAGGTGCTAAAATATTAATATTTTGTGCAGTAAATGTCCTATTTTATTTCCTCTTTTTGCTGAATTTTTGCTGAAGTTTATCAACATATTTTGATCAGGTCATCGTTAAGGGTGCTCAGGTTAATCAGCACAACGATAGTTATCGGCCAATATTCGTTCTATATAGATTGATCGATGGTCTCTATGAAGGCTGATCAGAAGCGCCGATCAGATGACACATTGATTCTGAATTGAAAAATGTTCAATACTTACTTGCGTGCTTTCTTGCCTGCTCTTAAATTTGTTCTGAGAGCAAGACAGCTCGACACACACGGGCAAAAGCAAGCTTTGGCGCCCATGTTAAATTGACCTAAAGACTATAGAGCGTAAAATAGCGTAACCAGTCAAAAATATTCTCGAACCGTTGACATTCCTAGTCTGTACAGTAAATATGAAGTTACCACCAGCAGCCCGTTAGCTTAGCTGATAACAGGAAGAGAAACAGTTAGCCTGGCTCTGTCCAAAGGTATCAAAATCTGCCTTTAGTTATTAGCATTGTTACCAATGTCAAAGCGATTTTGAATGACGTTTTCTTACTTCTGGAACAGAAAATGACAGTTGACCTCTTAATAGTTTAGGAAATAGTGACCAAAACTTTTGTAATTTCCCTGATTCTGCATGAAAGACTGGGGGGCATATTTATTCTTTCATAATACTCTACTGCTTTTTATCTTGAGCTCACTGTTGTGTGGGAAGTAGAGGAGCAAGTCCCATTGGCATCTGTTATTTAATTGTTAATGCTAAGCATAGGGTTATGTTACTTGTGTTCCATGTTGGCCTCACTCTCCTTGTTAACACGGGTCCCAGGATACATTTTGTTACAGTGCTGCATGATTCATCAGTGCAGTCAGGGTCAGGCAATATATGCACTGTATTTCTCAGGCGTGAAACCAAACACTTAAGACCTCTGTCAGGAGAATACTGGAGCAGTTGACACTATTCTTGGGCTGCCTAATGATATCCGGATCACAATACTCCAGCTCCCCGTATGAATAAATTACGTCTTCCTATTAGCATTCCTAGAGACTGCAGAGATCAGCATTATTGTTGCTTCTTTTCCATACATATGTGTATAAGAAGGTTGACAATTTAAGAAACTTAAAGAATTTAACTGAGGTTGAGTCCAGGTCCATATTGGTTCAATAGTTACTGTAAATCAAACACAAAAGCACATCTCAAATTTCTACCAATCTGCAAAATAAAAAAGGCTTTGAAAGTCAACAGTGAGTGATTACTGAGTATACTAAGTGTACTAAATATATAAGACAAAAATGTCCTCAAAATTCTAAGAATTACAATTATTTGTTTCCCGTTTTAATGGATATAGACCAGTATGAAAATCCACATGGCTGTTAAAACTCCAATGTCTACATTCTAACAGCAAATAGCCTCTTACAAACAACATAAGGATGACATATTTGTTTTGCACTGAGTATTTATATGTTTCCATTGAAAAGTCAATAGTCTTACAAATCATACGTTTGTCCCAAATATTTAATGCCTACACACTGACAAAGATCCTCTACTGTATTCACCTGTAGGTCGGCAGGTTCATAGACGTAAGGTTGACAATGTAGAACAAAAAGACTCCCGCACACTAACCTCTCTCTACGCTTTGGTACACAGACTTTCATCAGGTTATTATAAATAACCTGATGAATGTCTGTGTACCAAAATGTTGTTTTTACATATTTTTTACTGCAAGTGAAGAAAAACAGTGTGCGAGAATCTTCTGTTCTTTATTTCCTGTAAATAAAAATTAGAAGCAGATTTATATCCTTTACAAGGACACCTCTCTCCGATAAAAAATAAACAGGAGAGGTCTCTCATTATTTAGGTCTGGAATTAAAACATTCATCATGCAAAATTTACAGTGAAACTTCACTTGCATATTACAAACTATCTGTGGTTTTCTGTGTTGCACACCAAGGCTCTTAAAACAAAACAGAACAAGCAACACATTGTGCCATAAAAAAATGAAGACATTACTCAAACATGGCCATATAGTCTGAAAACATACCACCATCAATTAGTTCCAAATTGATGAAGCCTCTTGGATGTACATGTTACAGAAATTATGCTGAATTTAATACACTGGGTTATTAGCATGTGAAATAATTATTCCATACATAATTATTACAGTTTATGGTGTGTAATTAGTCTTAAAACCAGGCATGTGCACTTGATACGAGCATACAGAACAGTATCCGCAGGTGGAAAAGCATCCTCGCGAGGTAGCATTTCTGCTTCACTTGCACAAATATGGTCCCGCGTGCTCGGGGCTGTGACGAGCACAAGCTCGACCCTCCCTACGCGCTTGCAACTGCTCAACGCTCGCTCACTCGTTAAGTTGACTTTTAAGACGGGGATGAAATAGAGAGTGGTTGATGTCTCTGCTGAGTTGCTACACACCCTTTGTAATCCAAAGTTACTTCAGAAAAATTCAGATCTATTGTTGATCTGATGGCAACTATTTGCAAAAACAACAACAACCATACTTATCATACCCACTTGATGGTTATGACATATGGGGCAGCATGGCTCAGGAGGTTGAGCGGTCGTCTGGTAATTGGAAGGTTCCTCCAGAGAGTGCTGAAGTGTCATTGAGCAAGACGCTGAACCCCTAACCGCTGATGAACCTGATGAGTAGGCTGGCACCTTGCATGGCAGCCTCTGCAATCAGTGTATGAATGTTTGAATGTTTGCATGCGTTGTAAAATCAGTCCACCAAAAAGTGCAATATAAATGCATTCCACTTACAGTTATATGGTATCAGATCGGTCTGAATATTAATGAATGCACACAGAAGGTATTTTTTGATTTATATATAAATGACTCTCTCCACAAAATATTTTTCTGTGCACACAAAAATAGTTAGAACGTGGAAAATAGCAGCTACGTGTATGTATAGAGAGGAGAGATAGCTTTGTCAAAGTGGTTCAAACAATTGATTTGTGCACCCCGAGCTAAGTGTTGAAACAATTAAACGTGGGCAAATAAGTCTGTAAAGATCCCCAAAAGAATCCAAAGGGATTCAGCAACTGGATTGAAGGTATCATCCACGATGTTGAAGGAGAGACCACCAGCACCCTGCCACTTTCCGTATTGGCATTCATATCGTATATTCCTGAGCCTGGTAGATAGCTCAGGGCGTTTGCCCTTTTCTATCCATAAACAGTCATCAATGGAGGGAGGAGAGAGGAGATGGAGGAGGAGCCCACTCAGTAGGGAGGCAGCTTGCCAGTTGAGTAGTTTTTTTTTCTTATAACAAATAAAATAAAAGGAAATATGAATAAAACAAAACAAAACAAAACAAAAATATAAAATTGGGTAAAATAAATAAAGAAATAAAGAAAACAAATGAACTGGGCAAAGATCACTATCAATATCATGTGACTGTGTAAATTGTGTGTGTAAAAGATTGATGGATTAAATGGTAAAATGGTATTGGTGTTCACCCTGAGCATGACGTAAATCATACCCCGTGGGGACACGCTCATGTGATTGGCTGAGAAGGAAGGAGACCTCTGATTGGCTACAGATAATTCTGTGTTGAGAAAAATGCATTTGCAGATCGGTGCACATCAGGGGAGTCTCAAAAACCCACACACAGTGAAGTTAACACATGACAAGCAGTTTGTAAATGAAGGTTCAACAGTTTGTATATAAATGTAACAACATCCAAATGTGTTTTTGGTGAAAACTGCAAATACTTTTAAATACAAATACTGTATTTGTGGATTTCTATTACATTTATTTAAAACAAGACATATTTGTGTGTGCATCAGAAATATATTTGTGAACCTTATTTTTTTTATGTGTATTGTTTTTACATTTATATACAATGATAACCATTTTTGTGCGCAATTAAAAATATTTTTGTGGAGAGTCATTTATATATAAATCACAAAATAAATTTGTGAATCCTTCTGTGTGCATTTATTAATATTGAGGCTGATCTGAACACATACCATTGGGTTTCTCCATGCCCGCTCACTCAAGTATTAGAATGACTGTCCTCCTTCATCTTCAACCTGTATTGATAGCTCACTGAGATCAAATACCGTCGCCCTACTCACTGTAAAAGTCAGTTGTTCAACCATGCCTGAAGACGCCATCATTAAATCCAACCATGCTGTCTAATTTGGGTCCAGATTCCACACTGCCTTTCTTGGCTGAGTTCCAAGAAAATAATTCCTGAAACATGTATTTCTTCTAAGGATGGAAATGGACCTCCCACTGGTTAACCCACCACTGACAAAATGGCAATATTAATCACAAAATTCTTATAAACTGTCTAAAACAGCATGCATGTGTGCATCTAGCTGTTTTACACCGTTTTTAATCCCATTTTAAAGTTGCCATTGGGGATGCTAGATCATCTAGTGCAGCGGTAGTGGTAGCCCATTACAATTTGAATACAGTAACTTAGCATTAACTCCAATAACACTGACCATCTTGATATCCTCTGTACGTTTCTGTCTGATATGGCATGCCACTAAATTTTCTTCAGCTAAATTTATGACTATTATAGCGTAGAAAGATTCCAACTAATAGCTTTTTTTGTGTGTAGTTTGAGTCTTTTATCAAATAATAATATCAAGAAATATTCAGGCTTTTATTTCATCATGTCTGTATCACTGCAATTCATTAAACACCTGTCTGAGAAAACATAACCTGACCAGACTTGAAATACTACAGCTGCAGCCAGAATGCTCACTGCTAGGAAGAGAGAGCATATCACACATATTTTAGCTGCCCTGCACTGGTTGCGGCCACAGTTCAGGGTTGCTTTTGAGATTCTACTATTGATGTTTAACACACTGCCTTGACTGGCTTCCAGCTATATTACTGAGCTTTTAAGTCCCTACGAGCCTACAGTTGCTGCCTGAGATCATCGGGAAGGTCACTCATAGCTGTACCCAAATCTAATTTGAAAACTCTGGGTGACCTTGCTATCCCTATTAAGGCTGCATAGCTTTGGAATGACCTCCCTGAGGACAACATGTTTCACAAGTTTTAAATCTTTTCTTCAAACTTTAAACGTGCTTTGTCTTAACCTACTTACAGTACTAACAACTGCTACTTTAATGGTTATATACATTAGTAATTATCAGGTGTCCCACTGGTCCAAAGCATACTACGGTACGTAGCTGCAACGTCTCCAGTTTCCCCTTTTGTCACTCTCTCAGGCTGGTCTCATACACCGTTCGTAAGTATACGAAAAGTAATGCACTGTAATTCGTATATATATCCCACAAAATAAATTCAGATGTAATCCACGTAATGGTGAACCAGGAAGTATAATAAGCGACAAACACCACGTAGGGAGGAGGTTGGAGTGGATGGGGGGGTCAAAAAACATCAGACTTTTGCGCAGGAGACCGGTGTTTGTGTTCCGTGTCAAACCAGAAGTCAACATTGATTTATTTGTCACGTAACTTCCGTACTTACGTGGTTACGCCATAAACCACAACCTTTTCCTAAACCTAACTAAGTAGTTTTGTTGCCTAAACTTAACAAAGTCTATCTTTTGCTAGACCTACTTAAGTAGTTTTGTTGCCTTAACCTAACAAAGATGTTTCCTGTGAAGACGGAAGCTTACTTTGAAAAGACTGGAGCGGAAATTGACTGGTGCATCATGTGTTGCTGGACATGCATAGGAAAACGCAGAAAAAATAAGGAATGACTTTTCGTAAGATATCATACAAACCGTTGTATGAGGATATGTTGACTCTCTATGTTAAACTATCAAATAAAAACAATTTCTTAAAAATTATTTGAAAAAAGAAGGGGAGATGCAAGAAATCCCAATCTGTGCACAAAAAGCAGGCATCATTAAGCATGAAGAACACAAGAAAGGAGGCTTGGCATAGCAACTACTCCGTTGTAAGCTTGGCGCTCTTGGTACCACTGTGGCACCAAAGGCTTGAGAGACAGAGAAAGAGAGATCGTATGTTTATGCGTGCATGATGCACTTGGCACAAATTCACAAATTTGTTGACACCTCAATCATCCCTCTTTTGAAATCACAATCATTGGGTCAGTAATCTCCTTGCTTTCCCTTACTCTGTTTGCATTGCTCCTTTTCAAGGGGGAGTGGAGTTTTGACACCCTTCAATGATTGAAAATAAATCTGTAATACATTTTGGCAAGGCAATTAATATTGCAACAGGAGAAGCAGTTTCAGAGGTCCATCAAAAAATGCACTGAATAATTAATCCTGAAAGCTGAAAAAACCCAAGCCATGTAGTTGTAGTTACTGCTCAGTGAGAGAGCAGCCAGATTTTGACCTTAAGAGATATGCACTGTAAGTAGGTCTGGATTCAGGGATAACTCGCGTGCAAAGTCACGCAGATGGCCAGGACTAAAATGTAACATTTGGCTGATGCATGGTGGAATTATAAGTTTGAAATGTTACAAAAAGGTTTTATCTTAATATGTGTTCTGTATAAGTACGTAGAATGCATTCGGTCACAAAACCCACACCCAGCTTTCACAGAGGTCTTCTATATATCATCCTAAAAGAACAGCTCAAGGGTTTCATTCTGAGTGCTCTCCCGTTTTGCCAAATGACACTTGTACTTTACTTCTTTTCACAAAGCATTATGTTTGTTCAGGCAGGACAGAGACATTGTGTGTTGCTAATTTACCAGCTGATGACTTATGTACACAAACCACAATCCATTCAAAAAAACATTCTAGCTACACCAACTGCTGCACACTCTGTTGCTTGTTAAAGCTTTATCTCCACCTACCCAGCCTCCACCTGTGCCAGAATATCTACTTGAGCCTATGGTAGCTCTTAAAGTGATAACACAGCACAGTGCTGCTGCCCTGCTGCTGCTCATTATGCCCCTGCTACACCAACAGCATGGCTGCTGGATAAGCAGGGAACAGCTTAATGCAGAGCAATGAATACCAAACACAACTGCATCGCCCTTTGTTGTTCTAAATGGTTTATTTCGTGATTAGAGTTTTCATGACTGAACAATATATAGTGGCAAATTTGTTTTAAATGAAACAGTGTCTCTGCCATGCAACGCTAGTCACTAAATTTCTCAAGCGTTATTCGCTATGCAGCACTGCTAGCAGCAAACTGAAATTGAATACATTTTGAGCCAAACGGGAGCTTTTCTGCAAGGTCTGAGCAGTCTTTTTACGAGGACACGTTTGAATGCAGATGTGTGAAAAGAAGAGCGCGGTGATTCTCGTGTCACAGCTTGAATCAAACTTACTAGGACTCTGAACTGTTTTAGGCCACCAAGAAATGATACAATTAGCATTACTCGGCTCAGGCATTCATTTCACAGACTCTTGACATTTTTACCACGTAAATATGCTGCTTTGCAAAACTCAGGCGAGTGCACACTTTAGTTGTCTGCTACTGTCGATGTACACTACAGTGTGTGGAGCTGAATGCACTCTGCCCTGGCATCTGTGTCTGCATGCTTCATCTAGCCTCTCACTCCTGGAGCACTCAACAGACGACAGCTATTTGCTCCTTCTCGCCTCTGTGAACACAGGCGGGTATATATAACTTTCATGCAGGCAAATCGCCCTTTACTGGTAATGTTGAAACAACATGCAATGAGCTGCATCATAGCAGCGCAGGAGGTCAAGTTCACATTCTGACATACTCATAAGTTAAACTACCGTGCTGATGTTATGGCTTATCTGCTACATTTCTATGTAATGGGTAATGGTAATGGTAAACACATTAAATGGTATATGTAGGATTTTTTTAAAGTATACAGTTCTGTGTGTTTGTTTATGTTTTACCTATGGTTACTTATTTATTGGAACATATAATAAAATAAACTAAAAACTAAAATTGTACAGTAATTGTACACCTATTTGTCTGATTAATAACACAAATTTGTCATTTACTGTTCCTGTCAAATTTCCAGTAGTGTAACATACTAGTTCAGGGTTTCCGCCAGTGTACTGAAAGCCCAGCAACCAACTGGGCCTAAGCATCTGGGAATCATTTTTAAGATGTTTACTAAATTACAGTTACAGTGGAACGGCTCGATTGGAAACACAAGATATTTTTATATATATATATATATATAGAGAGAGAGAGAGAGAGAGAGAGATAAAAAGATATATATATATATATATATATATATATAATATAAATATTGTCAATACTGTATAAATTGTTCATATTTTTAATATTTCCCCTTATTTATAATGTTCGTATTTAAAAATGTCCTTGATGCATCTTGTTTCTGCACTATCCCCTTTGCTGCTGTACACTGCACTGTTCCCACTGTGGGACTAATAAAGGAATATCTTATCTTAATGGTTGAAAAACGTGAACGCAGTAAAGGAAAACAGCAGGTCTGATATCAGTGTTCTTTACCCTCACTTCCAACTATCACAAGATAACGTTACCTAGCGACATTAGCTAGCTCGCCAAATTGTCAGTAACTGATACGCCCTTTGGAATCCGTGTTGCATATGTCATATAGAGATATAAAACATATCTATTGTGTTATAGATATTTTTAAATTCTCATTTTTGTGATTCCATCATACTATTTCAATCGACTTCTCCAAACTGATCTCACTGTTGAGCCAACCAGAGTAAAAAAAATGCCCAGTTGAATAAGTTACAGCATACATTACGACCATAATTAGTATCAGTTATTATTCAATAATTTTACGAGAAATTAAAAAAATGTAAGGTTGAAAGGCTTCATTAGTAAAACAATTTAAATCTGTGCTATTTAGGTTATATAGTCTTATTATGTTAGTCGGCTTCTGCAAAAATCATATTTCAGTATATATTGCAAATAACATCTAGCTACTTAAGTTCCATGGGCAGCCATGAGCTTGTATTACATGCAGTGATCCTGTACAGCCTCTGCAGGAAGCGTACGCTGCTGCATTTCATTCAAGAATCTTTATTGCTTGTGAAGCGTAACACCGAGGCCCAATTAAGTTCCTTTTCTTAGGATCTGAATACTTACCAGCCGTCTGTACGTATGTACCGACACCAACCCTTCATTCAGGTTGTACAAATATGCTGCTTAGTTATGCAGTCCTGCACATGAATCCCTGCAAATGTGAAATGACGGACTTAGCCAAAGGGATGACCCACTGGCAGCTCACTGTCATTGGCTTTCCCCCTGTGGATTAATTTGTCATGAACATTAGGGATATCATCCTTCAAGTCAGCCAATGAAAGTCATGGGATTGGCAGATAAAGGGCATGGGGGATTTCGAGAGGGTAGATTCACAGGGCTTTGTATATATTAGAGTGTGACATAAAGCCTGGAGCTATAGTATGTACTGCTCTGCTTCAAGGTAATGGATACCTGTCTTCTTAATCGTGTCCCCACAGAGCTAGAGGGAGTGAGGGGGGGCAGGATACATTGTTAAAGGGAGGCAGTAATGGGCATCAGTGCATGACCGTCTGAGGTTGGGATAAAATCTGACTAAAAAAAAAGAAAAAAATACAAGCTAGATACAGTACATACATACAGAACTGTACATTAGTTATTGCTTTTCTACATATGTGCCATGCTGCCAGTAAACTTGGTGTACAGTGCGGTTGACTATATGCATTCTTACATATTATTTTAAATCAAAATGCAATTATTACAACAATTACAATAATAATAGCATCAAACATTTGGCCAGTTAAAAAAAAAAATGTTAAAATTAGGGCTGTCAATCGTTTAAAATATTAAATTGCGATTAATCGTATGATTGTACGTAGTTAAACAAGATTAATTGCAAATTCATTGCACTTTTTTTTAATCTACCTTAACAAAATGTAACTTAAAGGGGAAAAAAAAGTATTTAATACTCTTATCAACATGGGAGTGGGCAAATATGATTGCTTTATGCAAATGTATGTATATATTTATTATAGGAAATCAATTAACAACACAAAACAATGACAAATATTATCCAGAAACCCTCACAGGTACTGCATTTAGCATAAAAATATGCTCAAATCACAACATGTCAAACTGCAGCCCAACAGGCAACAACAGCAGTGTGTCAGTGTGCTGACTTGACTATGACTTGCCCCAGAACTGCATGTGATTAAGTGAGCATGTCTGTAAAGGGGAGAATCGTGGGTACTCATAGAACTCATTTTCATTCACATATCTGGGGGTCAGAGGTCAAAGGACCCCTTTGAAAATGGCCATGCCCTGTTTTCCTCACCAAAATATAATGCAAGGTTGGAGCGTTATTTAGCCTCCTACACAACAAGCTAGTATGACATGGTTGGTACCACTGGATTCCTTGGGTTTTGTAGTTTCTAAATTTGTGTTAATGTGTTATCCCGTTAACTTTGACAGCCCTAGTTAAAACGTTTTAAACATCCTAAGTTCCATAAGTATTTGCTCGCGAGAAAATATAATTACTGTAGCTTTAACCCTCTTTGTACATGGATACCTGCACACTCGTATTAAAATGTAATAATCGTTAGTAGTGGTGTAGTAGTTGATGTTGTAGCAGGATACTTTACTGTTGTCCTATTACCGTTTCTATTTAATATATCATATTTTATGTTATTAGACTTAATCAAACCTCTTATTAACTGTAACCTTCTGTATGATGTATGCAACACTGTGCATCACCTTACAAAGCATCTTCTACTACAGTTCACACTGTACTGTACTACATACTACTAATATATTGCATAATGTTATACGTGCAAATTTATATTTTCCTTGCAATTTGAGAACTATGAAAGCATGTACATGTACTCCTCTGTGGCTGTGAATTATTTTGCAGCAGCTTTATGTCTCCATCATCCTTGTAAATTGGCGTGATACGTACTTGACTTGACTTCAAATGGGTCTGTGTTTTAAAGTCACAAATGCAGTTATCTTGCCAGTTTAACCCAACTCCACATCTAAGGCGAATCAAGTTTTCACCAAAGGGTGTAGCATGAAAAGGGCCCCTCTTGTGTGATCCTCACCAGGTTTCTTCCTGAGTTGTTGTTCTTGACATGACCTGGTTGTCTTAATTTTTAGTAAAAATGCTACATGAATAAATTGCTTCCTCTTCTTCCTATTATTTTCATTATTACTGAGCCTGAGTGGCAGGAGAAATAAGCTCTTTAAGGGATCACAGCTCTTTACTGTTACAATATAGCGACCCTTGCTGCTGGAAAAGACCTGCCTTTCAGTGTTTTTATTTATTTCATTTTTCACAAATTCATTTATTACTCCGAAAGAGGTTATGGGACACAGTGCACTCACTGCCACACGTGTTGATTTGGCCCTTCCCAGGAGGAGTCAGCCTGATAGAATAGGCAGGATTACCTGCTTTTGCAACAGGTCTGCAGTCAGTGACCTCCCTGAGGAGGGGTCTAAGTGAAAAGGTAATGTTCCTACAGAAATCTATAAAGTAGCAGATTGCGCTTAATATTTTCAACAAATGATGTCTTTCTTTGCATGCCAATTTATCTGTCATGGGGTTTAGCATTTCTCTCTGCTAACACAAGTATTTTGTGATCTTGCATTGCCATTTGGAGACCATGACTACAGCAGAAACTCACAGTAATGCTGCCTTCATCACCACCGATCGCCTCCTCCCCAGTGGCCGAATGCTCCCGCTCCAACTCCTGGAGGAGTTGCTCCCTTTTCCCGGACTTGACCAGTGCTTGTAATCTCGTTTTACTGAACTCTAAGGACCCCACCGTCTTGTTAGCTCCAGTGCAAAGAACAAGTCCATTCATTATATGGAGCCTGATGAATGACTTGGTCAGACAGTAAGGGAAAGCCAAGGTGTAAATGTTCAACCTCTCATAAATCACACAGACGGGCAAGTCTAGACCTTAACCTACATGTACTCAGGAGTGATGATACCTTTGTATATTCCTACCCAGTTGTGTAGAAAAATAGTTTGAGAATAATGCTGTGCTTCTGTCTATCTCTGAGTGGTAAAGTGTCCCTATATGAATAGTAGAAACACATCATATACTGAGACTGTGAAAATTCTCCTTGTAATATGGTGTCAAGGAATAAGAAGCAGTAGATTGATGTCAGTCGTAAATGCCAAGTCTTTTCTTAATTGGTTCTTTGCAGTGTACAAAAAATATTCACTTCCTTACGTTTGTCACACAGAAGTCACTTTCTCAACATGCCATTTATAAACTAACTTTTGGCAGCACAGCACTGTGAAGTATGCCTCTCCTGCACAGTCACAAACACACACACACAACGAGTTCTTAAGGCCTACTCTTCATCACTTGCATGAGCACTGCATCTTCCTGTGGCTGAAACTTAGTACAATGCCTTGTTTTGTCCTGAATATAATTTCACCGAGAGTCTCTAGGTACTTCTTGCTTCCTGATTAAAACAACACTGTCGACTGAGTTTGCAATATACGATGAATAATCAGTCGGTTGAATTAAATACAGAAAAAGAAGAAACAGTCTTAGGCAAACTGTATGACCTGACTGGGTTAGGGTTCTCTTTTATGGATGCTTATTGTATCTAGTTCAATTACTGGCAAAAAAAACAAACAAAAAAAAACATCATTGTTTTCAGCAGTTTTATGACTGCATCAGACATCACTGGGTATTTTTTGTGATTATTTTGTGTTAAAAGGTCAAATGAAGATAAATACAAATAATACCTATCATGTCCAAGTTGGAGTTTGCATGCTCTCACTGTGTTAGCGGGGTTTTCTCAGAGTTCTTCGGCTTCCTCCCACAGTCCAAAGACATGCAGGTTAGGTTAATTGTTAATTAATTAATTAATTAATTAATTGAGTCTGAATTGCCCGTAGGTGTGAATGTGAGCATGAATGGTTTTCTGTCTCGATGTGTCAGCCCTGTGATGGTAAATGGTAAATGGACTTGCATTTATATACTGTAGTTCCTTTCTAGTCTTCCGACCACTCAAAGCCCTTTACACTACATCCTGGCGACCTGGCGTCTTCGCCCAATGTCAGCTGGGATCGGCTCCAGTCCCCCCTGCGACTCTGAGTAGGATAAGCGGTTACAGATAATGGATGGATGAATGGATGGATGGATGGATGGATGGATGGATGGATGTCCAAGTTGAATCCTTGCTTTTTAAGACTTGTTTTTATTTGAGTTGAATATTAGTTTTTGCTAATTCTATGTCATTATGACTAGGACTGGAGGCATACACAACAGAATTTTGAAACCACGTAGTTGTTGTTTATCATGTTTACCATGATAAAGGTTTCACATTTGAAGGTCTTCACTTCCACCCTGACTGCGTTACACTTAATTTTCATCTCTGTTGACACTTCTCCCATCTAAGACCACAGGTTGGGGACGTGGAATCGACAATGACCATGTTCAAACTTTACAATTGTGGAGATTCAAAAGTATTTATAATTGAATCTACAGTATATGATCTACACATTGTTCTCAGTGTTGATTATTATATTGATAAATTCTGCTTAGATATTCGGAGGGAACCTAAAGGATAATTAATGTTAGAAAACGATTAACTCAATTTAATTTGAATAAAATGTGCAAAGTCCATACAGTAGATTGTAAAACCCATATACTAGCGATAACCTATCTTGAGAAATATGTTAAATGGAATGTTCATTCACAATCACATTTCAAGTTATTGCAGGGTTTTCAATGCTAAATCTTTTATTTTGTAAGAATGTGGTTTCATCTTTTAAGTTTCTGGTTTAGAAAATGTAGTTTAATTATTTAGCGGCACATCAGAGTAGAGAATGAATAGTGTGAGAATGATTGTGCCTCAATGTCACAACATTGAGTTCTCACGATATTAATAATCTCAATAGTTAATAACTCTTAATTTTGGTTTGGTTATTTGCAAGCCTTTTGGATTTCTAGAGCTGACATTTTGTTTTACATAGTGATGGTGCAGGTAGCCTTTCTCCCTGTTTCCTGCCCCGTTTCATGGTCTATTTTTACCTAAGTGAGGGCAAAGGAACGCTGACATCTTTATCAGGCTCTCCCATTTTTTGAATTCATTTTCCATGGTAATGGCCTCAGTCTCCACGAGTGTCATTAAGATAGTAGAAAAAGGATCATTTGCATAATGTTGTTTAAGGAGACAATGACTTTTAAGGTAAAGACTGCAAGTCAGTCTGCAGGTCTTTGGCTTGGCAAACAGTGAGGGCGGTTATCAATTTTAAGAAAGGAGACAGGAGGTTATGTTCCAACCATTGTGAAAGATGATCTTCAACCTGGTAAATGTCTTGGAAAAGAGACTTGACCTAAAAATTACAAAACCAAATTCAAAAGGACCAAGCAAGATTTTCCTCTGAATGCAAAACTGTGGTGCAACTTTTTATAGTCTCGCAAATAGTCAAGGGATTATGTGAACCAAGTAAAGCATTATTCATAGTACACTTAGGATTCATTGTTACCTGGTGTGCACATCATTTATAGAATATCAGCAGTGGAAATGTAACAATATTAATAATAATGACGTCGTTACCTCTCTATTTGCCACAGTGAGTACTTTAAAACCCTTCCTAATTTCTTTACATTTGGTGTGGACTCCTCTCTCAATGCATGCAGTAGAACTTACTATATACTTTGGCAGCGCAGTTGTGCAACCTTTCCACACTATCTATTTCAAAATGCCATCATACTTGTCAACATAACATCACAGAAAGGTCAGCACCCCAATCTGTCCTCCTCCTGAGGCCACCTGGTATGGTGGTAACTAGGTGCAAATTGGAACGTGCGACTCATGGACATCCACACAGCTCAACTTGGAGAAACAGAGACTGCAAAGTCACAGTACAATTAGGCTTGGTGACACCACATTTCAGATCCATCCGATCTTTGTCATATTGCTCCCTGCCTCTCCCTTGATTTTGGTTTCAGGGCAGAATGAATAAACTGCACCATATGTACTACATCATCAGTGGACATGCTCCTAAATAACAATCATCCATACTCAACATGGCAGCCAACCCCAATACTGTCTCCCAAACAGTACATTTATATGGGGAGATGGTGAGGATCCACACATCCTCCACATCATCTACGTCATCATGACTCCAGCTTCCTTTGGCTCTCTGACAGACAGAGTTGACATATTTCCCATAATCGCAAGACATGTTATCTATCTAAGACCAGCAAACAGAAGGTCTCTGGCCTAGAATCTACTTACAGTGAAGCAACTGTGCCCTGATTTACCATGCTGTCAGTACACTCTGGGATTCATAGTGGGAAATACATAAATTACATTTAAACTATGAATTGGCCTGCTGCTGAATAGTTAGGTTAAACGCATTTCATGCCAAACTAGGCAACCTACAGGGGCGGAGAGGAACGTATTAATTGACTGTTGTGGCATTCAACCAACTGAGGAAGAATGAATCATCATTACTATGCATGAAGGCATCTGTGTGCCAAAAAACTAGAAAACTGGGAAGTGAAAGCTCCATTTTAAAAAGAACACGATAACTGCAATTTATTACATTTTAGTGGATATAGGAAACGAAGGTTACGATATTGTAACCCTAGTTTTATAAGCACAGACGGAGCCCTCTACTGGGCTCTATGGGTAATACTCTCCTCCAATCACGAGCACATATTTGCCTACTGATATTTGCATAAACGTAGCCGGCCAATCAGGACATGCCTACCTGAATATGTGCGGAAACCACAGTATGTAGGATAGCATCCACCGCTGTCTACTATTCCTTTCTTCTGCAAACGGCGATTCGCCCACTGACCGCTCATCTCTGCGGATGGAATTGCCGCCATTCTGCCTGCCACTACATTAACAACGTCCTAATGAGACAGCATGTTGAGATTAAAAATATTAAAAAAACAGGATTATAGTTAATCAGGACGGCTTCCAGTATGTGTAGCGCAGGTGTAGTGAATTCCTCTAAACTTACAAAACTTAGATTTTGACAAGCATTTAAATGACATCTCTATCTAGTGGAAATCAAACCAAAACTATATACTTCTACATCTGAGGTTCATGAAACCTTTTTAACCCTCATTCTACCAACATATGTAACATACAAGGACTACCGACTGGGGTCCCTGGGGACCCCAAGAATAAAATACTGTAAGAAACAACCATCAGAGCAAAATGTTAACTTATTTCTTCTGAAAACATTATTAGTTACAGTTATTTAATTAATGTCATCTGAAGAAATTTAAAAAATATTATTTTAGGAAAGTTACAGTTAATTTGCATTCGAAATCTGTGTCTGCTGCATCTGTGTATGTCTCCTTCAGAATGACTGACAGAGTGCCCCTATACCTCCCTGATAGTGTGTGATACTTTAAATTAGCCATGGCAAACATTGTATCTATATATTATATTCTATCTATATTAAAACTGCATAGGCTGCAATTGACCCATTCACAAAATCCCGCCCCTCGAATGCAGACTGGCCAATCATAGAGTAGCATCGGCCAGGGTCCGACCACTATACGACTTTGCTCCATAGACTCTCATTTATTTTTGTTCAGGTTGATTTTTGTGGATTTTGAGTTAAATGTTGTAAATGTGAGACATACGTTTCTAAAACGTTATATTTTGATATAAAATCTTGTGGAGCTAACATTAGCGGAGTCCGTTAACAAATCATTAACTACTGTTTGCACTATGCTACACTAGTTACTGAAGGTATAGTGAATGTATACACATGCTGCTCTTTAATTATTGCAAGTTAACAATAAAAAAAGACCAACCCGGCTTTACAGGAACAGCGTTGCTCCTTAATTTCATTGTCTTCTGTCTCGAACGGCAGGTGATGTGGTGGTTCACTTTTACACTGTGATCTGGAGGCTTGAGATTCTATTGGTATCTTTTTAACCTGTTTTTGAATCAGTTTGACATCCTGATATATCCTCCAAACGCATGTTGTAGACCCGTCTGTCGGATTCTCTCTGAAATTGCTTTTTCATTTTTCCAAAAATTAGATAATACTTATGCAGGGCGTGCAGTTAGTGACAGTGTGGGCTCTATGGTAGCTCTGGCAGCTTGACGGGGCTTAGCGAAGGGTCGATTGGGTGCTTTTGACTGGAGTCCCCCAGGACCTCAATACATTGGTAATTAAAAACAGAAACAGAAAACAATGATATGAAGTCATTAGGAACAAATTGACAAATGATAGAATAAAGCACCTGTGAGATATGACTAAGTAGACCTCTGAGGTCTGCCGGGACCTCAGTTGGTAGGATGAGGGTTAAAATCCAGAGGGTAATCTTGAAGATTGATTGTTACCAACCTTACAACAAGGCTGGTTTTCTCAGTTCCTGTTATATTGGCATTTTGTAGATACAGTGATAATTTGTCACTGTGCTTACACTGGCAGGTGGTGACACCTCTCCTCATTTCCATAATAACATTTTGAGGTGATGTGTTTCACTTTACACAGTTTAGAAGTGTGATAGGACTAGTCATATACTGTTCTCCAGTATAATGCAGCACACCCCGATATACAGGTGTAACATGGGACATTTCCAATCCTTTACGATAGTAATTAAATAAATTATTAATAATACAGGAACTGGAAATGATAAAAAACAGCATTAACTCTCAAAAGAGTATGTAAATCCAATAAGGTACTTTGTAAAGCTAATTTAGTTAGAATTATTAGTACTGATTGGGCTGGAAAATAATTTGACAATGCTGTTTTATGAGAACAGAGACCAATCTGTTATGCTGATGGTATCTTATTTACTGGGGAGTGGTCAAGTCACACCCAGGAATAGTATTTATTATGAGACCAAAGTTAATGAATGGTCTGGAAGTCTCTCTCTACCCATAAGGTATATCAGCATATTGTCAAACGTTGTTTAGATTTTATAAAATTATAGAAAACATGATGAAAGGACTCGATTTTGACACCACCAAGACTGCTTTTCTGACAGAAAAAGACAAATGACTATCTCAAAATAACTTTTAAACACCATCCGACACTCAGTTAGAGTGGGAAACCCCATGGTGAGCTGAAGCATGTCACATTCACTGTACGCATGACACTGACATTATAGACAGTGAAACTCTGGGCTGTCATGAGGTTATGAGACAAAAAGCAAGGAGGAGAGAAAGACAAAGAAGGGAAATGAAAGGGAAGGAAAGAACAAGAGAGTCAGTTGTCAAGATCAATTTTCATTGTGGGATAGATGTATTTTGGTTGCCTGAGTTGCCGCGTTTTGAGAACAACCGATCAGTCACAGAGTCAAAGGAGAGGGAGAGCCTCTGATGTGCAAAGAGCATTGGATAAGGAGTCAATTATTCAACTGTCCAAATATCATTCCTCTGTCTACATTCACATGCTCTCTTGTCTGCTCTGTCTCTCTCTTGTCTGTAATGGCTCTCCTTTGACTGAATACTGTAGCCTCTCCAATTTGCTGATCTTTCAACTAAAACCAAAAAGAGTGCTAGTGAGAGAATGACAAGTTGACAGACAAAAAGACAGCGAGATGTAATAGAATTTGAAAAAGTGTTGACAATGTCTGGCATTACTGATCCAAGTTCCATCACACTTATCACTGATGATGAAAAATTAATCCGAGATAAGGTGAGTCGTCCTCTGTCAATCATCTGCATCAGACAGTGCTAGATTTACCTGGAGGTGGCCATGGAGACTTTAACAAGACGAAATGGATGTAGTTAGGACCAGCAGTGTTTTGAACTAACATTAACATCCTCATTTTTTTGCAGGTATGCCACATTCATCATCTTAGCTTGGCAAGTTAGCATGCAACTGAGGCCCATGTTAACGTCACAGTAGTAGTAGTAGTATTAGGAAAAAAATAACATTTTAACTGATGATGGTGCCAGACAATAAGTTAAGGTATCAGGAAAGCTTTCACAATTAATCATTTCACTCAAAAACAACCTCATGGAGGCGCTAAAAGAAAATCACCAACATCATTGGGATTCTGGGAACCATGAATGTCTGAGCTAATCCATCAAGTAAATGTTGACATAGTTCACTGAATAACTGAAACTGATCACAATAGGGAGTAGGATTCATCAACTGAATGCCATTAATGTCAGTCCAAAGGACCAAAGTGGTGGACCAACCGACAGACCGGCATTACGATCCCCAGAGGTGAACATTAAAGAGAAATCTAAATCATTCTCTGTTTGGCTTGCAGTAGCCCACCTTTTTTATGCTCTAAATTGTATTTTTGTTACAAATTTAGTGTGGTTCCCTAGATAGTTTGATGGTGTCTCCATATATTTGGGAGGGGATATGGTATGTAAATGCATGTGCATTAAGGAGAGGGCAGCAGTTTATTGCAGACACAAGGATAATGCTAAAGTTCATCTGCAGAAAGCATCAATAACAAGGAACAAAATGTTTGATGAATTTGTCCATCTTCTAACTTTAAAGGTCCATACACACGCCACGTCTTTAGCCACTCAAATCCATTGTCGTCAATGTAGACGAATGGCAGGAGCGCTCAAACACGAAAGCAACGACGTTGTGACGCGCAACCATTCCCAAGTACCTATTTTTCGGGCCAGGAAGGCCGCGCCCGAGGTAACAGATAACAGTTCAACTTTTGGAACGCTGCAGCAAGCACCATATGTCATGTGACGAGGAGCAACGAATCACAGTGGGCAGATATCCTTTCTTTCTTCCGTAAATATCAGTAAATATATATTCAAAACTGTTTGAAGCTGTTCTGTCTGTCTCTATCTCCCTCGTTTCAATGCTCGTCACAGCGCCGCTGACACTACTGTACACATACGCACCTCTACACACAACAAACAGCAATATCTGTCTGAGAATAACTAATAATAATGAATGCTGAATATGAATAAAAAATAATGTTGAGGGATTATTCCTTACTTCATGGGCTATTTGGGGATTTGTTTCATTATTATTGCATACTTTTTTAAAGAGTTAAGTTTTAAATTAAAAATAATTTGAAAACAAAGCATTCGAATAGTGATGTGGAGGTCAAATACCATGGCAACGGTCGAAGCTTCGAGGCATTCGGGTCATTCTTAAGGACTACCCACAGCTTTACCATCTGTCCCACGGACAAGTACACTTGCTTCACCCTTTCCGTCCAAGGATGGCAAAATATCCGGTTGAAAAGTGAGCCAAATTGACACAGAATAACCTCTAAATTTATCGTTGTCTTGATTGTGTTTAGTTTAGTCAGTGAGGCTCCCTGCTAAATTACCGCAACTTCATCATCATCATCGTCATCGCAGCACGCAGGTTTTGGTTGCTTAGGCGCGACAGGAGCGCAACCTCCCAAGCACATTGGACAGAAAAAAAAGCAGCACAGCTGGCGTTTTCTACGCGTTTTAGACGCAGCATGTGTACGGCCCCTAACAACGTCCCTCACCAGACACAAGTTCTGTTCTGTGTTGTCAAGACAATTATATTGAAAAAACAAATCATCAACAGGTCTGACACATCCACCTTTTTATCTTTCCTTTTCCCTGGAAATATGTGGTACAGCTCTATGAGATCACAAGCTGGACATGTGCTTTGTTGTCTTTATGTATATCAGTGGATGCTCAACAGATACCATATTTAAATGCTGGAAACCTGCACATTCAGCTGGAGATCTAATTAAAAGTAGGAAGCAAAAGTTCCACAGACAATTAGTACATATGCAACCTTGTTCCTGCACTCCAGTCTCAGTGTCATTTCAGGGTACAATGTGTTAGCCTCACCCAGAGATGGTGGCATGCTATTGCCTTGGGTGCATATCCACCTTACCGGTTTAATTGAACAGCTGCTCTGCATCCAGATTCATACACACATACCTGCTTCCTTGAGTCTGAAAGCGCCTTTATTGTGACAAATATGGGGGCAATTTATTGGTCTCCCTGGACAGTAAAGAGAAGGTTACATGCAGCACCAGGGCTTTAATTGCATTGTCAGGAGAATGTAACGTCTAGCCATGGCAGCTCTGATGTGTGCACATCAACTCACATGGATGTACACATTCTCACACCACCAGTTTTGCATGCACACACTGTTTGTGTCTGAATAAATGTGCATACACATACACACTTTGTGCTTTCCAGAAAATAAGATATTTTGTCAAGGTCCTCTTTCTATGGATTGTCTGTTTTCCCATCGGTTACACTTGGCTGCGGCCAACATGGGACAGATTCAGACACACAGCTGTTTGCAGGGGCTTCATACTGATAACACTGTCAGGGCATCAAGTGTATTACTAAAGTTATCTTGTCAACACATACTTTCAACATATATCTACTTTTATCCATTTAACGTTTATTCGTTAATCATATCAGAAAAAGATCTTTGTTTTTTCAATCAAATATAACTTAATTGAATTATTTGTCCATCTACAAGGTAATTTGCAGCAAATCCTAGCCAATCATAGGGGTAGTGCAGGGTCAGCCATGGTATGGTGTCCCTGGTTTGGGGGTTTGGTGCCTTGCTCAAGGGCACATTGGCAACCTGGCACCTCTCCAGCTGCCAGTCCTCACTCCATTTTTTGGTCCATGGACTTGAACCGGCAACCCTCTGGTTCCCAAGCCAAGTCCCCGTGGACTGAGCTACTGCCCCCAGACCCATATAATTAGCAATCCTTGTGCGATTTCTAATTTGAGGCTTTTGTGAATACTGATGCAAGCAGGTATGAACAAGACTAAATTTGAGCTTGTGCTTTGAGCTAAATGCTAATGTCAGCATAGAATCATGCTAATGATTAGCAGGTATGCTTACAGGGACACTGGAAGGCAACTCAGAGCTGATGGTTAAACACTCATTCTAACACCATACCAAATCCCGTTCTCAAATTTAAAACCTTAGAGCTTCTTTAAATATGTATAATTCACTTTTCTAAATATTTATCAGTCACTTTTCAAAATCCACAAGAACCACTCTTCATCGGCATAATTGAGATCCACTGCACAGCACTTATTTAAAAAGAAAATATGTCACTTTTGAAAGCTAGTTCGTCTGTTATTCCCGTTAATTCCTTCTTCCAAAACAGTGTAACACCAGTGCAAATGCCAGGAATAGAGCTTTCATTAAAACAAAATTATGACTGTTGTGCATGCCAAATTAATGAGAGCACACAGGGCCAAACTGCCTCCTCAGTTCCAATATGATCGTCTGCTGACAAGCAATGTAGCATTTAAAAGCCAAATGTTTTAACAGAGTCCAGCGCAGTGCTCACTCCACATGAAACGCACCAGGACCACATTACATCAATTCCAGCAAACTTCACGGAAAAAAATCTGAACTATTCCTTTAAATAAACTGTACGGCATGTGTCATTTGGAAAAAGTGGAAACAAATTAAATATTTATATTTTTTTAAATGTATTGATTTCATTTGTTTAGTTGCCATTCTCATGGTTTAATAATGAACCAATCATAAACAGCCACTTTTAAACGTGTTTTAAGGCTGACAGAGTCGTTTAATTAATGGGGTTCTTGAGGGATGAAAAGGACTTAATGAGGCTTCATCATCTCTTGAGATGGCATAATGTAGTACACATTTTCATTCGTGGTGTTTGACAGTGTATTTCTGCCACTGTCTACTCTTTAGATATAAAAACATTAGGAATGAATAGAAAGCTAAAAATCTGTAAACGTATATATATCTGTAATCCACCACTGCTCAGTACAAGTTTCACTGTGAGTGATTCACAGCTACCTGTTTGGCTGTGTGCATTAAAGAAGAGCAGAGCCAACCCTATCTTTGCTCATGCTACTAGTCTGCATTAAATGATTACATTCAGTGGGAACAGTCAGTGCTAAAGCAGGACATTTTGTGAAGTTCAAATAACATTGCAAAAAGTAAGGCTGCAGAGGCTAAAGAGGTGGATTGCCACATTAGCCAATAACCATACCTTAAATAGACTTTAGTTACCATGCAGAGACAATGATGGAAGAACCAAGTAAATAACACACACAGTAAATGCCCATAACCATAACCCAACAGATGCAGGAAAGGTGCAAACAAAACAAAACCGTGCAAAACAAATCTATCCAAAGGTCATTGTAAATATAGTAGATGTAGGTTATTAGAGGAGAACTGATGTCTTAAAAGAAAATATTTGGTGTGCTGGTAACTGTCTGTGCAAAAGATGAATTCAATGAAGCATTAGAGAATTTATGTATTCAGCAGACGCTTCAAAAGTTTTCTACATAATTACAATTTATCCATGTCATAAGAAATCTCAAACAGACAAAAACACTTTGACACAGCATATGGTTTGTTGTTCACTTTACCTAGCTTCATTTTACTTTCGGGTGTTTTGGAAGTCTTTAAAGTGCTCAGAGGAGTAAAGCAAACTCTTATATGACATAATGAGTGCCAGTAAGAAGTGAAAAGTCTAATGCATAACTCTCTAATTGGTGTCTGCTTTGGCATGGGGGTGGAAGACCACCAGAAGGATGGAGCACAACTGGGGATAGAAGCAATAAATAGGAAGGAGCAGATGGTCTACTCCAGAGGACAGACACCCAAATGCAGGCAACAAACTGGACACCATAAAAGTTGTGTGTGTGGGTGTGAGTGTGTAATGGAGAAAGAGAGAGAGAGAGAGAGAGAGAGAGAGAGAGAGAGAGAGAGTGAGTGTCACTGTGCTGTACATGTATCTATGCCACATTACATGTTACATTCTGAGTGATTACTATTGTGTGATTACTATTCTCTATTAATGAGAACACACGTCGTCCCTGAATTATGAGTCCTTACGCATGAGGCTGCGTGTGCTCATGTATTTGTGTTTAAACTTGCAATCTAGCAGATCATAAATAAAAGGATTTTATGTATTCTTTCATTCTAAAGCTTGAAAATGGTGACAAAAATATTATGCAAATATCTTCAAAGCGTCAAATCAGATGCAGCTCACACAGTCCATTGTTTTTGTTTTTTTTCCAATATACAGTTTATATAAACATTATTACTTTAGGGAACTGTAGCATTATCAGCAGGTCTTTTATATTTTCCTATATTTTCGTTTCGGGCGTCCTCGCCAAAGGAAGATCCTATTTACTGTAAAATACTGTGAAAAGTTTCCCCTCCTTTTGATGGATTTTGATGCTATCAATGACTTTACAGTGCCTACGAGGAACATTGGGATTACACATATTACACTTAACAACCACCCACCTGCATCATTGCTTTCTGTTTGACATTACCTCAGGCAGTAAGCTCTTTGAATTGCAGATTGTGCCATTACACTAGTAATGAGTCGTTGAGCATTGCACATAACCTGTGTGTTAAAGGAGTAGGTGTGCTTTCTCTTTTGGTAAATAAAATGATCTTCAGAAGACGGTATTATGGATTTAATGAATGCCTTCCAACTACGCCTCCAATGACATTTAGGAATCCCACTGTGTAAAAGGAATCTACTTTATAGATTTTGTCTGCTGCATGTGGGGAATGGGTACGGTGTCCCTGTTGCTTTAGCATTGTATTTAGTCCGCAAACAGCGCGGGAGTGATTGACCATAATTGGCTGTTATGCAAATTAAAAAAAGGTGTAAATTGTAAGTGGTTTCTGATTTTTTTTAATATCATTTCAAAAAGGGATGTAGAGACACTGTAATGAGAGTAATAGAGAGCTACAGTTCCGCAGTTAAACTGATTGCCAAACCTATAATAGGGCATGTGTGGGCAATAAGGTGAAGGACAAGCGCCAGCGAAACCACATTGACCTCTTGCAACCCATTTATTGTTTTGCATTTATAATTTAGTGTCTCTTTAGGCTTTAAAGAAGCTACACAACCTGTTTTACTCATTACTGTCTTACATCAAACCACATGCAAGGACAGATTAACTGGATAAAAAGTACAAAAGGGCAGAGGAGCAAATGAAGCTAATTTTCAGAATACTTCCTCACTGGGCTGTGATTCTAAATGACTTTTAGTGTTACAGAGTGTTTGGAGAGCTGGGCAGAAGGCGTGAACACCTGATGTGATAGTGGAGTCTCTCCTGTTGAAGGGGACCAGACGGACTACGGTGGGAGCACATGTTCATCTCCATTCGGGACCAAGGCTGGCAGACGTCAATGTGAATTCCCCAGGTAATCCAGCTGTTAAGAATGTTTTGGTTTCCCAGTTTAGCAATTTTTCTGGGCTTGCAATCCAGATTTGGTCAAGGTGTGCAATTTAGACGTAACAGTGTTCGGTGTGTGCGAAGACACACAAGCTCACGTGTGCACATGACAATCACACACATGTATTCAGTCTCACACTGGGCACAAACAATACTTCTTAAACATTAAATCTGCTGGGGCAGAATGTTTTTGGCATCATTGGGCAAAAATTCAACATATTGAAATTCAAGTGTTCGGTTTAGAAAACATTTGAGACAAGAAACAGGCATCACAGTAACAGAATATTGATTCATATTTGATCAGCGCTGCCTAGTTTGACCATTTGATCAGAGTTTGTGAGTGATTGACAGCTGCTCAGAGACGACAGGCTCCAGCTCGGCTCCGATTGGTTGTTTTCCTTCGGACTGTGATCTCGCTGATGCCTTTTCTACCCACTGCAGCTTTCACACTGTTACCTCCTAAACATGTTTAACAAGGTAGTCTTAAAACCCAAATAGAAGAGAAGGACTGCACTGTGTTCAACCACCTCCCTACACCAAACGTTTGTAGTTTAGAGTATTAAATCAGATATCAAAAGTAGAAAATATGGTCAGCGCTTAAAAAACGAGTTCAGAGGGTTTGTATACTTTTATCTCATTCATTATCAAAGGGCATTAAAGCAAAGCAAACATTTGCCAGGAGACCAGGAATATTCTTTAGTTGTGCTCTAATCTTCAGTTCTTGCATTCTGTACTTATGCGATTGAAAAACCCTTCATTTCACAGCTGCAGGATTTAATAATTCAGGAATCTAGTAGAAGTAATACAAAGTACAAACAGTGAGAAATGAAGACAGTGTGGGTCTAGGACACTTCAGACAAGGTCACCATCATACGTGCAGAACTGAAAGCTTTGTAAGCAGAAGATGAGCTATTGAAAATAAGGTTTTTTAGCTTGTGTAACCTTTCAAATCAACATGTAAAAAAGTAAAAGTTAAACAATTGGATTGCGAACAAACACTGGGAACTAGACTGCAAATGACATTGTAAAAAGTGACATAATGGCAACTATAAATGCTGTGCATATTGAAAGCTATATTGTGCATCAGGTTTCATTCAAAGTTACAAAAATTGAACCCAAGATCTCTGAGCACAGCAAGAGCCCTCCAAAGCTGGGCATACACTGTACAATTTTAGAAATGTTATTGTGTAATTTCTTCTCCTACCGTACAGATTGTTTGCCTTGTAAAGCCAAAGCTCACCATTTATCTGCTAACACTGTACGGTCCGATCGTCAGCCACGACCTGAGTGCTCACACTGTACGTGTAAAACAGAAAACAAAACAGCCCGTTGGCCCCTGCGGACCGTTATGGCTGTCGACAGTTGTCAATAAAAACTTGTTTGACTGTTCCGAGGCAGGTAAAGTTTGTTTGCTAGCAGAGGTTTGTACTAACAAGGCAGAAATGTGTTGCCTTGATCATCTGTGCCATCCTGTCTGCTAAAACATCTAAAAAAAAGAGGCGCCGGGCCGGTGGCTTTACGAAGACATGGATGGTATTGTCTATTTTGCAGAGAGAATTGGAGGTAAGCTAGCAACGTTTTATCATATCTATTGTACATTGTTATCTTGATAGCTGTGCTATGATTGTAAGAAAAGCAGAAAAAAGGCACTGACATTGGGGAAATGACTTGTGGCTCTGTTTCAACTATGTGATAGCCTGTGGACGGCCGATCAAAATTTCTGGCATGTCAGAAATTCATCCGACTGTCCAACGACCAGTCGGGAGGAGTTAACCGGTCCTCGGTCCTCCCTGTACACTGCACGGTAATCAACGCCCGAGGAAGCTGAAATTCAGTCTGACTCTAAAATGAGTCCTGCGACTCAAAATTCAGGCCAGAAACGGGATAAAATCGTACAGTGTATGCCCAGTTTTACAGAGTTCCTTGCAGTCCCTGCTCCCTAGGGTAGAGCAGAAAAATGTCCTGTAACTACCAAAGGTCAGGGGATCCCAATGGCCCGTTCAAATACCAGGCAGGTAGTCGACATGAGGAAAGATGACGAGGACATCCTTGTCCACGGTTATCATTTTGTTGCTCTGGTATTGCGCATTTGAAAAATTGCGGAATGGCAAAAATATTTTGTTCTTATTAATTTGCAAACCCTAACCACATAATTGATATGATATACCATCCAGAATTTACTTAATCAAAAAAAAAGGACTGTTATGTTGCTTGTAAGAAAAAAATCTGTATGTGGGTCTTCAAGAAAATGAATTTGCATTTTTTTTTCAAGCTGTGTGACCTTATCCTAGAGGGACTATATAATCCTCAGAAAATGCTTTATGTCAAGTCATTTCCAACACTGAATGTCCAAACCTCCAATGCTGTGTTGCATTCTTGATTGATTTTCTTGGGGTCTACATGCTATTGTCCTCTTATCCGTGTCTTTCTACAAGGTATTTTAACCTGTTGACACATGAGATTAAAACATATCCCCCATAATCCAATTGTCTTTGCTAACACCACAGCTTGTCTAATTCTGTATGAAACAGCTAAAACATGTTTTGTGTCAGTGGTGTGTAAAATTACCTTCGGGCCGTTTCATGCAACCCATTGACATTCAAAAAGAAAAAAGAAAAAGATTTGTTCCCTCAGTTGTGACAGACAAGAGGCTGTTATTTGGTTGAAGGCAGTGTCATGCCTTTTGCTATGTTTAGCATGTCTGTAGCTCACATTTGCACGGCACCAGGATTTGACGTGTTTAAAAAATCCTGTTGCACTTTCTTTCTGGAATTTGTCATTATTAACGATGAGGCTCACAACTATTATAGCTATTATCTCTATATGAAGAGATGATTTATAATGCCGTCTTGCACATATGTTTCAGGAAAAAAAGGGTGGATTTAATAGTTCCTAGAGGGGAATAATAATTCATACAGCCAGCAATATTTCTTGCATGGTTCCAGCTTGCTGATCCTGCACATGGCAAAGTATTGACCCCTCCATATGGTACAATTATACGCATGGTTTCCTAAAGGCCAGGAAAGCAGCCTGTGACAATAAGGTTGCAGACTGACATTAAAATACTTTATCACTTTTCTTTCTATGTCACTAATCACCTCAGGAATGTGTGTGTGTGTAGCCAGTGAAGTAGCAGCCAGCATAAGTTTCAGATTTAATTTGCTTGTTTATAATTTACCAGTCAACAAACTTGCAAATTTATTGTTGGAGCTTCTCATTACACCGCAGCTAAATCAATTAAATGTGTTAAATTTGATTGAAATGGTTAAGTTTTTCAAATGCCATTTACATAAAACAATGTTTAAATGCCAACTTGTTGACTATGTTTAAGTGTGTAGCGGGATCTTCAAGGACAAATGTATTGAGAAAAGGTGTATAAAAGTGGTTAATGGCCTATTTACCCCAAAATAGTAATCATGTAAAGTTACAGGTTACTTTGCCAACAATTTGTCTGGCCAGTTGTCATGCTACTATGGGTCTGCTGTCTGCTGTTCTATATTAGCTATAGTATATTTGAATAAATAATGTTTCAGGACACTGTAGGTTTAGGATCTATGCATCTGTGTCTGTTAAGAAGCAAATGTTCTGCAAGTAGTGTGGTGATAAAAGAGGTGGTCCCATGAAGGGCAGTCATCTCTAATAATGATCTCACCACTTATCAAGACAGAAAGCAACTAATCAGTAAACACACCTGGTGCAATGTTTGGCTGGAATGATAACCTGGACGGTGTCCAAAATCACTTTTCCCTATACTCTACGTGATAACTCAATATTTGACTGTAGTGAGTAGTAAATTAAGATTTTGTGAATGCTGTATCTTTTTTTGTTCCATCGTGTGGAGTTATGAGAGAATTAAAAGGAATAAATTTCACATTGAGAAGTTGGATATTTAAGTAAAATTGTAAAGTGGAAGCACATACGGAGTCATTTTGGATATAAGGCTGCATTCTTTTGTCCCTCAATGGCACATGATTAAACCCCACTGATCTAAAGTAAAAGAACAATTTTTATTTTGTCTTTTTACTTTCATCTTAATCTAAGTACCAACTTGCATGGCAACCTAATCAATAGTTGTTGACATATTTCAGTCCGGACAAAAGTGGTGGACCGACTGACATTGCCATCAACAGAACGGCAAGCGTCGCTAAAAAGCGAACGTTAACTGCTGGATTGTAACAGATCATGAATGCTGGTCTCCGACATAAAAATTGGACATTGTATCAACCCATCCATCATCCTGATCTTCTCCAATATCAACGTGATTCCTATAGTGGGCTTCCTTTAGGGATGCACCAATCTGACTTTTTTCAGTCCCAATACCAATAGTGATACCTGGGTTTTGAGTATCGACCGATTCCGAGTACCGATCCGATACCAGTGTTTAATTAATAAGCTGTATGCCTCACTGTGTGGAAGTGACTGGGATCATTCTTTTATGTGTAAGGCAACATCAGGCTTGACTTAAATATTGTGTTCCTAACTTAAAAACACAATGTGACCAATAAATACATGGATATAAATGAATTTAATTGTTCTTTATTATGAAAATAATAAATGTTACACTAGCAACTTGGTAAAAAAAATCTTCAAAATTAACAGGAATTACAATTCAAGTGTAAACCTTTTTAATGAAGCAACAAATAGGTCAGAACTTAAACTGGAATTCAAATTACGGTCTATACTGTATATAGTATATAAACATAAAATAGAATTTAATAGATCGGCTCAATTGTCACAGATATTCGATCCAGCTATTTGAGTCAGCATATCCGATATCCGATCCAGTATCGGTATTGGCGCATCTCTAGCTTCCCTATTGTCAAGATTGAACAGTTACTCATTACTCTATCAAACTTGAATACAAATAATCTTAGAGAATCTTATTCACAGTGCTGGACTGCTGTCAACTACTCCCATCTGATGCCATTTCAATTGTTGTACGGAATGAGAAGTCATAATAAGGCTGACTAAAGATAGGTTGTAGACAGTTGTAACGCATTAATCACTGTTTGAGTCCTTGATCTCATTGAGCTCCCCTGACACAAATGTCCTTGCCACTTAAAAAACAAGAATTCATAGGAAGAATAATATGGAAACGAAGACATGTTTTCATTTTCAAAGGCTCTGCTTCCTGTCCCTTCTGTTACCACCTACTTAAGCATGCATGGTCAAGCAGCAGCAGAGTCTGCTCGTTTGTCTCATTAGTGGAGAAGACAGAAAGAAGTATGACTCTCCTGAAATACCTGCCCTTGCCCACATCTCAGGGCATGCGGAATGAAAGACGACCATATTGAAATCCTGCTTCTGATTGATTTTCTGTATCAAACATCAATAGAAGGGGTAGGGGAACCGCTCTGACAAGTTTTTTTTGTGTTTGTTTATGTTATTGTCATTGAACATAACACTTATCCTTGCATGAAGTGAAGTGGTCTTTATGTGGTGGCGTTCCACATTTCTGCTTCATTATTTCCTGTTCTGGCAGAGGAGGTAGTAAACAAACACTTTAATAAATTAGCCTTGTGCAAATTTGAATGAGCATTACTTTCTCAACAGTTGTGAAAAGAGTGACACATGAGATGACTGTAACAGCCCCAATTTGGATTCATGATACCTACTTTAATTTTAAGAATGTATTTTGCAAGCCAAAGATAGTAAAATGCTTGTAAAAACAGTAAAGGCAGTGAAAAACAGCAATCAACACATCACATAATGCGTTCAAAACAAATGCATCTCCCCTGAGAGATTTACACTGAAGTGGTACCTGATCATAATCAAAGTAAGCGCGCTACACATATCGAGCAAATATGTCTGCTGATGAACGCCATGTGATTTGGCTGAAAGCTCTGGAAAAATCATGTCAAATTAACCTTGTGCTAAGAATTTTTAGACTAACTTTGGAGATGGCAAAGTCGGTCTGTCTGTTGGTCCAACAACTATTGGATGGTTTGCCATAAAATTTGTAACAGGCATTCACGGTCCAGCAGAGGATGACTCCTACTGACTTTGGTGATCTCCTGACTCCCACTAATGCTATTATGAAGTTGACATTTTGCTATTTAGTGAAATGTCCCAACAACATTTGAATAGTTTGCCATGAGATTTGGTACAGATATCTACGGTGCCCAGTGGGTGAATTCTACTAACTTTGGTGATCTCCTGACTTTCCATGTAGCACCACCACCAGCAGGTCAAAGTTTTATCTATTAACATATCTCATCATCTAACCCTAACCCTAGAAAAAGTATCCTAAATGTATCTTGCTTCTGCCAACACATACCACTGTTCCACACCACTGTGAAGCCATAAACTCATAAAATAATGTTTGTCTTTAAAATGGTTTGTAAAAAATGAATGCATTAAGAAAAGAACTAAACTTCAAGGAATAAATATGAGCAAAGCAATATGCCTTCCACATCTATCCATCTTTCATACTCAGATCTAGCTATCACACTTCAGAAGACTGTCTTTGATAAATGTAAGTAAAATATAAGTGTGAAGTCTCAGCCTTGAAACACTATCATCAGATTACCGTTAGTACTGTTAGACGAACACTTGAACAATCAAGACAATGATATAATTCACTTGAGAAAAATACCAAATGGCCTTTTGAGCTTCAAATTTCGACCATGAATTCCAATCATAGTTTTCAAAGAAGCATGATCTTGTATTTTTGGTTACAGCATTCCTTAAGTAATGGCTGTAGCAAACCATAAAATAGTGAGCAAACTGTATGCATTATTAATTTCAAATAAATTTACAAATACGTAACAATTCAGAGGAACAAGTGTGAGCCTACCAGGTACCCTAAAATGTTAATCTGTAAACTTTGAAGTCAAGGTTGGAAGTAAATCTGTGTGCACAGATGTAATAAATAGGATGCAGGGTTTTCTTTGAAGGCACTCCAGATGTCTTTTTATATCAATCTTACATTGGTTTAGAGGTAGCCTTCTTTCATGTCAAAAGCTCATAGCAAAAAAGGCCATGGCTTCAGCATTCATTATAGATAGCTCTTGAGAACATTCTCATGAATAAAATAGCAGCTTATACTTGAGGAAAAACTTTTAACTTGTGGTTGCAATGTTATTTTGCACCTGTGGCCCAGTACCCCAATTAAGAAGCAAAGAACACATATATGCATTTATATATATGTTAATTTCACAAATAAATTGCTTTTGGGGTATTTATTGTCAATCATATTTATTTTTTTATTTTTTTTATGGCCATTTTGCCTTTATTACATGTAGATAGTGAGAGTGACAGTTGTGAAAGGGGGAGAGAGAGGGTATGATATGCAGCAAAGGGCCACAGGTCAGATTTGAACCCTGCGGTAAGGACTGAGCCTTGGTACATGGGGCGCCCGCTTTACCAGGTGAGCTACCGGGGCACCCCAATCACATTGTTTTATTAATGTACATGAAAGATGTGTGATGCATAGACTAAACTGACTCTAATGCACATTTCACATGAAGGGAAAACAAACCCCTCCAAATGATTTGTGGATTGCATGTACAGTATGTCTTAGGCCCCACTGAATGGTTCTTATTGTTGTAGAGAATGCATGCATACACGTCTGCAGAGGAGATGGCACCCAGCTAGCACGTTCTCATTACCAGGGCGTCAAATATTGACCCTTTGTAACCGCCGTTGTCATTAGATACCGACGCACAAGTCACCTTGTAGCGCCATTATGAGCTGCCATTTCTATTAACTACACTGTTAATCCATCCGTCTATATTATACGCTCAAGGACAGTGTGCTGGGTGTGTGGTTACGTAGCTTTAAGAACACACACTGGGGAGGGGAAGTAGATGGGTCCAACAACACACGGCTTTCATCCAGGATACCGCTTTTTGTGTCCCGTGCGTCACGTTACAATCAGCTGTTTCTTCATATCCCGTGTTCACAACGTTCAGTGTCATTTTCACTTTACAAACGGAGTAGTTTTAAGTTCATCCATGTAGTTTTTTCCTAAACCTAACTTTAGTGGTTTTATCGCCTAAACCTAAGTACGTGTTTTTGTTTACTTCACAACATTAAGCACGTGTTTACTGCGACCAAAAAGAGTGCCACCAAGGGGTCTGACAATGCGTCAGTATATGACAAGTTGGAATGAGAATGCATTGCACCAACTGAGCCCTTTAACAGGTACAGTAATGTGGACCATCCCTGTAATGTGTAATGGGACTCAAGTACAAAAAACAAAACACTAACACAATGACATTTTCAATATCTTTTTGTAAATTCAGCAAGATTAATTTAAAACAAAAAAAGAACATTTATTGCCAGCTGAACAGAGAAAAACTAACTTAAACTGTCTAGTTACACTTAACATACATTACACTGTGCTGTCAAAATGAATTAGGGAATATGTCATTGTGGTTATTATAGGGGTATTACAGTAAATATCATTTTGCAATCGCTTTCACAAATACTTAGAACACTGCATAAGCTTTTTTTGAAAAGAGACGGATGACAACATTCTGCTTGTGTGCACACACACTTTAAAAAGTGTCCATTTATAGCTCAACAGATGGCTGATGTAAACACAGGCCACTGCTATGTTACTTCCCTGGAGCTGCGTCAAGGTGATGAATAGCCACAGCAGTCACTGTCTGCTCGACCTACTTTGTCCTCAATTGACATAATTCCAGTTTAGGTTATAAGCAACATTTATCATTGACTGCAAACTACAGTGCAGTACTTTATCCCCCGGTGCCACTGTGGTTGAATTAGATTTCTTATTGATTCGTTCTTGATTTACATTCCTTATTTAGCGTTGTGCATGCAGGGAGGTCATGTTACATGAGATAGACACTAATACATGCTGGATGTCACCACTACTAGCTGGCAGTAGCACACACACTCACATGTTGCCTCAGAAATAAACTTAAGTCTGACAGCAAGGCGGACCGGCTGTAAACATTACTTAACACAATGAATATCCCTACTGACAACAAAGATACATACAGCTAAACATACACATATAAAACCCTTAGTGCATCATCTGTGACAAGATTTACTTTCTAGGAAACAGATCTAAGGATGTTCTATTTCTGTTGGACTTATCTAGGTCTAGTCACAGTAGAGGCAGCGGGGATGCAGCAGGGAGACCTTTCTATGGCACCCAACATGAGTGTCATGACACATGGGTTGCATCTCACCTACTGCACACCACCTTTTCCTATAAAGTTACAAAGTGAAAAAAGAGCCGCTGGTTGTGGTGTGTTTTTTTCCCGCTCTGAATTCCCTTTTTTCAGAAGTCTTCTTTCAATGATTTAAGCTTGGTGATTGGGTGTTTTCTTACCAAAATGCACCTTTGAAGTCATAGTTAACTTTTCACTACTAGGGATGACACAATACCAGAAATTTAGTAGTAAATACCAATACCAGTGAAATTTCACGATTCTTGATACCAATTCGATACCAAGGTAAAAAAGTTAAATAAGTTAAAAAGGTCATAATTCCCTCTCTATTATTTATTTTACATTACTCTGAAAACATCTCCTTCAAACAACCAGATTTATTCAAGAAAGTTGCGAAAATCTACATTTTACAAGATTACATTTGAAAACACCATGATAACGAATTTATCTTCGCCCAATACTCATTTTTACTGAAAAGCCTGAACGCATCAAAATGTAAATCAATGCCACCTATTGTGTTGAAATCAGCAAGACGAGAGCTAGTTAACTTTAGCTGATAAGTCCGTGAAGGACTGTGCTGTTTACCGGCTGCTAACAGCCAACGATAACTAGCTCTCGTCCTGCCGATTTCAACAAAGATTTTTTGTTCGCAATGTAGCATTATCGGGGAAAAAATAGGGTTCATCCCTTTGACGCGGCGATAGTGAGTTTACTGCATCCCAAACACATTTTCTATCATCCCCGGGATGACGAGACGTCGTTAGTCTCGAGCCCTGACGGTACCTACGCTACCTGCGGTACTGTAGAAAAATGTCCCTATGTACCTATGACTTTTTTTTATCAAATAATCTAATATTCTCTGACACAGTTGTTCAGCTTTTGTACCAATAATTAAACTTGGAGAGATTCATGCCCATTCAAGTTGTAGAAGTGGTCCAACCTACAACAGCATGTCTCAGCTTTAGAGTAATAATAAATCAGAAACATTTATTTATTCATTTTCAATGGTGTTTCTTTAGTATTTGCTGCTCAAGAGGCCATCAAGATCATCAGTCACCAGTTTGTGCCCTTCAACAACACTTTCATTTATAACTCAATGTCACAGACCTCTGCTACCTTACAGCTGTGAATACAGTTCCTGATCCTGAGTTTGCTTACAGATGTTATCTGAGAAAACAGACAAAAACTTTCAAGGCAAATTGTATGGAGAAAATAAATGAGAATATTACTTACACCAGCGCCTGAACACCACCAGCGCAACTCAATAGAATATTATTTTGTAAATAAATTAAGTTATAATGTTGGAAAAATGTTGTTAAAAACCATGTCTTCAGTGGCTATTTGCAACATGATGTATTCAGGCAAGCATCCCACAGTCAGTCCTATATGCCCCATGCCAAAATATCTGTGAATCACACTTTTCTCTCCATGAGACTGGGAAACAATATAGAAAATGTTAGAGTACAAGAAACACTCTTTGTAGGAACCAGGGGACATATGGGAAAAGATTCTTAAGATATCACTCTTCTTTTCATGGAAGCTCAAAGATGCTGTTATGTTACTGACACTCCTTCTACGACCAACAAGTTAAATCTATAACTGTGCCACAATCTCCTGCTACTTCAAACAATACAGCATCAGTCAGGAAACTACAGTCAGTAGTCTTGACTGGTGAGCTCAGCCGTCTAGCGAAACCAAACAAACAAAACAGAAGAAATCGATGTATTTAACTTCAGTACATACTTTCAGCAGAGGATGTACAAATGATGTGCTACTAATTTTACGTTTTCATGTCATTAAGTTTTGCTACTAAGTGACAAATTTAAGAAAATAATTTGAAAAAAAATCAAATAATTTTAAATATTTTCAGATAAACATTTAAATCCTTTTTTCTTTTCTGAATTGATATCACATAAAAGTGATCCAAGCATGTCCTTATTCAACAAAGCGTCTGCATTTGCTATTCTAAACACCTAACAGCAGGTTGCTGTTAGTGATGCATTAACATTAACATATACCGCAGCAGTGGCTTGTCTGGAATAAATAAAAGAAGAACTGGATTAAAAGCATTAACAGTGGTAGCCTCCATTGCTGAACAGACAAAGACACAGTGCCTAAAGACACACAAACCTAATCAACACTAAATCCAGTGACTGCAAAACGGACTAATCACCCAGAGAAAGGTAAGTGTGCTAAAACGGAAAGTGAGTGCTGAGGAAAAACACTCAGAAATTATAATTGACTGCACTTACGCCCTCTGGTATTCTTCCTCAGTTTATACCATGTTCTGTGGCCCCAGGACTGTGCAGGGGTTGATTGTTTAACAAAAAAAACACAATACATTTTCACCTGAGTGCTTCCTCAGAGAGGTTAGAGCCAGCAGATAGTTAACTTAGCTTAGCACAAAGACCAGAAACAGGGAGAAACAGCCAGCCCTGCCCTGTCTGAAGATAACAAAAAATGGCTACTAGCACCTGTAAAGCTCACCAATTAACTGGTTTATCTCATTTTTAAATCTGTACAAGAAAATGAAGTGTAAAACGACTATTCTCTCTTTTATGGGGGGTTATGTGCCGGACTATTTTTTGGCTGGGAGCAGCAGAGCTTCTCTTTTAAATCTCCACCAGAAAGCGAAAGAGCACATTTAAAAGAAGCCAAACAATTCCTTTAAGACAGGAGTTTAAAAATGTCAATAGAAGGGGGGAGATCTGAAAGTGAGAGTTAACCTGTTCAGAGGTATGGGAGCAACAACTTTAAGTGCTGGATCACCTTTGGATTTTAACAGGAAGCCATCAATGGAGAGGAGTGATTGGCAGATAAATGTGAGGAGCCCGAAGGTTAAAATAGGTGCTGAGGAGTCTGGTGATCTAAACTGGTGAGAAATAAAACAATCTTTAAAATCAATTATGTGTTCGGTAGCCAGTGACGAAAGGCCAGAAAAGGAGAGGAATGTTCTCTCCTCTGAATAAAGAGCCTTAGCTGCTGCATTTTGGACATGCTGCAGGCGAGAGACAAGGCTGACTCCCACATAACGAGAATTACCATACAATAATCAAGACAAGAAGGGATTAAAGCATTTACTATGATCTCCAAATTCCTAAACGACAGAAATGATTACCAGCCAACACGCTGGTATGGTTTTCACCTTGTGAGTCTGTGTGTGTCATCATGGCAAAATGTGGTCCCGGAGACACCTACTGTCTGTACTGGAGACTGTGGTGTGGAACTACTGGCATGGAACTACCACAGAAGCGTATTTGAGTACATTACAGTTGTGTAGTTGAGATCAAAATAAAGGCAGAGTTTGAGGATGGGTTTGGTCCAAGCAAGGGCGCCAGAAGTAGGGGGTAGGAAGTGGGGAAGGGCACATTGACCCCCTCCACTTTACGCCCCTGGCCCAAATTGAATGGTGTGATTCCATCACGAGACGGTCTCTGGTTAAGCAATAAGCCATGAGAGGCCGTAATTTACAGTGATTTTACAACAGCTAAGGGGCGTTGTTAAGCACAACGCTTAGCAGAGTATACCTAACGTGAGGAGAAAGAAAATCTCATCATGTTGCAGCTCAATTATAACCACATATGTATCTACCATCAGCAAAATATCATGTTCACTTTCCCCTAGCTGTTGTTACTTGCCAGCGATGTGTGTAGCCCGGGTTAAATGCTGAGTAACTGTAACAAAAAATGTATCACTAGCAATTGACAACATAGCTAGAGAACGTGAGCATAATAGGCTACAAACAAAAACATGTAAGTTTCATCGTTAACGTACCATAGATCGTCAGTGTAGTTTGTCCAATTTGGATGGAGATAAAAAGCCGGTGGACTGGATGGCTGCAATGATAGGTATTTCTCCAACGTATCTACGGGACAGTACAGTGTGGGTTCCCTGACTGCTCAAACATAAATCTCTGTAGGCTCTCATAGTTTCTTTCGCCAGGATCTTTGTGAATTTTGTGTATTCATTGAATGACAGCGTAGCGTAACTTTACTCCTGACCATTTTCGTCCAGGCGGATGATCAGAGCTGAAACAGCAGACATCGACATAACATCCACTTTGTTTCTTGACTTTTCCAGTGATACTCTAATGCAGTCACAGCTGTGTGTTTATATATAATAATAATCAAGGTCCACAACAATCCATTTTATAATTTAAATTTTGCAATAGATGTGAGATAGAATGAGCTAGTACTGTCAACATATTTTATATATTGGTACAAGTTTAAGCAAAAATTACACCTAGATTGTTTGCATGAGCATTTCTATTGGAGTACAGGGGTCTTAGACTGTTGGTTAGAGCATAACAGGAGTATTTCGAGCCAAAGATGAGGACGACTTATGCTTATTTAGCTTCAAAAAGCTTTTAACATCCTCAAGAGTAGGGACTTAAAGCAACATGGATCATCCAGTTTCAGTGGAGAGTACAGCCGAGTGTGGTCAGAGGGAGATGGATATATGGATTTTTTTTGTTGTTGTTGTTTTAATAGAGCCCACTGGGAGCATATATAAACAGGATAAAATTGGATCTAAAATATCAAAATAGAGCCTAAAAATAGGGCAAAAAGAAGCAACACTGAAGCACACAGCAATCCTGTTTTCTGCCCACGGTGGTAAGGGTTACTGCAATTACTCCTGAGTGTTTGAAAATGACTTCAAATACTATTTGACCTCCATGTGGATCTACGAATCACATCTTTGATAAACTTTGTCAAACAAACAAACATGAAATTTACTTTCATTTATATTCACAATGGATCCGTTTGGCTTAGATAACAGAAGACGCACGGGGTCCCTTTCAAAACGAAGCTCAGTCTGGAGCACCGTGGCTCAACAGGGGATGAATCACTCAAAGCATCTAGGAGGGAACAAAACAAGTCTCTCTCGTTTGAAACCTTGACATTCCAACATGTTTTTTCATGTAAACACCAAATAATTGTTTGGTTTCATTTATATCTCATTCCCCTTTTTTAGTGAAATATTCACAGTTTGCTCTGTGGGAGGGTTGGGAAGCGTTGTTCCCTATTGGGAGCTAATATCCAAGTCAGCAGTTCTCGAATTGTAATGATAGAGTGCCCAAAAATGTAATCCCTCCTTGACTGTCTCCCATGGTGAGTCAATGACATAAGTGACAAAGCTATTACTTCAGACAAATGTATCTAGCAAATTCACACCAGGATATCAAGCAGAAATAATAATACCATCTTTCTTTGAACTTTCGGCACTTCCTTTTACTTTCTTTCCCCATTGTTTTCCTATTGTATTTTGATTTTATTGTTTTGGTGCTTATTGAATAGAAGGTGTGCCGTATATCAGAACATTCTTGACAAGCTATAAAGGCATAGAAATGGTACCCTCCATAAAAAAGACAAGTTTCAACTACTACTACTACCACCACTGTGTTCAAATTAGATTTTTTTTTTCCCAAAGATTTTTAAAATGGCAGCAGTAAGAAACTGTTCATGAATGTACACAGAGACAGCATACAGATCTATTCTGTATTTCATTTAAACGTTACATTTGATTCCATTCCCAACTATCCAATTGCTAATTGTTTTAGCTTCCAACAGTCTATTAAACAACTGCAACTTCTACACACTTACTCTGCAATTAAAGAGAAACTGATAATACAATTTTTTCTTAAGTATGACTAACATAAAATATTGTGTCTCACTTAAATCAAGCCATCTCAATAATATCCCAGTATATTACTGTAATTGAAAATCATGCTCCGGCCAAATGCTGATAAATTGTGTGATTGGCTGGAAAATCCAACAAATCTGTTGATCAATTGAGTAGTGAAATTAAGTAAAAGAACACAAAATAAAAAAAGAAAACACATAGTAACTTATCAAAGAGCTCACACACCATCAGTAGAAAGTAGTACACAGTGTATTTGTTTCAATCATACCTGAAAGCTTCCCAGTACAACTCCAGTCTGATCTACTAGACACCGCCATGGGGTAGTTGGTGATTAGGTGCCACACTGAGATTATTCTTCTTCCTATTGTATGTATTTTGTATCCAAATAATTGTGCAAATAAACTACAGTGTATTGGCCAGAATCTGGCTATGCGATATTTATCATGATACAGGGGTTATGATTCATTATATTGCAATATATTGCGATACTGTAAGCAAGGCGATATATTTTGATTTCTTAAATGTAATTTTAGGAAAACTATCAAAATCTAAGAACGCATTACCATATGCATAAAATATTTTTACGCAATCATAACAGTGTGATGCATTTATCACAGTCCCTGTAACATCCAACATCATAGCACTACTTAAGTCCTGTGTTTGTTTGACCCATCTGCCACCCCTACCACCCGCCCCATGCAGACTTTCTCGCACGTTATACTACGTCAGTAGCTCTGAGCATCTAAAAATGGCACGGGTGAGTTTACATTGGTGTTAGTTAAAGGCCTGATGTGGCACATACAGACGCTAATGTGCCTCTGTGCATCGGTATCAGATGCCGAGGGGCACTGACCAAGCTGCAATATTTGACGTGATGGGAGCGAAACACTTAATCTGACCAAACAGGACTTTTCTAGCATAGAATGGGAAAAAACAATACTATATGTGTTCACGTATGCTTGATATGTTTGATTTGCTGGATATTTGTATCATAAGACTTACTTTCTTCTTTCAAATGTAAAAAATAAACATATATTGTTTGTTTGTAGTGACACAGCTTATAATGAAAGGGCTTGTGCTATCAGTGTGTATGTGTTTGTTATCAGTTTACTTTGTGGGAGCTTAAAAGCGTATGCAAAAATGTGCACTCTTAGGACTTGTCAGAAGTAACTGGCAGTGCGTTGGCAGTGTAGCTCTCTAGGTAGCATTAGTCTATGCGGCGGAGGCCATGGACACCTTTCGCCTCTCCACAGCAAATGATTGATTCTCTATTCCCGCCGAGTGCAGATGGCCTTGGTCCACATTTGGAGTTTGGCCTTGTCAGTTGGAAAGCATCACTCCGGGCTTGCAATGTGAAATGAGTAAAGGGCCATTGAAGCAACAAAGGATCTCTATATTAAATAAAAGATAGGGATAGTATTAACCTTGAGGCTGCTCAGGAATAAGATAAGACAATAGTTACCTTATTTTAATCACCAACTTAAAAACAGGCATATAAACAAAAGACTACTTAAAACTGAGCTGTCTATCTTGTGCGATACATTATACGGCAGAATGCCTGCAAAGTAATGCTGACAGATAAATTGTATTTTTATCGTAATTACAATATAAACATGCACGATAAACACATCGCAAAAGACTGCTTTAGACACGATGAATAAGAAAAATAATTTTATTTAGGGATGGTTACCAAAACCTGGTATTAAGCGGAACCCGGGGCTAAAGACCCTAATATTTATTATCAATAAAATAATGATATATTTAATGCAATGAAACCTTTGCAAGTATGAATCCAATCAATACACCTGTTCAACAAACATGTAGAAAAGTGATTTTTCAATCTGCTATGTCCGCAGCCTCACATCCACCGCTGCTGTTTGACACAAGTATAGCGCGCTAGCTCGGAGAATAGCAATTGTTACAAACAAAAGCTATTTCATTGAGTTGCCTTAGTGAAGGCTCTGAATGACTTTCAGTTCCCTCTAGTAAGCAGTGATTCAGTGTATGTGTCCGGGGATTTTATTGTGAAGAGCGGAACGGATGGAGTGAAGGAGCTGTTGTTGACAAGGTTGGAGTAATAAAGTTGTTGCCACCTTGCAGACTACAGAGCTTCTGTGTTATTATTTTATTACCTTTATAAAGTAGGCACAACGTAACCCTCGGCTACACAAGCTAAACGAAAAGCTGTCTGTATGTAACTGCTTGGCTTAGTTTGCCACGCATGTTACAATTTGTCAAATTCTTGTAAACTTAGCTACTGGCTGATGCAAAGCAGCCTCTCCTCTCTCTAGCAGCAGTAACGTTACCTGCAGCAGTGAATCACATCAGCAGAGGGAGGACAGGTTGAATGACTGATACCGACTGATGTCGGTGTTCTTCATTCTTTCTTAACTTCACTCAGTATTTTGATGTTAGAAATAGGATATATTTTATTGACATTTTAGATTTGTTTCCAATGAGATATTAATGAGTATAGTGACTTTGCTGTTGTAAACAATGTTGCTGCTCTAGAAACAATATTTAGCCTAGTCATATTTAAAATATTCAATTATAATCCGGTCCTGAATTTAAAGAAAACCAGGCTGACAAAGGGAAATGTATAGCCAATATACACACTTTAATATTTGTTTATTGCAAATCTTATCGTCATCGCAATACTGAACATTATCACACATTGCAGATTTTCTGTAGATGAGTCATGCAAAAACAATTTTAATTGAAAGTTTGTTTCTTATGAGTTTCCTCATTTTCTAGCGAGAATTGGCAGACTCCAGTAATTCCTGTAAATAATTTATTAATCTTATTACATGTATGTCCCCTGAGGTAAGTAGCAACATTAGATTTTTATTTATTTGTAAGCCTCGAACAATTAACTTTGTATATAGAAAAGTTACAACGTGGTAGCACTCCCCTTCTTTTAAAAGTTGCATACAGAACTTTTCTACAGATAACAAAAGTTTTTAAAACCTGGTGAGAATAATGAAAATAAATTTCTTAGATCAGGTTAGCTGAAGGGATTTGTCTGCATATTTTTTTAAGCAATTGGGCAAAAGAACTGGGTGTCCCTTATTGAATGATTCCTCATTGTTGAAATGCACATGTGATATGAGCCACGGAGTGAGCCGAGAGCAGCACATTGTTCTGATGTATTTCATCAATGTCATGTTGATTTTCTCTGGAAATCCATCCATCCATCTGTAACCGCTTATCCCGTTAGGGGTCGCGGGGGGGCTGGAGCCGATCCCAGCCGACATTGGGCGAAGGCAGGGTACACCCTGGACAGGTCGCCAGTCCATCGCAGGGCTGACACATAGAGACAGACAACCATTCACGCTCACATTCACACCTACGGGCAATTTAGAGTCCACAATTAACCTAACCTGCATGTCTTTGGACTGTGGGAGGAAACCGGAGTACCCGGAGAAAACCCACGCTAACACGGGGAGAACATGCAAACTCCACACAGAAGGGCCCCAAGCCGGATTCGAACCTGCAACCCTCTAGCTGTGTGGAAATAAGTAAGTTTATTATACAGTGATAAAATTGAAAAATAAGTTTTATTATTCATGTCAGTAGGCTATCAATTCTGTCTTTCCCATAGAGAGATGAGTTCTCCAGAGTGTTTTCTATAATGCCTCTTTGTGTCATGGAGAGACAAGTAAAGAACCTCAAACGCACATGCTACACAGGCTATATAATGCACCCTTGGCACTAAGGCAGTCTATGATGTTTAACTGCTCAATCTGCTAACTGGCAAAAAATGTGCATGATGCTTCAGGACAACTTTTTTCTAGGAATTTGAATATTTTAAGATAAAGTGCAGTGTTGTTTTTTTTGTTTGTATATTTTTAATGCCAATACCATTATGTTTAATACTCACGTGGTTCTAATTTGAAAGGCATAATCAAAAAGCACATCAAGCTAGGTCCTGTGCACAAGGACAGAAAAAAGCGAGAAAAAGTGCTATACCTGTTTCAATTTGTAAGTCTTCAATCTTCAGTTTTATGTTGTTCAAATCTCCCTTTAAACAACATCACTTTGCTGGAATAACATGCCTTCCTTATCACCTCTGTATGGACGCAACCACATCTGTATGTGCGGCAAAATAAAAAAGTAAAACCGGTGTAGCCATTATTATTGAATAAAAGTATGGGCTCTGGTATATATATTAACAGTCCTTTTATTCCAAAAGCCGTAAAGAAAATGTGCGAAAATCTGTGTAAGCTACAATATATCTGAGTGCAAGCAGTTTGAGCAGAAACAGAGCAAATCTAAGAGCAACCAGGGGCTATTTGTGTGCAAGGATAGGGTTTTGAGGGAAAGCATTACAAAATATGAACGTGAAATCGACGAGTCATGCTCTCAAATTGAAAGACCACGCTCCTAAATAAAGACAGGAAAAAGCTTCATACTAAACTAGGTTTAGTTTTTAAATATCAGCCTTCACTGGAAGTCAAAGTATAGGGGACTTTGAAGAAACACGTATGGCACTGGAATTGTCAAGTGAGCCCATTCAATCACAGATTGGAAGTTTGTTCATTAGCCTCTCACTACCTTTAGGGAGAAAAGAATCACGAAGAAGGAAATCAAGTTTCAATTATAGTGTCCCAGTCCTTTCTTAGCGACAATCAGACATATTCACAAACACAACACTTGAACTTAAACATAGACAACATCAAACCTAACAATTTCCAACCAAACATCAGTCTAACAAATATAGGCTTATGGCATCATGCTGCCTGTATAATATTGAAACATTGACTTTTAATATAACTGAGTATGGAGCGTTAAAGTTAAATTTACAGCTGAAATAATTCACTTGTATGGGCTTGTGCTTTTATCAGTTTGATTCTGAAATATGAAATATGGTCCTATTACTTACCTATTATTAATTACAGAGTAATTCATTTTCAGCACAAGATGTTCCCATAAAGCTAGAGGTTGTGATCCAAATGAGACTCAAATACCTGTCCAGTAACAAAAAAAAAAACCTGTCCACCACCGTTTTCTGACATAGAACAACCATCCAATCTTAATTAAACCACCACAGGCAGCTCAAGTAAAGAATGGCACTCAGTAATGACTCACGGACACAATAATGACAGCAATTCCTAAGCAGCATAAGTGCTACTTGGCACATGTCCAAGTTAAACAGCATTAACAGAACCACAAAATCATACCAAATCAGACCAAATCAGATGCAGATGGGCAGATCTGTCATAACTGTGTCTTAGCTCTCTTACAAGTCTTCTTTGCCCCCTCTTGTCATTATGAGCTCATGCCAAACAACTGCAAGGACATATGCAAATGAGTCGACTGTAGCTAACGGGAGATAAGTCTTTGGCACCACCACTGGCACTGACAGATGCTACAGACAGACACACACCACAGAACATTTTGTCTTGTAGAGGCAAAGCTGTAGGCATCACCGGCTAAGATTTGGTGGCTTTTCACTGGCTAACGAGATTCTGACATCTTGGCAGCACACTGATCAGGGTGAAACAGAGCAGTATGAACTGTCACAGTTCAAATTGTGCCATGCTGAAATGGCAGGCAGACAGGCTGGTAGGCAGACATTTCCAAAAACCACAGACCTGGTGTTAATGGTACATTTAAGCCTACTATTGGGCTGTCACATTATCCAAAGGAAGATTATTTCTTCTGAGTAGATGTCTGGATGAAAGCGTAATAACCTAATGGATAGTTGAAAATAATAAAGGGCTCAGTATGTTTGAATTAAACAGCCATTACGCATAACAATCAACACATAGTAAATCTTAAATGGTATGCATAATTTCCTTTATTAACATGCTATTTTTAGTCCCCCTCCACCATCGTATGCATATTATGTTACAGTATGTACATTCGCTTTCCCGTATTACACTTGAGCCTTTTCATATTTCTCAGTCTTTCTCTCTATTGCTGTTGCTCGGAATGAATTTATTTTGGCCTCACTTCCCTTATCAACATTATACCATTATGGTGTGACAAAATGCCTCAAATGCATAGTACCACACTTATTTGCATCTCATTTTATTTCCATTCAGTAAATTGTGATGATTCAACATTTTCTTTTCATAATTGAATTTCATTGAGCGAAAAAGGTGCACTGACGCAGTGTGACTGCTTGGCCTCTGTGTGTGTGTGTGTGTGTGTGTGTGTGTGTGTATGTGTGTGGGTCTAGCTTCTTTTATCGTATGAGCTTTTTTTGCTTGGCTTCCTCCTTACAATCGTCAATGTGTTAATATTAACGTTTTCATAATATCATTTTCACAGTTTTTCAGTAAAACAAGAAATTATCACAGCTGCAGGACAATCTGATGACAATGAAAACCTGTATTTCCAAGTAAAACACTTTTTCTATGTTCATGCTTGATCTGCTCATTAAGATAATGATCCACTAAATTACTATATTTTAGCTAATTACTTGTGATTTGAGGATATGATCTTTGATTCCTGATACAAAATGTCACAGTTTAATCACTTTGCCTAAAGCAAAGTTGAAAGCGAAATCTTGCCATTTTTCAGTTATAGATGTGCTGATTTACACAAACATTCAAGTTTGAACAAGACGCCTTTGGATATTATTAGATTATATTAAGAGTTTAAGGAAGGATTGTTAAATTATGCTGTTCTGCAAATATCATTTAAATTAGTCTCATAATTATTTGCGGTAAAATGTCATGCTGTTCTAAAGATCATGAGGCTGACATGGTATGCCTTATATGATAAAGTTTTTCACACTTTTGCAGATCTTTGGATTTGTGTTCTACAATAGAAACAGTGAACACAAAGACTTGTATGAATTAGTTGCTTATTTTTCATTGAGGCCTACAGATTGTCTTTTGGAAGTACTTTTGCCATCGACCTTAAAGAAAAAAGGCAAAGAATATGTTTACTAAGCGAAATGCTATGAAGTCAACTGTAGCTTTGACCTGACAGATGCAACCCAGCCAAGTTGTCCTTAAGGGCAAGAGCAGCAACCCTATCAGAATCGTTTTCCTATCAATAATTGTTTGCTTTAATGTGACATTAATATCAAATAAATAAACAGAGACAGGAAATGTGCTTTGAGGTGTTGCTCCACACAAGCATCACAAGGTCAGCAGTGTGTTTCCTCATCTATAAAGTTGTCTTTTAAATACTGTTTGTTACATCTGTGTGTTGCATGTGCGATATTATATATCTGTATACATACATCCTTCCTGATGAGACAGAGTTTCTTTACACTTTTGTCAGAAGTGAGTCTCGATTATACTGTAACAAACTTGAGTGGACAGCTTGGCTTGTTCGAGATCTGGGCTGTACTTTAGGTTATAGGGTAAAACCATGGATCACTGTCAGATTGTATCAGCCAGTCCTATATGAAGCTCAGTGTGAACAGCACATATCCAAAAGTCATTTCCTTGACAATGTAACACCACGCTGCTAAAGTGACAGACAGACCACTCTCTCTAAGAATCTCCTGCTTGTGCCTGGGGAATGAAAATGTGCTAAACACAGTGAAAACCAATCTCGTTTTTCATAATCATTCCTGGGATTTTCTTCGGTCTCCAAATGCAGGAGTGACATTAAGCCCAATAGCAGCAGGATAGGCCCATAGTTAGATTTGCGCCGTATCAGACCATAGCCATTCTGGGAGTCCACTCAGCCTTTGCTATCAACTAACCCCCACACCACCCACCACCCACCACTCACACACACACACACACACACACAACCCAGCCCCCGCCTGAAAGCTTAAATGAACAAATAACTGACAGGAGGAACATTTAAATTCACACACATCAACTCACATTCACACTTACACACACAACCTGGAAGTCAAGCAATCATTTAAAGCTCAATTTGAATGTCCAAACAGTTAAATACAATACAAAGAATCAAACTCAAGCAGCTTAACTGGACTGTAATGGGTCTGACTTCCTCAAATTAAAAGGGAAAGATGGGTGATCATGCATGGAACAACTAAGATTCTTATAGAATCCAATGCTGAACTAAGCCTGGATGTGGTATCGATAGGGGTATTGATGCGGAGATATTGATACGTGCTGTCCATCATGTTACGGTGGTCACAGTTTGGTGCAAGCAGCCGCAGAATACACGGTATGTAGATTGATGCATGTAATGTGGAACCATAGTTCCAAAGCGTCACCCGGAAACTTTTAGCTGTACGTCATTAGCAACATATAGGTTAGCACAACAAGTGGATTGGTGTGCGAGTCAATCACACTATGGCGAGTGCAAATGAAACACCAGAACAGGAAGACTGGCTTGTGGGTTCCCATCAGCTGCAACAGTAATGGAAATAGTTGTGCGTAAGACAGGGACATGTGTTGGCATTGCTCCACCGTTGTAGGGTATGCAAATGGCAACACATTGAAATGCTACCGCACATTCAACGATATCGACCAGATATGCCGATCACCAGGATGAAAGTTTAAATATATCCAAGGTGGAACTAATTGAAACATTCCTCCAAGTTTTATTTTTTATATTTTTGCATTTTTCATTTCATAGCATAACAGATGCTTTTCAGTTTTATAGCATATTGTGACCTGTTGCCTTTTGGGAAAGTGTTTGTTGAGCACTCATACAGTGTAATACAAGTGTTTGAAATGTTTCTCATTTTTATAATGAAAATAGTAAACTAAAGTTGCCAGTGGGCAAAATGCAACCCCAGCAAGAGGATTTTGTCTTTCTTTGACACTTGTACTACTGTCTGTTCAAAATAAATGAAAAGAAACGTATCCTCATGCACTTGTTTTTTCCCACTGTACCGAACCGTGACTCATAAACCAGGGAATGAACCGAATCGTGACTTTTGTTAACCGTTACACCAGTCGCAGTTGCTCATTCTCATTTGATGATGATCTTTGACACTCACCTGAGTTCTAGGGGACGTCATCGAATGAAGCTACAAATGAAAATAAAAATGTAAAATTGATAATGAAATTACTCGGACATTTGGGTCTTAACTCTTGTGATATAGATGTTTTTCATAGCTTATGAATGTGGATGATCTTGCACAGCGTCTACTCTGCTTGACCTGTCTGTCACCTGTTTAAAGAGCTCTCAGCTCTCTGCATCTTTAACAATGTAAACAAACATCTAGGCCAAAGTGCTTTCAAATACAGCTTGGCTTTATGTAACGTGCTGTAGTTTATACCACCGTATGGGCATGCATAAAATACAAAATAATGGATGAAAACATCTGCTGTGTACTCAGTAAATAGCAAATACTAACATGCTGAGCACATCTGCGGTTGCACAAAGAATTCCAACATTTGGCAACACCTGAGACGGAGACAGATAAGATCGGACATGTCAAGATATCAGATGTAGATTGCGTATTTTAAAATAGGTAGCACAGGCACCTATTTTTCTATTTTCACATTTTTTGTTTTCGGTTTCACACTTTTTTGTGTTTTAATAGCCAAACTACATTAAGAAGTCGTCATTCATTTAAGTAGGCCGATATTAAATGAATATAGTTTGCCTTCCAGAGCTCATAATTTCACCTAAAATCACCTATTTTTTTTATGTTGAACAAATGAAAGTCTAATTTAGTAAAGACCAAAAGTTGATCTAAAGTTAGTAAACTCTTCATTCTGTAGTTTTTGAGCTGAATGTGTTATCTCAGTGTATTGAACTTCCACTGCAAAGCCATGTGAAGACACCCATGCCAGTACCAGCGTGTGCAGCGTCTAACTGTACGCAGGATGTGAAAACAGCTTGTAAAAAATTAAATTTACTCCTTCACGATTGTGTCTCTCCTCAATGGGTCTCAAGAGAAAGTCACGCTGCTGATCTGGATCTCCGTCCACCAGGAGAGGCAGTCTGTCCTGTTGTCCCTCCGTCTCTCTTCCTCTGCGTGCTTGTTCATTCTCCTGTCGGTGTGAATGACGTGCTTCAGTTTTGCTTCTTGTGTGTTTGTGCAGCTTGTCCTCTCTCCAGGTTTCCATGGTTGAGAGCAGGTTGTGTAGAGACACCTGGAAGCTGCTTGAAACCCTCACAGATCCATATTATTCATATGTTATCCCTCCTCAGTTGCTCTTCCTGAGATTTCTTCCACTCTTTCCCCGTCAGAGTATGCTGTAAAGCCCCTTGAGGCAAATTAGCAATTTGTGATATTGGGCTATATACGTAAATAAAATTGACTTGACTTGACTGCAGCATGTTGGAGCCTGTTCCATTTTTTTCATCCAGGCCACTGCACCTTATTTCATTTTCTTTTCTGTCTTCCTTCCCTCATTTGTGTAGCTGTTTGCCAATTCTCTCATTTTGATCCACCATTTTGCCTCTGTTTATGCTCTGTGTGAATCAAGAGCTCATTATATATGGCTTGTGGCTTGTGATGACTTGAAAGGAGCAACAGGCAATCCCACTCTGTCTAGTTGTTTCTCTGGAAAGTAACTGGCAGCAATATGCTTTCTGCGCTGGCAGGGATAATCCCTGCTGCCTGCTACAAAAGTGAGAGCATGATGTGTTTGCATGTTGGACGTTGCACTAAGGAAGCGTGGGCCTGCATTTCTGGTAAATTTACTGGAGCATTGATGGTCAATGTCAAAGACTCAGAAATAGTTGCTGAAGTGTGGTACAAGCACAAGCTACACCAAGTTTTTCTTAATCCCACTATGATGCAATCTGCAGTGGCTGCCAGGGAGTTTTCTTCCCGCTCCCCTGGCAGCCATGCCTGGTTTCGGACTTCTAATGGTGATCAGGCCTCCTGGCATTGCTGCCCTGAAAAATTTTTTTGCTCCTTCTGTATCGACCCACAAATTCTTTCCTCCGTTATAATTGAGTGTGCTCTGCAAACCTTTGCAGAACCTTTTGAGACTTTTTATGTTTTTTTCAAAAAGGTACTATATTGTTTTTGGAGTGGCTCTGATGACCCACAATACCCACAGATGACATACAGTATGAACTACAGCAAATATGGAACCACTGGTTAAACAGTAGCCTCATACACTTGTAGTAGACATCTAAACTGATGTTACGTAAAGGTGGCAAGCTCCATTTTATCTAGTCTGAGACCATCCTCACAGGAACAACAGCCATTCGTTTTTGTGCCTGAACCTAACCAAATCTTAACCGTGGTGATGGCAGATTAGAGAACAGTTATATGGATCCTTGAGTCATTTTGGAAAGTAATGACAAAATCACGTGTGTGGTTGATTAATCGGAGGAATAGTTGGTTAGTCTCACACATCCCTTTTCGCAAAAATATTTAACACTAAAATTAAAAAAAACTTATTTGGACTAATAAGTGGCGAAGATGGACTGTGGATTTTTTTAAGTACAAGTTACACAAGATGTATTTACATGTTTTGGATGCAAGTATGATGGAAATGGTGGGCGGTGCCAGTGAAAATGATAATAGGGTAATTACTATTATCACAGTGAAAGGGGTAGAATCATGGAAATATGGTGAGGCAGAGTTTGTGTGTTAAATGCTAATGATTATAATGATGACTGATTATAGTTATGAACAACAATAATTAGCACATGATCAATATTATTATAGTAACCTCACAATCAACACACAAGATAATTAGGCCAAGACAGAATGTGATGGATGGATGTTGACTCTGATTATTAAAGGCTCAGTTTAGTCACAATTTAATATTTTCAACACTCACAATATCACTGACATAAGTGATCAATACAGACAGTATAAAGTTATGGCACTCAACTAATTAAGTTCTATCAGGAAACAATATTTGCAAGAGCTATGATATGTAGATACTTAACTTTGTGTCTTGTTTTAATGTCACCAACTACATCAATGAAGGTGTAAGAGAAGTTAGAAAGGTTAAAAGCATGCATGGTTGACCTAACGGAAGTTCTGGCAAACGACTCAGGAAGGGAAAGCAGGGTTTAGCTCAGGCGGCGTTCAGCAGGGGAGGAGAACAGTGGACCTGGACTGGGGATATTGTCGAGTGATGGAAGGAGCACTTTGAGGAGCTCCTGAACCCAACCAACATGATGTCTGTGGAGGAGGCAGAGTTTGAAGTCTCTGGGAAGACTTAAGCCTCGGACACACCAAGAATGTCAGGAGCGCGTGGCGGCTGCGTGGCGGCTCCGAGTCGTGATGGCTGCGTGATTCACGTGTCGGGCGTTCACACCACCGGTATTTCAGCTGCGTGTCTGCTGCGTTTCTGCTGCTGCAGCTGCTGCTGTCTTTCTACATAGAGTTTGCCTTTTAATGGCCATTTCATTTCACTATAAATATCATTTATATTTATTTTAGACCGAGAAAGGTTAAGAAACGTGTGGTAATTTGTAAATAATAGTAATAATCAACTATTAAAACTCCGTACTATATTCATTTATGGAGCTCTCCAAGTCACTGCATGTTCTAGAACACTGTCCGGCACATATTTCAGAATAAAAGCCTCATGTTAACAAATGAAGAAATTCTGCCTACAGAAAAAATACTTGAGGGCTTTTATTTGGAAATGAAAGCAGGAAGTGTTGATTTAAACCCCATACTTTATCAATTCATGGAGCTCTCTGGGTCACTGCATGTTCCACAGCACATCTACAGATGTCTAGACATGTAAACTGTATTAATGTAGCTGATATGATGTTTATATACACTCTCACTGTCTGTTGCTGCTGTGAGATGCGCGCGGCACGCGGCAAAAATAGGCAAGACCTCTATTCTCTGGAAGAGACGCAGCTGAGACGCGCGTCTCATGCGGGTAGTGTGGCTGCTCTAACCTGTTAACACAGACGCCAAAACAAAAAACAACAGGTAACTCAGCCGCCACGTGCTCCTGCCGTTCCTGGTGTGTCCGGTCTGTTATCCATAGCCCTGGCAGAGGTCGCGGAGGTAGTAAAGAAGCTCCTAAGTGGCAAAGCGCCAGGGATGGATGAGATTTGCCCTGAGATGCTGACGGCTCAAGACATTGTTGGGCTGTCTTGACTGACACGCCTCTTCGTTGTAGCGTGGAGGTCGGGGGCAGTGCCTTTGGAGTGGCAGACCGGGGTGGTGGTTCCCTTTTTTTTTTCTTTTTTTTTTTTTAAAAGGGACCGGAGGGTGTGCTCCAATTATCGGGATATCACACTGCTCAGCCTCCCCGGGAAAGTTCATTCCAGGGTGCTGGGAAAGAGGCCGCGACAGATTCTTGAATCTCAGATCCAGGAGGTGGTCGCATCTATCCAATAGCACAGCGACACACCTAGATTGTTAGCCTATCATCTTTCTGCTGTCTCTTTTTAAATAACATTCTCTCCCTGCCTTTAGTATGCTCATGCTGCTTTTACTCGCGCCCCTCCATCTACCCATCACCATCCAGTCTTCGCAGATTCATCAGCTCCATCATTTCATCAGCCTCATCAGCCTACTAGTCTCAGCAGAATCATCAGCCACCACCACCATGTCTGGACTCCATGGGGGGATTTATCTTGCTGCTGCTCAGGGCAGACGCCCCTCGATTACAAATCTCCCTGTAGCGTCTAAGTGCTGAAGACTTTCTCTCAAGACTTTATTATCACATATCATCTGTTATAATATACAGTTATCTTTTCTTCATACACTTGTCTCTCCTGATTGGAATACACACCGCATAGACAGTTTATCAAAGTATGAAGTGGATATGTGTACATGGTATGTGATTATGTGATTGTTAGGCTGATATTGCCGGATATTGATGTCTTTAAATTCTGAGCTTTTTTCCCTCTGGAATAACAGAGGAGAAGGAAATGGAAAAGGATTTTTTTTTTTTTTTTGTTTATCTGCCTTACTACTTAATGGTTAAAATGATTGGTAATTAACATATTGTAATAAAAACAAAAACAAATAAAGTGTAGTCTGATCAAAAGAACAGACTGTCAAAACAATTTTTAAGTCAAAACTATAATTCTACCGGGATTGCAGTGGCTGTAATAAATGAGGCCATTAATTGCAAATATGATGAATGCTGCTTCTTGGATGGGTGACTTCCAGAAAAATTGCTTTCTCTGATAAAACTACTGAATAACACAGCCGCATTTCTTCCAACATTAAAGAGGACAGATCCTAGTCTGTAACTGGCTCTATCACCCCATTGCCTGTGGCATCCTGATAAAAATCACTTAAGTCATTGATTAAAATGTAAGCAGGTTAATACTAGAGGTGACTTCTCCCGCTTAGCATAATTTGCTTATTACACAGGCAAATAAACAAACCATTGATCACTGTGGTCCCTGACAGAAAGTAGATTAGATGGAAGAAACCAGGATCAGGTACATGTGTATTACACCAGCATGCTCTAAATGGTCACAGTCTACTGTGACCCATCAATCCTAGACACACTGTGTATGCCCACTGGCCCTTTTCAGAGGCATGATCTTCAGCAATCTTCAGAAAACCTTTCAGAACACAGAACAAAATATAGCATTAAAATATACTGCAAGACACTTGAAATGCTTCCCTCTACATCCCATCTACATTAGAACTAATCTGTTGTTTTTATCATTATCGTCCCTGGATCACCACCACCACTCTTACTTAACTTGGACGGTCACACTCCTCCCAACGACAGTGATGACTGTGGCAGTAAGTCTGCCTCACAGACACTGCAAAACATTTAATTTGGACAGGTGTTGAAGAGGCTTGCAATAAGGGGACAGGCAGAGGCGTGGGTCAGAACAAGTCTGCTGAATGGCAGATGTCAGGTTCATCTTTCTTTGACGTGGAAGGCCTTTATGCCTCCTTTCAATTTTACAGCCATTGCTGTAGCAGCAGGACATGACTCCAGCTTGGCTTTTCATCGCCTTTAAGTATTGGTGTGAATGCTAGTGTCTACGAATGTTACCTTGGCAATGCCTCTATTTGTACTGAATTACCTTTTCTTTGAAGTAGATCGATCGGAGGCCGCTATTCAGCCGTTAGCCGATAACAGCCTGTGGGAAGCAAAGTCCTGCTTGGCTAAATGATGGAGCTACAGTAACAGCTAACGTTATCAGAGGTTGCACTGAGTTACATTATGATGATGCTCGAGCAAAAAATTGAGTAACTCATAAATTCACGGTGCCTTCAAATGTAATTTTGTAAAATTTAGTTTTTGACGAAAAACTTAAATAAATACAGATGTTTAAAGGAGATGTTTTCACAGCAATATAAAATACATATTTGCGAGAGCATTATGACCTGTTTAACTTTCTAACACTATCTTTAAGCAGCTTATAATACGTAGTTAAAACTATTAATGCCAAGTTGTTGTTTTTTTAGTCAAGGCAAATATTTCAATAAAAGTATAATCATCTATTTCCTAACCATTTGAATTGTGTTTTTATGCAAATAACCAATATAGATGACAATAGCAAAGTAAAAGTATAGCATTTAGAATGTTTGACTGTTTACACTGACTTCTGGAGCCTTGTATACCAGCTGCTATAACAAAACAAATCAACACAAAAACAATCAGTATCGGTCGTGTATCGGCACACAATCCGCAATCGTATTGACGGCAAAAGAATTTGATCGGGGCATCTCTAGATTGTTCATTTAATTTATAATAACAAGAATGTTTATTTAATACATTCAAAAATAGACATATTTAATGTGTAAATGTGGAAAAGAGTAATGACTGTTGTCCAGTGCATTTTGGACAACACAGCGCTTAAAGTAATCTGGTCCTTAACCATAAGCTCTGCCAAATGTTGGGTAACACCTGGTGGCCACAGGTGTCACATCCAGACATCTGCTCATACTTGATTAATCCTCCAGGTAATTTATCATATCATTAATAGTCAACCACACACATACTGTTGCTAAAAAGTGATAGTAACCGTTGTCATAATACAACACTTAAACAAAGGCAGGCACTAATACTCTACCACAGTAGAGACATTGTTTACTGTTGAACTGACTTGAACTGTTATGTCTTGACATTATAAAAGCGATGGCAGATAGGGTAAAGCAGAGTGACAGCATAAAGGAAAAGCTTGGATAGTTCTGCTTTTCAGACTCAAACACACATCTGCAACTCATTCTCACTTGTTATGAAGCATTTGCTACACACATAACTATAGGTGTGTGTGATGAAGCGGGGTCGCACTGTTTGCCTGAGGCATCCTCACATCTGATAGTTTGAAGCCAGAGCACTTTTCTTTCAGGCTCTGTCTTGGGATTTGGAAGTGTGAAAACCTGAGATTTGCTCTTCCTCGTGTTGAAGGCGTGTCCTGGGACACAACAACTTTTAGACATTCTGCTGATCTTGTAAAGTGTTATAAAAACTGGTATGACAACTGTCTCCAATGACTTGTGTTCATATCCATTTATTTTAAATAACCAATGTGTTACCAACATTGAGTTCCAATGGAGAAAGCAGAGTGAGATACTGTAGCAAAGGCACAGCCAACCCATGACTATGATCTTTTTCTAAACTTAACCAAGTCATTTTAGATGCCCTAAACTAAACCATAATTTAACCATACTGTAGTTCAAACAGTGTCTAGAAGAAGCTGATCTGGCCTGTGTACAGTTTTGGTGCGGATTGTAAAGTAAGTGTATTTGTTATTGCATGAACATTGTGGGTGTGAGTGTTGTTTATTGTTTTTTCAGGTGATCAATAATAATTTGTAAGAACATTTCTTCTTGGAAAATAGAGTATTAATGAATGCATTCTGAAGAATTTTCTTTCTATATTGGTACTCTTACCTGTGCTTGTGATTTTCCCAACTGACCTTTTTGATGATTAACAGTAGCGATGCACCGATCCAATACTGATATCTGATATCGGACGAATACTGACTCAAATAGCTGGATCGGGTATCGTGACGATGGGGCCGATCTATTCAATTACAATGATTTTGAATTGATCTTTTTATTTTTTTTTGATGATTGTGAATTAATAATTCAAAAAATGTTGACAAGGGATGCACCAATTTATCGGCCAAACATCGGTGTCGGCCGATATTTGCCTTGTTGACTGCCAATTGCTTATCGGCAAATAAAGATGACATTCGCTGATGGCAGTGGCCGATGTTTATCTGTTGTGTTGCATCAATTTTGCGCTGGCTAAATGTTGTGTTGGTTATTTGCGGTCGGTCTTGGACAACAGTAACCAGCTGCTGATTCAGAGAAGTAGCCACTGGCTGGACACGACTCTGACAGCGGGTGCCGTGCGCACATGTGATTCGTTTACAAATAACAGTGAAAGGAAAATTTGGCGGTGTGGGAGTATTACACTGTCTCAGACAAAGATCAGCTACAAGAGCATTATGTTCAATGGAAAATTAAGCAGTAAAACAATGGCTTACAAGATTTCTTAAAAACAATCACTGCGGTCTGGATGGTAATGAACCTTGTGTGTGTGCGTAATGTGTCGCTAGAAGCCTGTCGGTCAAACGAGGGGATGAGCAGAGTGCAGCAGTACATCGGGGCCGCTGCATCGTAGTCTCGCTGTGGGTCCGTCCAGCCCATCAGCTGAGGCAGAGAGGCCCAAAGCTGCTCCAGAATGGGGCTCTCCGCTCTCCGCTCTCCGCTCTCCGCTCTCCACTCTCCGCTCTCCGCTCCCCAGCCGCTACTAGTCCACTAGTTAATTGATTACAGATGGCGTCGTTCTCTCGGACGGATGAAAAAATTAAAAATGCTAAAATGGGTCACCAAATATATTTCGGTGGCTGTTAATATAGTACTGAAACATTCTTCTCATTGAGTAGGTACATGTAAAGCAGTTGAAAAAGCTGTTGAAGCAGTTATTTTAAAAAAAATAATCTTTTTCATGTGAATGTAGGTCATATTAAAGGTTATTTTATAAATTTGTATGATTTAATTTGTGCTCATTCAAAGACAGTGTAATGAAATGCTGAATGACTTTAAAACAGCTCAGTTATTTTCTATAATGAAGAGGTCTTTGTTTCCCTTGCACAAAAAGGGGAATAAATAACAGCAAAAACAAAATAAACAAAAACATCGGTATTGGTATCGGCCAAATTGTTATTTTAAACATTGGTATCGGCCCAGAATTTTGCAATCGGTGCTTCCCTGATTTTGATGGGTCCAAAATGAATGTTCTGTTTATATCAGTTGAAGAAATCAGACGTTTGGTTCCCACTTCTAACAAAGCCTCTGATTCAAAAGTAAAATGATGTTGGTACCAAGTGGTATCTCTGTGTCTTCAGCAATCAATTTGCCAGTTAGTGTGAAAAAAAATGGATAAATGAGTTTGACGGTAAGTGCCCGACTTCACTCCGGTACCAATCCCAAGTGCTCAAAAGGAGGCTGCCTCTGCCACGCCTGGCCGCACTGACGTTAGTGTCTCCATCAGGCTGCAGAATTCGGGAATATTTGAGGGATACATAGCAAATAGTTGTTTGCTGCTATATAATTTAGCACCTTTAAGTCCCTCTTATGGAGAAAAATTTAAAAAGTAAAAATATATATATTTCAAATTTATACTGGATGTTTTAGTCTTGCACCATTTTCAAAAATGGAGGCCTTTGGCGAAGCTCAGTCATCCAATTCTCTCTCAACTTTGTTTAGAGAGACTGGAGTAAATGTTCCTTTCAGTTTAGAAATTGGATGCTCAGACCTTAGCCCTTATCAATGTCCTCTCCATATTTTACTATGGTGCACGGTGCTTTCATTTTAACCTGAGAACACCTTCCAGAGCAGTAAACAGCACTAAGCTTTGAAAACAAGTGTGAGAATAGTAATTCCTTTTACACATGCAACTGCTGGAGTATGTTTTGCTTGACAAACAAGCAATGTTATGCATATTTCATACACTCCCCTGATTTTATTGTGTGCATAATGAACTTGAATCTCTACAGTTTGTTGTTTTCTACTGTGATAATGCTGGATCATATATTGGACATACCAATAACTGGAGAAATAATACTTAGGACAAAGACGCATGCTTACACAACTGTTTGTTAAAATATTTTTCTCCTCTTCCGTCATGAATTCATTATATCTGTGATGGTCACAGCCACACAGGGTAATATCATTCCGATTCACACTCTCTCATCTCATTAGTCTACTACCTACACAGGTTCATTTAATTTGCAGCCAACTATACCTTTACAATTAACATCACTTATTTGTGTTTAACCTTATATAGTTTAGATTCACACATTAACACTGTGAGGTTACACATATTATTATTTGTTATATTAATCATTTGTTTCTTTGTTTGAGTTGGCTGTTGGGGGAGCTGACTTCCTGGTGGAGATAGGGGCGTGGCTGAGGACTCAAACCAAGTGCTGCCATGAGGACTCAAACTGGGCCAAACCAAGTGCTGCAATGTTATGGGGGGGATTTGGTTGTAGTTAGTTCTGCTTGGTATTTAATTATATTTTGTGTCCATCTTGTTTACCCCTTTGTGTTCTATTTTGGTTTGGCTAAGCCCTATATATATCTGCCCTCATGGTTCATTGTTTAGGTTAGTTTTGTTCAGTTAACATCTGGTTTAATAGTGGGAATAAGTATTGTTATATTACTTTAACCTCTTTTTTGTTAGACCTAGGTATTCAATTATTGTTTAATAATGTTTTGTTATTTTTTGGCTGAATAAAAAGCCCAAATTAGTTCAACAACTCCTGTTTCCTCGTTGCTTCACTGCTTGGTCCCTTACAATATCGCATGATTAAATTCTGCAAAAAGTATACTTTAGGTATTGAATGGTTTAATTTGGTCTAAACCCTGCATGTCTTGCTATGACATCCATTGACTTCCTGTCACCTAAACGTTGACCACGCATCAACACAAGATGTCCCTGGAATTGCAAAGCAGTGTGTCAAATCACAGAATTATCTGTCAACTCCATATTAGTCTTATCCCTGCTGCAGTTGCTGCTTCGTCTTAGAAGTCACTGTGCAATAGTGAAACAAATGAAGTACTGATGAATAAAAAAACCTTTGGAGTCCTCCAAAGGGGACTTTCATTTTTTCCCCCTCTGTGCCATTGCAGCGAGCAATTCTAAATTAAGTGCGTGACTGCAAACACGGCTGGCTGTCTATCTGAAAACACCCACATGTGAAGTGAAATTGTTTGGCATCATTATACTACAAACAGGCATCAAGAATTTTGGATAATCACTCTATATGGATGGTGGTTGTTACCGGTGGTGACTACGGATGTCACAATACCAGAAATGTAATAGTTGATACAAATACCAGTGAAATTTTCACGATTCTCGATATCCAATATGGTACCACGGTAAAAAAACAAAACCAAAACAATAAATTACATGTATACTGTTTTTTTGTGAATTTAGTATTAATCCCTGATGATCCGCCTCAATTTTTACATTGTAACATATCAAAGGTTAAGGTTCATCATTTTTTTCTGAATGGAGCTTGAACACATCATAATTTAACTCACTGCAACCTCTGTACATTAGCTGTTAGCTCAGTTATTTTAGGACTGTGCTTCCCACCGGCTGCTAACTGCTAACTTTACTAGCTCTCCTGCCGATTTCAACACGGATTTGTTGTTCACAATGTAGCATTATCAGAGAAATTTTCTATTGTCCCCGGGACGACGAGACACCGTTAGTCTTGAGCCCTGAGGCCCGGTACCTAGGTACTGTAAAAAAACAAGTGAGTCACATTTTCAATTTTGAATTTTCATTTGGCTTCGACTTGTTACTGAAGTATCGGTTCGCGTGACATCCTTAGTGGCGACAGCAAGTGCAGTTTAATACTAGAGGTCCCAGAAATCTGGTGGCACATAATCACAATGTTTTAATAAAGAAGTCAGTAATTTTCCACACAACAACCTTACTGAAGCTCACTGTGGCTGATCCCTCATTTCATTACAATATGTTTAATTGACCTGCAATATCTAGAATGAAATGAAATAATGAAAGCAACCTTATATTTTGCCAGTTGAATGCTTACAATGAAAAATCTTAAAGTAATTACTGAATGTAAATACACGGGCTATTCTGGACAAAATGGCATCAATAAATAGCATTAAAAATAGGGTTTTAATTTAATACAAACATTTGAATTATAACTTTAAAAGATGTCATTGTACATTTTTTGCAACTAACCAAGTCATAGCAGCCCATCTGACAAGTGTATTGAGAAAGTGCATCCACATGAAAAGGACGAAACAAAAATGTCACAGGAATTGGACAGTCACCAAGCCACGGTGGGCCACACTCCAACATCTTAGATGAAGGACATTTGCTTGCAGATGTTGTTCCTCATCTATCTCTTCTCTGGGCAAGGACATAGCTAAGGCAATGGAGTGACATCGCCATTTGTGGCTCACCTCAACAAAGTGGATAGATAGCCAGCGGTCATATGTTTTTCCCCAGGCTACACCCAAGTAGGACATTTGGCCAAGGTTCAAAGTTCATTCAGGCCTGGTTCACTTCCAAGAAGAAAAAAAAACTATCTCAGGCACTATGGCTAACTTTGTATGCATATCTTTGCAGCTGGAGGCAGGAGTCAAGCTTTGTACTAATAGAAATAAAAAGGCAATATGTAAGCACACAAATTTAGAAGTATTTTAAATAAAATATTTTTACATTTTGAATTACTTAGACAACTTATTTTCAGTATTTTTCTGAGGTGAAAAAAACGATGGGCCTCATGCAAGAACCTCTGGTACGAACAGATGTGTTTAGGAGCGATTGATTTAGGAGAACTTGTTCCATTCATGTATTTTGAATTTTCTCTTAGCTACTAACACAATTTACGAGTGGCCCAGACCTGTCGTAAGAGTCATTTGCAATTAGTCCTCTGTTATCCAAACCTAAGTTTTTCACTAATGAATTGTATATTTCTTTACTTTGAAGAAATTTTGATTTTGAAAATCCTATATAAATTACACTTCATAATTATGTTATTATCCTGTTTCACTCAGCAATTCCAATTATAATACAATTCTAAATGTATTCATATATCCTAACAATATCATCATTACTTTAAATTGGCCATTGATGCTATTGTATACCACTACAATATTAATATGAACATCTCAAAATGCAAAACAACTCAAATAATGCAGTAATTGAAGGTTCATTTGTTTCTATATATAATAAGGTCATTGGGAAGATTAACCAGGCACGTCATGGCTGACTTTCTTCTTTTGGATACGCATCAGGCTCTTGGAAGAGAGCGTGTCTTTAGACAATGTGCTGATATATTGGCAGAGACAAGTCAATGGGGCAGGACGCATGGTCGTATATGGTATCAAAGGGGCATTAATTATGCTAATTTACAATTCTCATAAACCCAAGCTAATCTGACGTGGCACACTCGTACAAGCCCACGGTAGCCTACGAAAAAAGTCAGAGAAAATTAAGAATATGAAAATGTTCTTGAAGCCCTATATGTGTCCTGTATGAAGATATTGTCGAAGGAATTGTTGACAAGGTGTTCACAAGGTGTGCACTGTCTTGAGATTGTGTCTATTTCAGCTACTGCACAATGATGGAGTTCAGTAGTTGCCTAGACACTTACAGGTATCTGGCAAGCTCATGTGTCATATCAAATATAGATATCTGTCAAACAGCACCCCACAGCACTGAACTGCAGACTGACCTTCTTCAATGTCTGTCTACAAATATTACAAAGAAAAAACATTCCAAATATTTCTAAAATAGAAGGAGAAAACAGCTGTGTCGTTAGTTGAGATGAAGGTGACATCTGGATGGCTGACTGAACTCCCAGGGTTAGTGTTAGGGGTGCATTATCAGACATTATTCTTGGCTCTGGAGATAATTCAGTCCTTCTTATCAGCCCTTTAATTCTATCACAATTGCAAACAAACCACTGATTAACAATGCCAAAGTAGTTTGGAACTGTTGTATTTTTTTATGGAAACACATCTATTTTTATGTGATGGATGATTACTAATGAAGGGTATAAAAGCTTGAAAACAAACCTTTTCGTCACACTGGCCACTCAGGCTCGCAGCCAGTCTAAGACAACTAATGCTACATGACAGTAAATGTTTTGGCCTTTTCTCAGCATCTAAGCATTTATTCCACATCTTGACGAGATCGGTATCTGGGCTACAGAGTAATCCATTTATAGAAGTAATGCTTAATGTCTGTAAATGTTTTGGCCTTTTCTCAGCATCCCTTCTTTCTTCACATGTATATTATTCGGCACGATGAGAAAGAACATCACCCACAAAAGCAAGTGGAGCTCTCTAAGCAGGCACAACAGAAGTAACCTTGATTGCAATTTTCTGCTTATATAATGTCTCCCTTACACACATACACACACATACACACACACACACACACACTCCCTTTCTCTACACATTCACATGTAGGTACCTTGACATTTTGTAACAGCTAGATAGCAACAGCAGATGTTTCTCTGATAGTTTGTCATTTTCAATGGCAACTGCTACAAACTGGGTGTTGACTCGGGTTGGAAAATTCAGAACTATTTCTACAGAACTGTATATGGCTAAAGAATCTGTCCAACCTGCCAGCTGTCTGAAGCCTCACAACAGACAACCATGTCTATGACCAAGTACACAAGTAAGCGTCTCTGATCTAAAACTTCCCTGTGGCAGCCAGTCATGTGTTGCAACGTGATCTCATGGTAAGACGGATAAATAGCACGCCAATTTTAAGGACATTCCACGTGTCATGATACACATTTTAAGCTTTTTGCACACCATTTCACAGGGGGATTAATGTTGTGAAACGACGCCACGTGGTTATTGTGAAACTTGTCGCGGTTATGTTTAGGTGACAAAGTTATGGTAACGATCGCAGTTAGCTTTAGGCAACAAAACCACTTAGTTAGGGTTAGGAAAAACATCATAGTTTGGCTTAAAATAAGTACAAAAACTACATAAAATACATACATAAACAACGTAATAGGAAAACACGTCACAAACATCACTAGCATAACTTCAAATTAGTCAACAACCCTTTGCGGTTTCACATGGGACATGAACACCAGTCTCATTGGTGAAAACCCTGTGTTTGTTTGATCCATCCACCTCCCCTCTAGCCTGCCATAAATAGTCTTTCTGGCTTTTTATATTACGACACTTGCTCTAAGCGTCGCTTGTTATTCTACATCACTAGCTCTGAGCGTAGCATATTCACCTGGATGCGTTTACATTGCAGTCAGCACAGACTAAATACTGTGAAAGTACACGCCAAAAGCAAGAATGGCATTGTGATAGTACAAAAAAATGACATAAAGAAAGAAATTGGCGTGTTACTCATACGCCATTTGGTGAAACCAGGCTGTGTATGGATGTTCATGTGTATATATACCACCTGCTCTATCACTCCAATGTGAAGCAGATATTGCAATGAAACCACAGTAATGGTTCATAAAAAGTCAAAAGAGTTCCTTATTAGTTTGACAACATAGTAGCGGTAGTAGTCATATCCATAAATTAGAGTCCAGCACACCTGAGAAGTATGTGTTCCACTACAGAAGTTATTAGAGTAAAAAAATATATAAGCTACATTATAAACAGGTAGCTCAAATCAAGCAATCTGATTGGTTAATAACTGTGATATAACTCCCACATACCACTGCTATGACACGTCTAACCCATGCTCTTTCAGTATCACTCTGCATCTGAAAAAAAAAACGTTAGATTAATGCGTTGTCATGGTTGCCTAGCGATAGGGTCACGGGGGAAATCACTTACGCCAACATGGCCCAGGTTACAGATACACAGTAACAAAGTTAGCTGCTAAAACCCGCTACATTTAAGTTTAACTTCTATTGAGGAGTGGATTGAGCCTCCACCTAACAAAAAAAGGCAAGCCATGTACAAGCAGTTATCCAAGTCAACCTACTGACTCTGTCCCCCCTGAACTCTGCAATCCCTGTGATTGGCCAGGATGCATCTTCTGGGCGGGCAGACCAGAACTTTAAAATAACCTCTTATCTGAGAAGCCAGGCTGCTTGCTGTGTTGCTGCCCTTTGTCTTTCTCTGTTCTACTTTTGCTCTCTTTTGGTGGGAGCTTGCTCTTTACCAGTCTGAAGATGTGATTCGGAACAAAAGGAGGTGAAACCTCAAATCTAAAGTCATGAGTTAGGAGTAAAAGCTAGGAGAGCCTTAACCAGGAGCTCTCTTCCAATGGGAACTTTTCAAATTCGGCCAACTTCCTCATCATTGCAAGATCCAGACTTGAGCCTCTCAGCCCAGCACATCGAAATCCATTCTTCATGAGAGGCCACCCTCGGGAAAAAAGTAGTATTTATACAAAACCTTCATCAACTTCCTTAAAACCCTGGTGATTTCATAATCTGCAACTTCAATTGACAATTCAGAACTAAGCTGTTGTACCGTTGATTTGACTCTCTGCTTCTCAGGTAACAGACACCTCATCTGTTTATCAGGTCTCTCATAGCAACTACAAATAGATAACACTGTGTCATTCATTTGAGTCATTCAGTAACCATAGCCTTGGGTATCAGTTTCATTTTTCCCTTTTGTCTTGTTTGTAAAATGTTGTAATGTAGTGTTTAGTACCTTTAGCTGTAGTGTTAGGAACAAATGTGAATGTAATTAAAAGTGAACCTCCTGTTGTTTGTTTTCAGGAGGGCCTATTTTATTGTGAATATTATTATTTATCAATAAAAAAATACTAAAACTGTAATGACTCAATTCATGTTGCCATATTTTATGATCATTTTATAAAAGCAATATCTCAATTCAGACCGTATGTATTTTCTTATTCTATAGACGTTTCCATTGCTATTATGTTGCTAGGGCAACAGTTTTGGTCCATGTTTACTTCCTGTCAGCTACATTGCAACAGGAAACACAAAGGGACTCATTTAGAAAGTTTATTTTGTCAGGTTTGAAAAAGTCTATTGCCAACTGACTGGATTAGTCAGGTTGTCCACTTCACTGCTTTTAATTAATAAAAACCCTCAACCTCAATTGTACCTCCTCAACTATTGGAAAAGCTGTATTGATCCTGGAAGTGAACTTCTGCCACCACATGGTATTCTATCAGTGTAACTAACAGTGTGCAGACATGTGAAGATAACATTGATAACTGTGCCCTCCAACAATGTGGTGTGTACCGTTATAGTTTCTTGAAGCAGTTGAAGATAATCGAAACTCATCCATCTGCTCAAACTGTAACAAGCCATCTGTATTTCTGTTTACCTCAACATGACTCAACTTTTTTCAGTTTTTTGCATTTTTTCAAATACAACCAATGACTGAAGAAGGTATAGGAAAACATAATTATTGTAAACAATAACTTTACGAAAAAGTAAACATTCACAGATCTACGTGTTATCATGAAATAAAATAACCTTGTCACAGATTTTAAGATCATCCTAAGTACAGGAATTAAAATATGAATATGAAGATGACAATAGATATGGACAGTAGATCAAAATTTGCCTTTTAGGCTAAATGTGGCTCATTTCTTTGTTTCTGTTGAGCATTTACGCTGACAAATAATCTAATGAAATGAAATAACTAAATATAAATGCCTGAAATCATCATGTCACATACAAGTTTTAAAAGAACATGTAGGGGGATGAATTGGCAGAATTGGAATATAATATTAATAAGTATGTTTTCTTTAGTGTATAATCACCTGAAAATAAGAATCACTGTGTTTTTATTACCTTAGAAATACCCATTTATATCTATAGGGAGCAGATACTCTTCATGGGGCCGGCCGCCATGTTTGTATAGTAGCCCAGAACGGACAAATCCAACACTGGCTCTAAATATGGCCATTTGTGTTTTCACTTCAGCCACCATAGTTCTCCTACACACATAGCACACAAGAGATGTTACGTTGGTTGCAATCTGCAACCTCACTGATAGACGCCGCCAGATCCTACACACTGCACCTTAAAGAACATAATGATCCCCCAAGTATGTACACCAATAAATGCAATAATTGCATTTTCAAGATGTTATATCAAAACACTACAGCAAATATAAGTAAGGGATAATGTACAGCGAGCCGGTCATTGTTGTGAAAGAATCCCCGACAGGGCGATGCTACACTGTCTCTCATCGCCCTGAAGGGGATTCTTTCACAACAATGACCCACTAGCTGTACATTATTATACTTATTACACGGCTACTTACTGAAGAAATCAATATTTCGACACAAAAATGGTCCGCCAGAGTCCGACGTCTGAACTGCACCCAACGATCGGCTATTCAGAAATTACAGAACCCAGAACGCTGTGATTGACCAATCAGAATCAAGTATTCAACACAGCCGTGTAATAAAGAGAGAGATGGACCACTTACACTAATCATAAATGTGCAAGTGCATAGTTTTCTTTTTACAAATATAACTATTATGTTAGTGTAGGAATACAGCCTCAATGTGTGGAAAACTGAGGGGGCCTTTATCATTCAAAAGAAAATTAAGTAAAAACACACAATGCTAATACTAATACTGGAAGTCATGCAAAACCCTGTAATGCTCTTAAATGACTATGCATGCTCGCATGAATGGAAGTCATATATTAGGATTTTACTTGTCACGGGGGATTTTATTCTCATGTCAGTGTACAGGAAAGTACTGACAAGAAATATTTTGAATTAGTCTGGTAATGGCATTTTCTGCTTAAATAATGTGACATATTTCCCCCCACTCCTTTAAACCAGAAATAAGACAGCATATATATTAAATTAAGTTTCAAGCATTCTGTGAAAGAAAGCTCTTGAGACATTAATAATAAATGAAAGAAGGAATTAAATATGCAACGGAAAGAGTGACAGAAATCTGCACAAAGTTGCAGATATGTTTGATATCAGTGAATTAAGAGAAGAAGAAAATGACTTAGTGACACTGGGAGATTCCTCTTGGGTCCCGGCACATTGTTTTGGTTTGATTCAAGCTAAGAGAACACGCTCTTTACACAATGACTTCATTAACAAGTAAAGCCATTCATAGATAAGAGTAGAATTTAAGTGAGAAATCTACACCATATGTTGAGCAGGCCGTAGTGTGCAGCAAATCTTAATGTAGATGTATAAAATGTACAATGTGAAAAACCTACAAAAGCAAGCCAATAAATCAGCGTTGTCATTTCTCAGCATCCCATGGCACATATACAATACACTGGTGAAAAAAATATGTAACAGAAATCAGCTGTGAAACATAAGGCCTCTAAAACACCAACTGTGAGATTCTTCAATATCTAAATATTCAAGACCCTACTGGTAAGTGCTTATAGTATTTCCAATGCTAAATGATGAAATAAAACAATTTTCAGTGATGTTAAGCTTTGGATTAACCATTTTTTCTGACCAGTTTAACTATTATAATACCAGTATATATATATATTTATATAATATTTTTGATTTCCCAACTGAACACATCAGTCTCATACATTCTCATTAGAGATCCCTTACAGCAAGTCATGATATGTCATTGCATTTCCAGTGCCTCCCTGCTCTGCAGGACAGGTAGAGCACAGTGGCACTCAGGGGACTGATGATAGGAGTGATGGCATTGCCACTGAGAAAAGGATCCCAAAGGTATTTTCAGGGGAATGTGCTGTGGACAGCAGAATGGCCTTCATTGCCCCAGGGATATAAAACAGAAGTGAAAAAAGGGAGATACATTTCAGAACCGGCCAATGCTGGTGTTTGCAGTCGAGGAGCTTTCCAAGAAAGAACTGAAAGTCAACAGTTAGTCAACAGTAGAGGTACTTAAGGAATGAAATACAGCAATGTTTAGTCTCAAAAGCTGCCTGAGTGCAGGTTTTTGTCTTTTAAGTCATGATTTAATTAGAATTCGCAGACAAGGGCATGATCAGCTTTCATAGTTTCCCCTTTTGTTCTTTTTCCAAAAGAGAAAATGTTTAATACAAAATGACATTGTTTTGACTGTTTTTGTCTAAATCAAAACAACTTTTCAAAGTTGACAGAGTGCTAACAAGACCTCATTGTGCAACTGTAAAATGTGATAGTTGTGAGATGCAGCAAGTAGTACTGATTGTAGCTGTCTATAACAGGCTACCAAAGGTTCCCAGAGATTTTGTCTGTCGTCTGAAAATCCAGAAAGGAGAAAGCAACAACAACAACTCTTTAAAGTACAGGTCGCTAGTAAATCTATAACCTTTTACACATTACAAAGTTAGTAGTTACAAAGTTATGCTGTTCATGTGTAATTACTTAGGTAAATAATATTGTCCATACAAATAAACCTGGACCTACAGGATGATACATGTTTATATTCTTTCATTGTAGAACAATTCAAATGTATTTACACATTATCACACCTCTAAAGTGTCCCTTTTTACAAATATTCATACACCAATCCATATAAATACCAGATAAGCAAGTATGTTACATAGATGATTCAATAAGTAATCTATAGTAATTCTTTATCGGCAGTTAGAAATCACATTTACACAGGACAGTAGATACATCACAAATAAATAGAGTTGGGTTGATTTACAGTTTTGCCAGTCCGGTGTACGAGCTCACACTGGTTTGATTTTATGCAAACCTGCTGAATCGGCATTTGTCATTATGACATGTTCTGATAGATTAAAAAGGTTGCAGCCTACGGCGTCACAGTGCTAAATCCAACTTGTATTGAATCAGTAATATACGTTTATAATTTAAATAATATAATATATAATTTTTTATATAAATAATATGTATATGTTTATAAACAGACTAACGGAGCCACTAGTGTCTGACAGTCCCGGCGCATCTCCTGAGCCGAGGCCGGTGACTTCGACATAACACCGGCAACATGAGGAAGATCACATTTCAGTTGAGGTCAAAGGGGGAAGGGGCGCACGTTGTTTTTGTTTACAAGAAAGTTAGTATTTTTTTGGGGTGACGAGACAAGACGGGCTTCCGTCAGCCAGTGTGTTGCAAGCCCGGCGGCCCGTATCTCCGTGTGCGGTCAAGAGATAGAGAGAGAGAGAGAGAGGCAGCGAGCGAGCGTGTGATGGTGAATGAAGTTATAGTAACATTATAGCTGTGAATGTAGCAGTGCAGTGTGTGTACAGTTTAGACTGTCGGTGAATAAATGCTACTCCTCACAACCCAAGCCAAGTTTCAGTGTCATGCTTGCCAAAAAACTGTGAAAGGCAAATATATTAGGGGCATTTATTGAAATTTATCTGTGTCTTTGTTAACAAAAACAAAGATATTGTTGAGTACAAACATACACAACCACACTGAACCGTTAACCTCGGCCTGGCCTTGGCGCATACTGAAAGCTGATTCAAGCCTTAAGTACAGTGGTGTAGTCTGGTGGAGCAGGTTGCAACTGCATACTGTATTCATATCGTATCAGTGAGTGGAAACCTTTTCACCCACACAACATAACAGTAGGTCACACTTGCATGTGAAATCTATGCAAATCCAACTGCTCACTCAGAATGTGTAATTAATGGAGAGCAATTAAAATGTGACTATGAAATGATGTGTGAGGCACTGCATGTTAATTCAGCGCTCTAGGAAAATAAAAGCTCCGAGATCAACATTTTCTAAATATCCTGTTTGAACTATTGCAACTTTTCCAGGGGAATTACTGGTTGCTGCCCAGTTCTGAATCCTCTCCACTATAAGAGTGCATTTGTGAATGCACAAAAAAAACACTAAAACGCAGAGTGGTAACACTGAAGTCAAATATGATGAGCAAAAACAGTTCTAATACAGGTAAAACAGTTTGTATGCGAATACAAATTTAATGTTGTGTTGGTGTTTTAGTGGAGGTGAGACATTAACATTTCTGGTGTGAAATAGTAGGAGGGAAGTGTTAATTTCCTCCACCTTTTAATGTTTACATTCAGACAACAGTTGATCGGTGTACTCCAGTGTGTATCTTACATTACACTGTATAATAGAGTGTGGTGGCAGCCTTGAGTCATGACATAATGACTATCCTCTGTCTTTCTTATGTTTCTCTCTGCTGCACTGGTGTAATTTCACTGGGTGACAGGGAGACGTTTTGAGCCTGAAACTAACAGCACATAGAATATAATATACAAACTCTGGTCTCCAGTGTCCTGAGCTTTGTGGTTTACAATTTCCTAGATTGGGGAAAAAACCTTACGGATGAACTTGACCCAAGCAGCCATTACATTTACTTTAGAGATATCCCTTTAGTGCAAAAAATACCAAAGCTCCGCAGCTTGTTTCACTCCTGGGAGGCCCACTGTTTCAATACATTGTGTCGAAGCTTGTGTCAAATGAAGAATACTACGTGACTCATGCCGTTCAAAGCACTTTCAAAGCGAGCGACAGGAATAAATATAAACAGAGCATCCGACAAAAGTACAGCTCAAAATGGCAGGTCGCATCGCGCAGCCAGCAGTCACTCACGTCCAGTTACGACACAGTATCATGAACATTCAGTAAAGCCTGTAATTTGTTGAAAATCACACAAAATACCAGTTTTACAGTGTTACTTTGTGTACAATATATTTATTCAAATTGGCAAGTTTCTGAGGAATAAAAGCCTACCAATTTTATTTATGTAAAAAGAAGCATTTATTGTTTATATAACTTGTACTTGTTATTCTTAAAGTCACTGAGAATTGAGAAATACTAAAAACGTTTCAGTAAAACGTGTTTATTTGCACAAGTTTAGCGTGAATAAATGTTACCTTTTGACTTTGTTTGTTTACGTGAATGCAATCAGCTGATATAACTTTTTCAAATATAAAAACTCCATAAACCTATACACACTCACTCTGCTTTCATGCAATAATTTGCCACAACACCTTAATTATACTGAAGAAGATCCTGAAATTAGTACCCTTATGTAATGAATCTAGAATCTATTTTGAATCAGGAATCATTTTGAATGAGGTGAGATACCGAAAGATTCACAGCCCTAACGAATTGAAAACCTTTGCCCTGGCTCTACTGTTTACCATTTAATAATGTAGCTATGTCAATAAAAATCTTGAAGACAACCTTCATGAAAATTGCGTGACCAGTGGGAGAGCCCTGTAGATACACAGCTTGTTTTTCAGCAAGGGGGAAAATGAAGGCAGACCTCATTTCTGAAGCTTTTAGTTATTAAATAAAAGATTGAGCCACCAAGGTTTTCAGAAGGCATCACCTTGTGAAGTTCTACATCAGAGGAGATGTAGACTGTTGATATACTATGTCAGTGTGCGGAGACCCTTTTATAGGTTTTGCCTTATGAGAAGAAGAGATTAATGAGAAGGCAGCACCATTGGACGTCTAATGCTTGTCCACTATAACAAGCTTTCTGACCTTCAAGAATAGAAGTGTGCGCGAGGGCCTAGATGGAGTGCCTTTCCTTACATTTTCTCCTTCCTCCGTACAACCCGCATGAAATGATCCCACAGATCGAATTTCATGCAGTATTTTGGCCTGAATTTTACCTGAGGACATCCTGTTTCCCATTAAATCTCTATTGATTCTTTACCCACACCCTCATCAAACCACTTTTCAGCATATACAGTACACTTAGACGTACACTCACACACGCACATACACACACTTCCCAGTATCAACAAGAGACTTTTAGAGGCAGAATGTAAATTAGCAAATCCCTAAGGTAATTAAAAACCAAGCCCCTAACTTATTGCGTGAAGCCTTCCTGACTAACAAACACCTGTGCTGTATCAATTAGGAAGGCTTTATTTGTATATAATATTAATGGAGTGCAACTCTGTTTAGTTAATTTAAAGATCATATATTCCATTTACAGCTGTGCAAGCACTGTGGTGATTCCGTTAACCTAAATGATGGTATTCAGCTCAGAAGACAATTTATACGTATTATTACAGAACATATTATTCATTTGACCTTCAAATTTTTAGGGTTTGTTACACCAAACACAAACGAAAACAGAGCCTAATCTGTGATGTCATAATAGGATATTGCAAGTCAGAGTAATGAGAGGTTCACAGCCTTATAACCATGGCAGTAGCCATTACTGCTGTTACTGATTATAAGTCTATATTCTTGTCCTATGTCCTAGACTCTGCTGTTACAGATGATTGTCAGTGATTCTGCCAACATCTTCTCCGCTTCCTTATTAATCCTACTTGTGATGCCATAGTTTGCCTTGTGCGTTATCTAAATACCACGTCGCAGACATGTCTCCTAAGTCCTGTTCTGTATTCCTCGGTGGGAGGGGGGGTTGATTGCACTCCCACATCGGTGCATGCTGCTTGTTGTATTCATGTGCATCCTCAAGTGCAGAACCGTATCCACCAACAAACCCATCTGAACTTATCTAATTACAGTCACTCTCCTAACGCAACATTGTCCTAGTGAACACACCCGAAAAAAGTAATCTTGTTTCAATTGTTTTCCCTACAACATCTGCTCATGGCAACTAAAGCATGACTCACTCTTTTCCCAGTTGTGCTAGTACCCTGAACCTGGTATGACAACCTCAGACTCCCTTGTCCTTTGTAAATATAGGCCTATATATTTTTCTAAAGCAGTGTTTTTGTTTTTTTTTAAGTTGTCTTACATCCCTTAAAATCAAGAAGGCCTTGTGACCCCCCGTGAAGTTTTGGAAACCCCCAAGTTGAGAACCACTGATGTAAAGGACAACAACATGTGCACACAAACAACTGCATGCTCTCTCACAAGAGGTTTTCTTGCTGATGTTGGCAATGTTGTTGGAACTGGAAATGGTGGAGCTGTAGCAGTGTGCATGGTGTAAATGTGCTTGAATGCTCTTGCTGCTGGGTTGTTCATCCCACAGCTGCCATTCCGTCTTAAGAGCAACGTACCACTCCATTTTAGCACGAAGCACGATCCCTTTCAAAATTAACAAAAACTCTGCCTTGTAGTTCAGGGACGTGGTGTCCCAGGAGGTTGGGGGTCTAATAAGTGAGGTCTAAAATTCAATAAAAAGTGCTTGTTTATGCCACTGAAAGGCTCAGATTGCTATTAGAAGTGTCTGACAAAATGACATTGAACATCTTTTAGATAACACTAAGCTAAGCTTTCTGTACTCCAACACAACAAACTCTGCCCGGCTGGCACTCACGTTTCCACCATGGATGTATTTCACTATTACACCGTCATCTTCTGGCAGCACGTCACATGCCAGATTTCCAAACGAGACCTCTCCTTGAGCAAGACTCTTTCCATAATGTCAGACACTTATAATAACAGTCAGAGCCTGGCAAAAACAGGCACTTTTAGTGGACGTAAATGACAGTGCCAGCTTGCCAGGATATGATTATATTGCAGCCTGTGAGCAGCGCTCTATCTCAATACTGGACCAATTTCAGAAATTGTTGTCCCTATTAGTCAGTTAGACACAAAAACATGGGAAATAGGGTCCAGGTTGAAAAATACCAAAGATAACCTTTAAGTAACTCTTTAAAGAGTGTTGGTGCAGCCTCAGGCCGCTGCTTGGTTTTAGAAATATATAACAGTTCATGAAGTATATTATGTTGTGTACACAAAGTACTCATGCTTGTGAGCCCACATGTTACACTCAGCTTAGTAATGTATTATTGTTAACGTAAACTATATTATTCTCTCTCTGGCATGATAGTGCTCAATAATTTTCCAAAAATTAGGGGTGTAAGAAAATATCCATACACATGAGTATCGTGTTTTGCAATACTGCATCGATTCTCCAAAACGCTGTATAGATTTAATTAAACTCTTAAAAATCCGACGGCCCACCGGCGAACCTGGCCGCTATTCTGTCTTTCGGAAGTTGTAGCGGGCTCAGATTTGCTAGAACTAAAGCTAGAGTATATCCACTGACCATCATGTGAAATCCATTGGTACCAAGCATATCATACTTGCATGTCGCAAAGGAGGCTAAATAACGCTCCAAAGTTACACTAAATTTTGGCGGGAAAAAACTGGCATGGCCATTTTCAAAGGAGTCCCTTGACCTCTGACCTCAACATGTGAATGAAAATGGGTTCAATATGGGTAACACCCATGAGTCTCCTTTTACAGACATGTCCGGTTTATGCTAATTCCATGCAGTTTTGGGCAAAAGGTGTTATATATATACTGTGATCCAAACAGTCTTAGTATTACATAACTTGGGTATCACTGTAACGCTGAGACTCTTGTGGATCCAGTGAGTCAAATATAAATAATGTGTAATGATGTTAGTCCCCATAGTAGCCATTTCACATAGTGACTTTATTTTACTCCAATTTTATGGTTTTGTGTTTTTATACTGTGACAGTTTTCCTAAAATTAGATTTGAAATAAAATCACAATATAATGCCTTACTTACAGTATATTGTAATATATTGAATCCTTACCCCTGTATCATGATACGTATCATATCACCACATTATTTTCAATACACAGCCCTACTAAAATATTCTAGACTAGTTGATGAAAATTGCAAGTGATCCAAATCACACTCAACGTTTAACAAAATGACTATTTTGTGTAAAATTGGAAAAGCCTCTGATTCCACAAAATTCAATTTAATTCATCAGAGGAGGAGAAGCCCCAGGATTTATCCCCTTAGCACATCATGATCACAATCTTGGCCCCCTTTCTTTCTCTTTCTCTTTCTCTAGGATTGGAATAGAGATGGACACAAATCAGTGCTCCACATCATAAGAAACAAAGTAGGTTTAGTCCCTTTCTTATTGTACACTAGAATGCTTTTAATCAAGCTTGCAAAAACACTATTGGCACTACTGTTATTTCATGAGTGCTAGGAAGAATATGTTTTACATACAATAAAATAAAAACTGAAAAGTATTTAGAAAATATAATTACATATTTACATACAGTATACGCAACTTGGGTTAAAATGATATTTGTATTTTACTGTATAAAGAATTTCACTTGATATTGTTTTGTATTCTGGGAATAGTAAATTCACTTTTTGTTTGCCTCAATGCACACCATGATGAAAATGCTTCCTACTCCACCTGCTCATTAATCAGGAAGGCAGTGCAGATGGCGTTCTTTGACAGAGAAGAAAACATGGAGAGCTATCAACTTTTCGCTGCTAATTAATCCTTCGATTCTTTGAATGGAATTGCAAACCACATAAATTAGCCTAAAAGTAGAGGAGAAAAGAGTCACATAACTTCATGTAATGCTGTGTGCATGTCTCCTTTTTCAGTTCACAAATGTGTTTTGCTTGAATCTTGAATGTGTCACATCCTCATCCTCTCTCCCAGAAATGCTAATTCTTGAATTTACTTTCCACAATGATTTTCAGTTGATATTTACTGTTTTCCGGGTTTATGTAGATGTTCGGCTTTCCTTCTGCAATGCAAGAAACTAAAACCAGTTGGCAGAAGAGAAGTTGGGCTGTTGAGCTATAGAAAGCCCAAACGGACCATTATATTACTATCGTTATTATACAAAAAAATATAATCACCATGACAAACAAACAGCATAGTAAAGCGGGGGCTCTCAACCTGCTGTTTGAGACCTCTTGCACTAACAGGTTGCTCACCAGGAGATGCCTGGGCTAGAAAACAATATTCACAAACTAGCTGAGCAAAACCGAGCAATAAAAACTACTCAAATCAAAGCAATGATTCACCAGCTGGTAATTGCTGGTCATCCGCATACCGCCAACACAGGCTGAAATACCACCTTCAGACTGGGCTCTCATGAACACAGGCATAGCCACTCTGTTAACTCTGCAAACGCTCAGCACAATACTCTAAACACAAAACGTAGTCCTTTCATTGCGTTGCATGACCTGCTACTTTACCGCCTGTCTCCAAAACAAACTGAAACGTTATGTGACTCATTTTACTATGAATGAAAACTGTGCGCAAATACATTTTCCTAAAGTCACAGTGGAGAGAGTTCATGCATACACTGCATGAACTGTTCACATTAACCCAACTTAAGTAAAAGTAACAAAACTACAGTGTAAAATACTCTGTTACAAGTAAAAACCCTGCATTCAAAATATTACTCAAGTAAAATCACAAAAGTATTAGCATCAAAATATACTTCAAGTACCAAAAGTAAATACAGAATGAATTCCCATTTCAGAATAATATATTTTATATTATTGGATTATAATCATTGATGCATTAAAGTGTTTATCTGTCAGTCTCTCATCGCCCTGAAGGGATTTATTCCACAACAATGACCCATTAGCTGTGCATTATCCCGCTTATTACACGGCTACTTACTAAAGAAAATAATTTGACACAAAACAGTCCGCCAGAGTCCGACATCAGAGCTGCGCCCATAGCAACAGTTTGCTATAAATAGTAACAGTCTGCTATAAAGAAATAACAAACCGCAGAACGCCTTGATTGACCAATCAGAATCGAGTATTCAACAACGCCGTGTAATTAACTATCATAAAATGAAAATACTCAAGTACCAGTTCTTCAAAATTGCACTTTAGTTCAGTACTTGAGTAAATGTACCTAGTTGCATTTCCAACTCCAGTCAATAAATCTGATAGCGGTTGTGAAGTATTCTGTTTCTACTCAATACAGATACTTATTACTAACAACTATTGATTTTTAACATCACAATTCATAATTAATCTGGAAAGTAAACAACATTTTTTGAAGTAGACATTTGAAATTAAATAATGTCCCAGAGTGCATAAAAAGCATCAAAGTAGAGCTTGTTTTTTAAAAAAAAATCCCAGGGGAGAGACTTTTTTCGGTCTTAATAATTCAAACAATGACTAAAACATCTTTTCTTTGTAGCCGTAGCTAGATGTCCTTTTTTCAGGTTGGAGCACTGCCCCTCAAAATGCCTGTGCATGTCCCTGGTTTCACCTGACTATAATGGGTTTCATTGTTTCTGTGACTTCATTTTGCAGTGCACTTAAACTATATTATTAAGATGGCAAAATGCATGAAAACAAATAAAAGTGTGGACAACAACTCTAAACTACAAGAAAAACAAATCTATAGACAATTTACAACTAAGCAGATGAACAGGAATGATAGAGAGCGGGAGGTCAGCAGCAGGTCAGACGAACTATGGATACAAGGAGTGGTTGATGAGATGCAGACTTAAGACCAGGATGAACACTAACTCAATGGGGACCACCATGTCCATCCCAGTGGGACTCCCTTATGTAGCTGAGCTGTTGAAACATATATAACCACCATAAACCATTCCATACCTTAAAATCTCTGCTAGCATAACCTAAAATACAGACCTGCCTGGAGAGGAAAAGTAGTGTAGTAGTGTGTCACATTACATTCAACAGCTGAGGGGAACACTACAGTGATGAAATGGCAAGGACTCTGCACTAGAGACTGAATGAATAGCGGAAGCAGACAACATCAGCTGTCTGTGAACGCCAGATTAAAACTGGTCACAGCATCAACTTGGGAGGGGTCCAAGTCATCAACAAGATGTTGGACAGTGAGAGACCATCTTTGAACAGAGACTATAATCTCCCACCATACACAACCACTTATCACATAACCAACCTTCCATACTTGATGACACCTGATGAAGACTATGAGAAGCCATTGAAAAAACATATTCATATCTAATAAATTATGAAATCCATGAGCGATCTAATGTGGAGGTTACAGGAGGCTTACATAAGAACTAATGGGGTTACAGTAGTCTTTATCTAGTCTTTTGCTTACTATTAAACATTTTGGCCCTAAATTGTCTCTATAAAAATGTCAGCGCAGGTCCACAAGAACATACTGTAAGTACTTCACACAAGTACACACATAATGTAACTCCACTCTGTAGAACTATTAAAATGACAGCCCCTACATAGATTTCCCCTCGTGAATCCCTCCAAATTCCCCAAAGTCCCAACAGTTAATCCCTCGTCTGCAGTATTTGTTTGAATATTTGAGTGACTATTTCACATTTACATCTTTTATGACAGACATCACCGGATTAGCGGGGTGCCAGGAATGAACAGCGGTCAGGGCAAAGTGAAGAGCAGTACATGCTGCTAAAACTCACTTCATTCTTATTTAATCACAATCCAGGGGGACAAAAAAATGAGTTTGCTTAATTTGAGAAAGAGAGATGATTCATAAGAGTCAAATATTTCTTCTGCCAACCACAACTGCAAACATTATGTATTGGTAAAGGGTATTTCTTTTCTGTTTCATCTTTGTCGAACACCAAAATCCATGACTCTCTGTTCTCGTTGTGAATACTGAAGCCTGCTCCCCAATGGCCGTTATGATGATTGAATAAGAATTTAAATCTTTGATTGAAAACATTTTTCATTCAGTAGCCACAAGGACTTCCACTGCCAGCATGTGAAATTAATGACTTTGGCAAATCTGAATCTGTCATTTGATCTGGCTTTTCCCAGCAGATGATGCCGCTCCATGCCTGTGCTTTCAAAAACACCACTGCAAGCGTGGCCCGTTAGAAAGGTCCGGGCACACAATCTGGTGCATGAGCCTGGATGTTGATTCCAAAAGCACAGCTGAGCAAATGCGGTTACCTTTTAGGCCACAAGAAAAGACAATTTAATTGCTACAACAAATCATAAATAAAAAAGTGATTAACAAATAAATATGGAGAGCAAATTACCTGTGTGAATGTAAATGGAGTTATTTGATGCAGCAGGTACTGGGACAGCAAACAGAAAATACAGTTCTATGCTCAGTATTACGCAGAATATTGGTGAGCTCCTTTTTCATTACAGAATGAGGCTTGTGCGCAGATTTTAACTTATTATTTGAACTTTCTAGGGACGACAATATGAAAAGAATATCATGACAGGACAAATTCTGCAACCATAAACCGATCTGATGATGGACGCAGAGCTTTTACTGACCAAAAAATAGTAACAAAGATAGTTGGGGTTGCATAATGACTATTATAATATCTACTGTATCGGTGTAAACCCATTGATAACCCTACATATCTAATAGGGCTGCTCGATTATGGCAAAAATCATATTCACGATAATTTTGGTCAATATTGAGATCACGATTATTTAGCACGATTACTCATTAACTTTGCAAACATCATGCATTTAGAAAGAAAATATTATGTGCATTTTGAGAGCTAAATTTAGAGGCTGGATCTATGAAGAACTTCATGCTCTTGTAAGCAATTTAATCGACAAGCACTAAGCGCTGAGGTCCAGGCAAGGGGTGCTGTAAAGCAGCACCTTCACCCCGGGCCTTTTCAAGCCGACCTAGAGGCCGGTCGTAACACACCACTAAAAAGGAAATACACCCAGCAAGTGCCAGTCAGCGCCGAGGAGAGTGGCCGCACCTGACCCACCGAGCGAGGCGAAAGCACACCGCTTTAAAGGAAAGGGGTACGCTGGATTTGTAACACAATACAAATCGAGAGCGTCATTGCGTAACGGAATGTAGCGCAATTATCATTTTATGTTAATTATATTGTTTTCATAATTGTTGGAAGCCAAAATCGTAATTGTTATTAGGTTAATTGCACAGCCCTACAATCTAATACACTGTATGGGAGAGGGCTATTCCAAGTTTGTCTTCAAGAGTGGAATGGGGTCATTGTTGCCCCTTGTGACCACTATACAACTGAAATTATCGCCAACTCTAGCAAACATAGGATGTATCTACACAACAAGTAGAGCATATAACTTTAAGTAGGGTGCACAGAGGCCTGGCTATCTTATTTCAGGTGAGTTTAAAACTCCCATGCACTCACAACTGTAGCCCCAAAACCTGCCATATATATCAAATATGAGCAGATGTGACAATTCAATGTAAATTGTACTAACAGAATTAAATATTATACAAAACCCCTTAAATCCCCTCACTGAGAATAAAATGAAAAAAAAATCCTGGCCAGGATTTTTGTAACTTAGTCTATGGTACCATAATGTGGGCATGTTGGAGCTCATTTGAAAATCCTCATGAAAGTGTTAAATCAGTATTCACTGTTCCTTGGGAAATCAGGCTGTTAGTGAACAGTTTGGACCCTCTGTCCAGAGGTGTCCAGTAGGTGTGGTGGAGACTAGACATGTCCAGGGGCTTTATCCACCTGTGTGCGCAGCCAGCTGGCTCTTCTAGCTTGATCAAGAGTCCTCTACTGTCACAGTGTGCCTGACAGCATGGGATGCATACTCTCCACAAATTCACTAACACTAATAACATCTCCTTTCTTTATAAATCCATAATTGCTTTAAGCTTAATTAAACACATGAAACTTAAAAAGACTTTACCGAACTTTCTTTCTTTCTTCATATACGTTATTTTTCATTCTGGCTGTCTCTCATTTGCTTAATTGATCCAACCCATCTAGGGAGTCCATAGTTATTTTTTTAGTCCCGCCCTACTGCTCTGTGATTGGCTAGTATGCATTGCCTCAGTGCGCCTTTGTGATTGGATGTTTTACAGCAGCCTACTCATCACTGATTGGCTAATATACACAACTGATACCTGGATAACCAATATACTATACCCTCTCTCTTCAAGTCTCTTCTGCACTATATTCACTTTTTTTAATAGTCCTGTATCACAGCTGTTACCCTGCACTATATTCAATTTTAACAGTTTTCTTCATCTCCTTGTATTTTTATATCTGGTATATTTTTTTGTACTTTGTACTTTGCACTAATAACGTTTTAACTGCCTTTTTACTAACATGTTTTGCACTATGGAACTGTGATACTGGAAACTTGAATTTCCCTCGGGATCAATACAGTTGCTATATATCTATCTATCTATCTATCTATCTATCTACAACCGAAAAACAGACCACGACATGTTCAAGGAATTCTCTAAACAAAGGATATTTCATCTGCGCCACAAAACAATTAGTTTTGACCTTTTACATGCAAAATTATGCACAAAACATAACAACATTATACATAAATGCATGTCAAATGCAACTATAGGATAAGCAAAATTAGTGAAAGGTACTACAAGGAGAATAGGTTTTGAGGTTACGGGCTAACTGGTTGGTTCAGCAAATGCACACCTGTTTAACTTCCCCACCTGTGATAAAGAGGCAGTGCACAGCCACTTCCCTAGACTTTTCTATGGGAAGCATCTGGTCTCAAATGGGGCTAACACAGTAAAAGCCCTCGCCCCAGTTATGCTCAGATACAACTGACCTGTATTTCTCAGTGCAAGATTTGTCATCTGTCTGGCATCTTGCATGGTACAGCAACCATAACTATTCTCAGGTGTGTGTGAATGCATCTCTGATTGGCAGTATTATCACTATGTATTTCCCTACATCCTGGTGTCAATTTGCTTTATTCTAGATAGCAGTGCCAAGGACATAAATCACTTAAAGTGTGATATGTTTTATTGTCATGAGAACACCACAAGGAGAGATACAGTATAGGCTACACTTGAAGTTGAAACATACTTTTACACAGGTTGTGCTTTGTATCCTAGGGCTGTGGTAGACAATATGCTTGTAATAATGAAGTGTTGGAATGAGTATTACTTCTGCCACTTGCAAATTTCCAGAGGGAAATCTCCAAAGGAAGGTGGTAAGCTTTAAATTTGACCTAAAATTCTCTGTGCCTCTTATTCCCTGATGTTTTGACAGAGTAAATGGAAATAATCCAGACTTGAACAAGAGATTTAATATTTGTCTTACAGTGGATAAATGTCTGTTTGCATGTAGTGGAACTCAATAACAGAAGAATGTGCCAACGACATATTAACCAGATTTACTGATCTAATTTCTCATTGTAATGTGTTTATCTTGCTACATGCTATACCAAGATATTAACAAATGGTAGTGATGCACAATCAAAATACAATTTATAACCTGTTGGGCTAGATAAACAGGAATTAATCTATAATCTGTTGACAACAGCAGAATTGAATCATAGGCTTACACACAACAAAATTAGTGTACGCGATAGTTCTATGAACTAACCTACAGATTGAGTTGGCAAAATGAAATACTTGTGTATTTAATTTAATTTTTTTTTTTTTTTTTTTTTTTATGAATGGTGTAATCAAACTTTGTAACTAGGTACACTAGTACAATCTAGGTATTGTGTCTGCAAATCACTGCCAGGCACTGCAAACGTCTGCTCTTCTGTGCAGCTTCTCATGGTACGTGTCCACAACCTCTGTCCTCTCCACGCTTCCCATTCATTATATATATATGCTTATTTCTCGCATAAAATGTTTTCATTTTTGTTTCTGGTTTAAAAGCTGGGAGCAGCAGCCCACAAAAAAAGCATTCGTCCAATCAGGGGCCAAGTGCCCTGTGTCTTGTGGCAGCTCATCAAACGTCCAATGCTGGGAAGCGAGGCGATCCCTCGCGATAAAAAAAGCCTTTGGTTGACCCCAAAAAAATACTGCATTGCAAACCACATTGCAAACACCCAAGTGCTAAAAAATAGTAACTGAAAGGCTATAGAAGGAGAGAGGCTCGCTGTCATTTTTAGCCTGCCTTTCCATATGACCACGTTCACTCATATTGGGATCTTTCTCCACGATGGTAGGCTACAAGAGAAAATGCAAGCAGCCCAATAATGGAGTCATCCAGTCAAGAAAAATGTGTTTACATGTGTGTGTGTGCAAATGAAAGCCTGCACACTGACAATTGCTGCAGCTTTCCGTGAGCCACGGCCTCGTATTTTTCAAACAAATTGACTTCCATTACGGTCGAACAACTGTGGCGACTCTGGTGCCGTGAACATAAAGCAATATATAGCAAAAGAGATCGGTAGTGGTCTCAGAGCTCATGTGCACAGAAATGTGTGAAACAATTGGCCGTTCTGTTATCTAATATTGTATAGCTGCCATCAGAAATATTGCTGCTTCTAAACCAACTGCACCTCAATCATTTTCTTTATAATAATCAGGTTTCATAAATCAGCAGGTGTCTACAGTTAAAAATACATTGAGGGTGCAGTGTTGTGTCTGTTGGAATGGTTGATTTTAATGTCAAAGTAATTGTGAAGTTGCACACAATTGCACACCAGAATCAAGTGTATTGCGTTCTTTGTGTTTTCTGCACACCCTCTGAGAGATCATGAACTTTCATTAACAGGCCCTCACTCACAGGCACAATCTTTTGAGTTCTTAGCCTGGAAAAAGAAACTGAAGCAAAAACGGAGGAATTACATAGCTGTACATGGCATCCCTCTGATCAATGTAATGCCTGTGTCCTGCTGAGAGCTAGTGTTGGGCAGGTGGCGCAGCAACAGATACACAGAGGCTGAGAAGAAAGAAAGGCAGCGAGACAAAAGAAGGAACAAAGAGCTAGGGGATGCTGAAAAAAGGTATGAATTTGAAACATGAGAAGGAGAGAGCATGAAGAGGATTAGGGGCAAAGAGAAAGAATTACAGAGAGAATTGTCAATAATGGAGCCAGCATATGCTGATTACTTCATTCTGTGGCTGCTGTCCTGAATGTTTTCTGCACCCTGGCTTCATCAAACAGTGATCAGCCACCTACACTCCAGCTAAAAAGCTGTGATTTACAATGACCAGATAAAACAAATGCAAAGACGTGTAAGTGAGATCTCTTGTCTTAAAGGTCCAGTGTGTAGGATCTGGTGGTATCTAGCGGTGAGGTGAAGAGATTGCAACCAACTGAAGTCTCTCCCGTGTTGCAAGCGTGTTGGAGAGCTATGGTGGCCGACACAAAATTGCAAATGGCCCTCTCTTTAGCCATTTGGAGCAGAGCCAGTGCGTAGAGTGTGTGTGTGGGAAGTGAGTGGTGAAGCAAGAGAGAAAGGGCGGCGGCGACGGGAGTGAGTAACATTGTCGACTCAGGCACAAGCAGGAAAAGTTAACAGAGTTTGGTTTGTCCGTTCTGGGCTACTGTAGAAACATGGCGGTGCAACATGGTGGACTCCGCGGAGAGGAACTGCTCCCTATGTAGATATAAACGGCTCATTCTAAGGTAACAAAAACACAACGGTTCTTATTATCAGGTGATTATACACGAAAGAAAACATACTTATTAATATTATATTCCATTTCTTCCAATAGATCCCCCTAATTGTCACACACTGGTCGTTTAACCTTTGAGTTTGTAAGGAGGATTATAATTAGAATTATAAATTAGTATTATTGTATTGTAATTTCAGTGTAAAAATAAAGATTTGAAAAGGGAAATTATAGTAAGATTGGATGAATTCAAACCTTGTTAAATGAGCCATGCATAACTTTTTTTAGTTAAGGATTGGAGGGAGAAAAAGTTGCGAAGCCTTTAGGTCCACATGCTTCTCAGTACATTACTCTAACAGAGTTGTCACTTTTAAACTCAAGCACTTCACAGCACAATTTCATTATGAAACATTTAGCCCAGTGTGCCATAAAAACTCAGTCCACTAATGAGAAGAAAGGAAAATCTACCAGGAAAACTTAACATGATGGTCCAGTATGTGGCCGAGGAACTGGCTGAGCCATTCTATATCATGAGCTTGAATGTCCTCTCAGCTACAACGTACTTTTGTATTGAGTATGATTTATTGGAATATTATTTCAGATCCAAGGGTTTTTATTTGCATGACTACACAAATATACACACTGTAAATAACGTTGTTGATACATTAAAAAATCGAACTGACTGGAAAATGTAATTTTAAAGTTGTATCTCAAATGGGGACAGTCAGTTTCGAAATATGTGACATTGTCATTGATGTGTGATTGACGGTTTATTAATTAGCATATTATATGTAATAGAGTTAGGAATATTACAGTACAGCCTTCCTTTAGGCTGGACACTTCATCAAAAAATACTCAGCAAATTATTCCAAGTGACTATGAAAAAATATATGTAATAGAACTTAACAAACAATTGGACTTTGTAACCAAGTTCATTTTTAAATGTTGCACACAGCAGCTTTGTTGGACTTTTTTAGTCTCAGCAACAGGTCAGTTCACCAAATCTCTTGTGAAGTGATATTATATTGTTAATGGACAACTAGTTACCACATATTTTACTGCTAAAGCTGCTCGTTGGCATTAAATAAATGCGTCAGTCTCAGTCTTGCACACATACTAAAAAAATCAAGGCCTTTTTATGCCATTTGTTGGTGTAATATCTTGGAAAGCTCTCAATCAATAATTAGATGGCGAACAAACATGGAGGCTGGCAGTTTTATTGAGGCAATTACTCACATACACGCACAGTGAAAGCACCCGTGCTCTGATTGGCTAACTTACCCAGTGCTGTTGTAATAGCAATTACTCCAACACTCCGCAGTTGGGTTGTTGTATTGAATGTTTGATGCACTTAGCAAAAAGCTAGTGACATTTCACACGTGCATTAATGAACTTTTACCCATAAATAAGTAAACAAATACACCAAGCTATTACTTGTTGGGTTGAATGTGGTCAGACTGCTCTGCAGTACTTTCATAAGCTTCTACAGGATGTTCAGGTTGTTAGTGCTCCACTGGCTGAATCCTACTATGTATGGATTTAGGATTTTTCTGTTACTTTCACTGCTGTACATCACATTTAATCTGCTATAGTTACTTAGCAACCTCAACCACGTGCATGTGTTTTTTTATGTACTCTGTGGAGGTTGTTTGAAGTATGTATGTGGCCTTGTCTGTAAAAGATCTGGACAGCTCCGACTTATGTCAGAAAAGTTTTTGGACAGTCATCCAGTAACTTTACATCCCTTACCAAAAAAAAAGTTTATTTTTAGTGTGCTATTAATTTACTTCTTTTAAACTTAAAATAAGAGAGTATACTTTCAGTTTACTTTTTATGTACTTATCAGAGATATACTTAACAAAAGTATACATAAGTATACTTGGCTCATACTGACAAGTATACAGAAAAGTCTAAGTATACTTGGCTTGTAGGCCTACTTGTACTTAATCTTTTGATTGAGATATACTTAAGAAAAGTATAATTAAGTATTCTTGCATTATAGGCCTACAGAAAGGTATATTTGGCTTGTAGTTGTGCTTACTTTTTGATAGAGTAGCCTATTAAAGTGTGTGTAACTCGGTTTATTTGTGATTCAAGATTAGATTTTTTTCTATCATTGGATAAATTTAAAGTTGTGTCTCAGATTCTTGAATATCAGAGTTTGGTTATACATCAGCACATCTGCTAAGGTGCTAAATCTACACTACCACTAGTGTTATCTGAGTTATATGTGTTGCACTGCTTAAAGGAAGAACATAGATCACACAACTATTGGTCGCCTTGCACTGGGTTGCCCAGGCAGATGCTGGTTGAAGCTGATCTTAAGTGAACAGATGAACTTGGTATGTGAGGCAAACATCCAAATGAAAGGTCTCTAACGAACAGCCACATTTTCTGTGCAGGTCTAAAGCGTTGAATCAGAATTCTGGTCGAAAAAAGTGGCCAAACTGGCTTGCTTTGTGCTCATCCACTTAGCAGTCTGAATGAATGCCAGCTTGCTGTGGTCCAACCAGAACCCACGAAATGGTACTACGCTCCCTCCTGCTGCCTCCACATATAAGTAAAACCTATGTAACATTAGAATACTAATATAATTGCCTATTTGGGATGACTTCTTTCGTCTTTGGGATAGCACCAAGAATAGATGGCTCCAGCACAATCATGTTCATGTTCATCACAAAACAAAGGGAGAGGTCAAGGTGGACCAGGACAGGGATGTGAAATGTTGTTTTGGCTCTTGGTCAGTTTCACAGTGAAGAGCTTGATGTAAGACAGTGAGATGAGCTGTCAGTGAGTTGAGGTCATGGCAATCAACACTGACAAATCCCCAGAAACACTGGAGCTGCTTGAATGAATCTGACTGAGGCCCTTCTGTCACCACTTTGACCTTGGCTGGATCCATCTACACGTTCATTTGAAAAACCCAGGAGGGAGATGGTGGACACATGGAATCACACCTGCTGACCTTGACAAACAGCTGGTTCTGTAGCAGTCATTGGAGGACCTGACAGACATGCACAGGATATAATGAAGATGTCATTGAGATACACATTCAGCAGCAGTGTCTGTTTATCTGCCCCACTAGTGTTCCCCAGGGGCCAGTTTTAGAGCTACTACCATTTCCTGGGTACATGCTGCTGGACCACATATTTCAGCATCACAATATTCATTTTCACAGTTACACAGATGATACATAGCTATACATCATCGTACAACCTTGTGACTCTGTTAATATATCCATTGTCCTGTCTGTCAGATATCAAAATCTGAATCGCACAGCTTGAGAGAAACCAGTCCATGCTACTCTCAACTGTTCTACTGGAATCCTGTCCTTTCAGCTCGCAGCCAGAAGTCAATTTTGAAGCACTTCTACAAGAAGGAACATTCTTGCCTCCCTTCACTGGCTGCTTGTGAGTTTTAATTGACAATTGATTTTAAGATCTCACTGATGATAACCTTTGAGGAGAGGCTCCCAGCAACATTTTATGTATGTTGATCCCCTATGAAACGCAGCACAACCTGAGATCCTCTGGCATGGGTCTGCTGGCTATTCCTGCAACTCAGTTTATTATAGTCCAGAACCTTTAGCTTCGGAACTCTCTTCCTGAGCATCTCTAGCTTGCCATCAGTATAATCTTTTAAGTTACTTCTTTAAATTCACTTTCATCATAAATTCACTTTCATCAGAACTTATTAAAGTATTAACTTATTTAAAAAGTGGTACCTTGCTTGTTTTTGTTCTAATTAAATATTACATGGGAGTGGACATCAGACTTGTGCTTGACTTTGGATCTAAATGTACAATCACTCAGACCCACAAAGCCTTGCTTCTGGTAGGATTGAGTCAGATTGATCCAGCAGCCAAGGTCTTCTCAATGTATTCTGTCATTTAATGAATATGCTCCACCCGAAGGAAAGATACACTCCGCAGGAGGTCAGTGGCCAAGTCTTATATGTGGTCTGCCTGGTCTCCTAAAAATAATATTCCCGGGCGCCTGGGTTAGCTCAGTTGGTAGAGCGGGCGCCCATGTAACAAGGCTTGGTCCTGACCGCGGCAGCCGGGGTTTGAATCTGGCCTGTGGCCCTTTCTGCATCCACTCTCTCTCTCCCCCCTTTCCGAGACTCTATCCACTGTCCTCTCAATAAAAATGGAAAAATGCCCCCAAAAAAATAACTTAAAAAAAAAAAAAAAAAATTACGTTCCCATACAATGAAACTGTATTGTCAATTATGTTTCAAGGGAAACATATTTTCTTATCATAGTCTGCGGAAGTCCACGTAGGGACAAACACAGGACTTTCACCCATGGAGACCGCTGTTCATGTCCCGTGTGAAACCAGAGGTCAACATTGACTTATTTGAATTTATGCCTGTAACTTAAATAATGTCACAAACATACTTATTTTAAGCCAAACCAACCAAGTAGTTTTGTTGCCAAACATAACCAAGCAATTTTGTTGCGTTTTTGTTTTGTTTTGTTTCAATTTACAACATTATCCGCATGTTTAAAATAATATTTCCCTCGGATTACCATATGAACCATTCCAAGAAATTAGCAATTCGGACCTGGTTTGTCTCTAGGTGACAACAGCACATTTGCAAACCGGTGGAAAAAGAGATGTACATCCAGAGTACAGGCCTCCAGGGGAGTGTCAAAGGTTAGTGTGCATACACTGAGACAACAAACAAGAGTTGAGTCTATAAAACATTAATCTGCAACAGAATCCATGAAGCCTGGAGATTAATACTGATTGTTCAAGGATAAACATCACGTCTGAGTGTGAAGAAGAGAAGAAGAATTAGGGGAATTGGTTTGGCTCATCAGCACCCCTATGCTTACTGATGAGCTATGGGTAGGTTGATCTGAAGTATGCGGACAATGCAACGCCTTGTTTAATTCTCCTCTCTTGCTCAACAGGGGACGCGTGTTACCATATATAGGCCTCTTGAAAGTCAGACTCAAGCTGGCTAATGGTAGACCTTACTGGAGATACAACATTGAGGCAACAAGGACCCAATGTCTGGGAAATGCTGGCCACTAGATGGCTCCATTATGATACAGCACCAAGCACACTGATCACTGCAAGTCAAGGGAAGAAAGAAGGAGCAGGTCCACGACCCGACGACCGCAGCTGTCCACGCCGGAGTTGATGCCAGCCAACCAGCCAGCAGAGGGGGAAAAGCCTGAATACTTACCGCGCTACACAGACATCGGGCAGAGAGGAAAGCCCAACAATGTGATTAACTCTCTGTGTGTATAGTACTCTAGTGTATGAAAAGTTGTGTTGACTGTAGGCCATTTAGGACCTGTTACTGGCAGTTGCTTTCTGTCCCCAGGGTATCCTCGGGCTGATTCGGAGGCACTGCTCCTGGCCAGAGGAGGAGCTGCTGCTGCCGGGCATGGAGCTCTCCACCACCCGCTGGAGCTCCAACTAATTGTCATATTTTATAACCCTGGAATAAAATGGATATATAAATATAAAATATAAAACAATTGTCAGATGATAATTTGTTAGAACATGAATTTCTCCAAACTTTATCACCGGATGACTGTCCATACAGACGGCCAAGGAGATAAGAAGGCCACGGTCATCTGCAAGCTGCTGTGAGGCTAGATCATCATCAGTGGAGTTTGACAGCCCGTGTGGAAAATGGAGCTAGTTGGAGTTTGTTAGAGTTAGTTTTCTGGATCTCTTAAATTAAGTCAGCCATACTGCAAGAGCACTGGCATAGGCTCTATAAGTGTTTAGGCAACTTTCTCCTCAGAAAATGGGTGAAAGACCAGATCCAGACCTGACTCTCTTCTGAGTGACTCTCTGTTCACGCTCCGCAGTGACCACAGACCACAGACTGTTGCACCCAAACTGCTGTAAAAGAGTGAGAGTAACAGAAATGTAGCGTTTGGATGTCTTGCATTTCATAACATCTACTGATGGAATCCAATTGGTGGAAGAGTGCCATCTGTACATTTTGCTGGGTCTGTAGATAGCTTGATTACACTGCTTTAATTAATAACATTATCGAGAAATTACATTTTCTTAATTTTATAATGAAACAGGGAATCAAATAGAGCTTCTAAGAACTTTGCAGAAAGGTAGTTGTGTGCACATCCCATTCTATATTTAGGCCAGGTGGTATCTAACCTGACCCTGTCAGATGGTTTGTTTCACAGAACCTTCTGAGAAACCATCATTGGAAAATGTTTGGAAAAGGGCAGGCACTTTTTAAAAATACTTGGCAGGTGAAAACATCGCCTTCAGTGCCATTCTTTGCTCTCCTTTCAATGAAGAAATACTCTCCAGTTCTGATATAACGGATGCTATTGCAGCATCTACACTAACCTCTTCAGGAGCTGTCATTGTTGTCTAGAATGAACAGTCACCTCTCCATGTCATCTCGATGAGTCTCACACACCTAAGCCACGCCCGTCGCTGCAGTAGATCCTCTCAGGACGCTGAATGGTCCGTTGTCTGGCGTGCCAGACACAAACGCATTACTTGAAACCTGTCAAGATGGACTTTCGTGTGACATTTGATCCTACGATTATCACGTGATCTTGTGACATCGCGGGAATCCAGCTACCATGCAAGGTTAGGTGGTGTCAGCAAATTCAGTTAAATTCAAGCAAGTGCCTGATGAGTATGCAGTAAGTTTGAAACTTTGCCCATTTTGGTCCAATTGAATTTGTCAGCTATGTCCAGTGTATCAATATAGCTGACAAACCTTAACAGAAAAAAGACACATTTTTGATTGAGACTTCTTGAAAATTGCATCGCCTAACCGTACAAGAAGTTTTATATTTTGCATTGATGAGCTATCAAGGCAGATGTAACATGATCCCATTCAGATACCCAAGCTTTGATGCTCAATATCTGTTTACTATACCATAACGTTTCTGTCAAGGTTGTGGAATGGCTGTATACATAAATGATCCTTCAGACATTTTCTAAATCTGCCACTGAGAGTCCATTGATCTGTTCGCTAAAGCTGCTTAGTCTGTTCAGGATCAGGACCGTGGGGAGCTGGAGCCTATCTCAGCATGCAATAGACAAGAGACAAGAGGAAAGAGATGGCAAACACATTCACATCTAGGGGCAATTAAGAATTCATGTTTGCGGCAAACATGCAAACTCCACTCAGACAGGATAAGGCTAGCTGGTAGATTTGAACACTGGACTTTCTGTGCTGTGAGGCAACAGGGTCAACTACCAGTAACATTAGACTCCTCAAATGTTCTTTACATTTGAGGATTGGGATCACCCTCTGTCTGCTCCTGCTGACTGCTGTACTATAGCACCAGTTGCCTGCAATGCCTTGAAGACAAACTATGAATGGACATTAATAATAAAGCAAAGCGATATATTGTACCTATGAATGAATATTAATAAAGCCTGGCTTTATTATATTGGAAGATTAAAGTCTCCTCTCTCTGAAGGATAAATCTGGGGAACTTAAGCATATTACATGTCTTTATCACATTGTCGGCAGCAACAGCCTCTGTCTCAGGTTTCCGCACTGAGTTATGACCTCATCATCTCGTTTGTACAAAAGGGAAAAATTAAATTAGTTAGAGTAATGAACCTAGGTGCTTTTCATAAGAAATTTCCCTGCTCATTGTTCCCCAAGTCGTTTAAGAGACTAATCTGCTGCGTACACCCCCATCTCACTTAAATCCCGGCCCTCTGAAAGAGCTGTCAGGGGTCTGCCTTTTCAAACATGACTCCCCATGGGGGTCCTAGATCAAAGATGAAAGTGTGCTGAGCGATCTGGGAGGCCGGGGTGGAGGGGTAGCATGAAGGGACTTCGGAGTGCGATTCATCAAATTAACAAATTTACTTTCCTTTTCCCGGTAGGCGACGGAGTAAATTCTCGGGTACTTAAAACGTTACAGCGGTGACAAGTAGGGACAGGGGGAGGAGTCAGAAGGTAAGAAGGGAAGTTCTCTGTGATGTGAGAGTGAATGAATGTGTAATTAATGACACTTTTACTCCTAATTAAAACCTCTTAGCTTTCCCCTCACAAGGTTGCAGCAGCTGGTATAGACAAGGCCCTCACTGTGAGATGAGAGACATAAATTTCCTGACAGTATCACAAGGCAGCACCTGCTTATGCCTACACCTGTCACTGCTGGAATCATACCTCATTCTGTCAATGAATTAACATCCTCCTGGGCTAAGAGAGAGAGAGAGAGGAAAAAAAAAGGTAGATTCTCTCATCCCAGAATGAAAATCCCTGGTGGCTCCAAGGTGGTACTATGTATCCATTTTCAAAATTAAATATATCGTTGTTTGGTTCAGCTAGGCAGACACCTGCCTCCTCTAGTAAAAATGGCATACTCCAGATCTGAGAGATTTCCCCCAGGAGCCACATCACAGTATTGCCTTGTAACTATAACTTAATATCATGTCAAAATCTCCTGAGGATGATACAGCTAGTCAAGACACAGAGAGAGGGAAAACAAGAGCAAGTCAAACGCTCGGAGAAACAGATGGAGGCCAAGAGCAGGTGGAGGGAAGAGAGAGAGAGGGAGGCAGCGTAAGGGAGTGGGGGAGGGAGAAAAAGGAAACACACGAAAGGAAACACAATGCCCCCAGATAATAAAAGCAACATGGGAACAATAAAAGGCTATCAAGTTATTTGAAAAAACAATAGGGAACAGCATGAGAGTGCCATTTAGTATTAAATTTTAATGTTAGTTCAATAAATGATTCTGTTGTCTTTTACAGAAGTGTCTTTAACCGGGGCAGACTATGCGAGCAGTCCTGCGGGACGTGCAGTGATGCACTTCTTGTATGCTATCTCACTAAAACTCTTGCTCTGGTATCCCTTCACTTAGCTCTTTGTCTTTCCTCTTATACACTCTTACCTAAGACCTGTTGGCCTCTCAGTTTTCATGGATCTCCCTCCTTTATTAATATTACTTAAAGCGAGGGTATAGGCAAAACGTTATTGGCATCATTGGGCAAATATTCCATTATAACTTTTCACATATTGTAATTCAAGTGTTCTGAGAGATAACTAGACTTCTGCACCTCCTCATGGCTCTGTTTTCAGGCTTTAGAAAATCAAGGCCGTGATGGCAGACTTTGGCCATTCACAGGTCATTTAAATAAATTATCATTATTTCAGAGAGAGAGCGTTCCTATTGGCTGTTCAATATAAATTAATATTCTGTTACTGAAATGCCTATTTCTCGCATAAAATGTTTTCAGAAACATCTTGTGGTGTACTGTTTAGCTGTAAAATGAGAAAGTGTGCTCCGGCTAGTGGGTGGTGCTTGGTATTTCCTCAACTGATCTCAGCATGGCTGCTGGGTCACAAACGTTCTCATTTTACCGCTAAACAGTACACTACAAGATGTTTCTGAAAACATTTGAGGCAAGAAATAAGCATTACAGTAACAGAATATTGATTCATATTTGATCAGCGCTGCCTAGTTTGATCGGAGTTTGCGAGTGATTGACAGCTGCTCAGAGACGGCAGACTTCAGCTCGGCTCTGATTGGTTGTTTTCCTTCGGTCTGTGAAATCTTGCAGATGCCATTAGGAGCACCCGAGGACACTGGAGGACACAGAGGCACATCATTTTTTTTTTCAGATTACCTGTCTCATGCACTGTCAGGATATAGAGACAAATAAAAATACCTTTTTTTAATCATATTTGCTCCATTTCCAACCACTGCTGCTTTAATTGTCTTTCACACAATTGGCATCAGCAGCTTCTCTACTCGATAGCTGACATTCCTTCTCCGTAGAGACGATTGTTGATAATTGCTGATGTCATATTGATGTTTTGATGTTGTTGCTCTGGTTGACCGATGATTAGATCAGTTGTTCGCATTAATGGCGCGCTGTCACCCACAGTGATATTCTGTTGAATAGAAAACTTTGGGTGAATGTGATTGTGATTGTGTGTGTGTGTGTGTGTGTGCGGTTGTGCGGTTGTGCGGTTGGCAGGTAGCTCGGGGAGATAGCTGACAGTTGATGAACACATGACTCAGAGGCATCACCTGCTCTACTGTTTAGACCTGCTTATATTGTTTATAATTGCTTTCTGAGGGATCGCTCCAGCCTTAACTGACTCACTGCTTTACAGAAAGAAAGAGATGATAATGGAGAACGTTTCATCTCAACCACGAGGCATGTTGCAGTTGAAAATAGTAGAAAATTGATTCAAGCAGTGGAACAACTTGTCATCTTTGTGCTCCCTGATAGCATGATGAATTGCCACTGTGGACACCTCGATCACCTAAGCTGTCTCGGTAAGCCACACTTGATCACTGTCAGAGAAGCTCAAGATGGTCAGCGATTGCTGTATAGGCAAGGGACTTACCACCTCCCGTTCTCTCTCTCACTCACACAAACACACACTCATTTGTGTCAATCTGGCGGTCTGGCAGACCTGAGATGAAAATAGTCCTGAAAATCTTTCAGAGTACAGCATATGGGAAACAGATATTTGAAGAAACTATCCTAGAATCCAAGTGAAGGAAAAGTCATTACTGAGGTTCTGGATACTGACAAGTAATTCCACAGGTAACAAGTAAGTACTAATTTCTAGGTCATTACATGATTATTAATTTTGTTTTCCATGTACAACCTTTAGGCACACACACACTAACACACACTGTATCCTCTGGGCTATATTTACTGTTTTATGGACAATTTGAATCTACACCAAGCAACATTATTTGTGTTATTGTGTTTTCAAAACAGCCAGAAGGAGGGAAAAGATGGTTAGATTCTCTTTTCATATTAGATATAACAGTCATCTACACAAGTAACATTTTGCTCGTTCACATTGTTGAAGGTATTTTGGTCCATTTCATATTGAATGTAGGTGAAGATATGTTCTTGGTACCTGGATTCAGTATCATTTCCTGCTTTACTTATATATATATTGATGAACAATGGAATATTCAGACATTAACCATTCTTGGTAGATTGATTTCTTTAAAATGTGTTTTAAAGAAATCTTCCACAGCTTAAAGTGGCAATAGACAAGTTTTTTGGCTTTAACTTATCATTATGAAATAAATGTTGATTGTACGTTGTAATGGCTATAGAATAATGACACCGTCGGCGTTTAGATTGGTAAGATTGGTTTAGATTGGTAAGCCGCACTTACTATGCAATTAAGGCTTGATTTATGGCACAAATGAAGCCAACAATCATTGTGCAACCAAACCAGGAAGATGATAGCGCTTTTGTTTTCCCCAGTGGCTATCAGAAGCAATCCCCAGTTATGAAAGTGTATAAATTTAAGTTCTTTGCAGTTACTATCCCCATTGAGCGGAAATGGTGAGCAGTGGAATAACCTAAATGCGAGGAGGTGGGGGAGGAGTTGAAAAGTTGTCTGTACACCTAATTATTTATTTATTTATAAAAAAAATTTGGACATTCCAAAGTGTCCAAAGATGAAAATATGTCAGGCTGAGTTAGTCTGGACAGACATGGAAAATGTATTTGCAGCCATAAAACGCATGCGATCTTGATTCTGAATACTTCAGTCAGTGTAGGCAACATACACCGTAAAGTGTAGCCTCAGTTAAGTGTTGCAACAATACTATGTAACCACATACAGTACTGCATGTAATGCATATGTCTCCTCCTTACCTGATGGAAGATTTTTAACGTCTTTGATACAATAAGCCATGATTATATTGACACATTTTTCATGATTTCTCCTGTATGTACTGTATATGATTTTACACTGTATTTATGTTTATCATTATGCACCCAAGCACCGAGACAAATTCCTTGTATATGCAAACCTACTTGGCAATAAAACTGTTTCTGATTCTGATGTCACTTTGACTGATGCTGAACATAGCAAATGTGATATATAGGTTTATACTGTATATGCATGCTTACTATAAATGCTATCAATCAAAGCAAACAAGTCAGCAGACTGACTGCATTACTCCATAATTGGAACACTTGACCACTAAATGAGATTTAGTGTGGATTGAACTACAATTAATTTCACAAGACTTCACCATATCTGCATTAAGCATCAGCTCACTATTGATCCCCTGCATTTACTGGATATACTGTCCTTAGAACCCACATTAATTTGTCATTTTGAGAAATTGATATGACATGTAGTGGGGGAACTTAACATAATAAAAGACATTGTTGTAATCACATTATGTAAGAATGAATTAAAATAACTGAGACCTTTTAGTCATTTTGCATGTGTTTGCCATTGACTGATATTCCCGTATTAGACCAAATAGGGGACTTGTATTTAAATGTAGGCTCTATGATTTATCATAAGATTATTAAAAGTTAAAGTTGTCAAATCAATTTAAAAATCAGCTCATCATCATTTTTATAACAGTATAGAAAGCAATTTTGCCACACATTTATTGATACTGTACTGCTTTTCTAACATTAAACTTGAGATAATCATTTTCACGTGAAAACTGGAGTGAAGAAAAACATGTTTAAAGTAATATTCAAAGTGATGATAACCAGGGTAATATTCAGCATGAAAAGGTAATTGGTTCCCATTTTGTACTTCATTGACACTCTTTTGATTATAGCAAGACATTTTTCTCAAGCATTTATATGTGTTAATTTGATTCTCTGTATGACCTTTCAAGAGGTAAACGTGGTAGTGGAATATTGACGTAACCGTTTAATGTTGCTGAGAAATAACCCAGTTAGAACAGTTCTCACACGACACTGTTAGACATTATGCAGTATATGTGGGACAATCTGATTCCTGTATTAACACACATCAGTGATGGAAGATATGATATGAATATGAAGTGAAATGTGCAGATATTTGGTCACTTTGTGTGAGTCGTATCTGGAATTTATTATCAAGTTTTTATGATTTCAGAAAGTAATACAGAATGTTTTAACCAAAAGTTAAGATTATAATGATTTACACAAAGAATAGTGTAGAATATTGTGACTTTTTTTTTTTTTTTTTTTTTCAGTTCTCAAATACATGGATGTAGAAAGCTATTCATCCCACTTTATTTGTGATTCAGTGGATCAGTTGATTGATTGATTTTCTCATTTTCTCAATTATGTTTTATAATTATTTTACAGCTATATGTATTAGGTAGGCTTTGAGTTGGTGTTGGTTATTGTGTGTCTTCTTGGTTGTGTTATGTATTGAGTCATATTGTGAGTATGAATGTTACAGACGTGTATTGATTTATATGTTTTTTCTTATTGAAGTATGTTAAAAATATGAATGAGGACCCCAGGAAGAGTAGCTACCATTAAAATACAGTAGCTAATGGGGATCTAAATAAACTAAACTAAACCTGCAGGTCCTCACATTTAAATCATGAAACATTAAAAAAAACACCTCTTTTGCTTTCCTTTAAAAGCTTTGAACTCAGTAACGTTGAGCTCTGATGAGGGCCTGGTGTAAACGAATAGTGTAGGGCATTGACACCACAGAACTTTTTAGTACAAGGAAACCAACGTCCTTTTGTTGGAAGAGCAAAATTGTCATGAGTAAGTGTACAGCACCATGAATAAGCCACCTGGGGCAGAGGTTAATGTGTCGCTCTGGTCCAAGCGGGAGAACCATTGCTCAAAAACACTTCCATGATATTAGGCAAAGAGCCAAACAGAACCACGGGGACACAGAGTGCCTCTTCAAGTTGTACTGCATAACCTCCAGCAAGATGTGCACAGGAAATGTATGTATTTTATGCATCCACAAACAGCAAGCATTTAGTGTGAGGTGATACCAGGACTCACTGCTACAAGCATGTTGTATGCCAGCATTTAAACAAAGGTGATCCATATTACAACCAAGAGATTTTTACTTGATTGTTGTTGTCAAGTCTTGGTTGTTGTTTTGTATTATTTTCTGTGCCATTTCCCATGCCATTTTCAGTCTCCAGTGCGTCCATCTTATGAGGATATAAAAAAATAAAATTCTGCACACCGTCATCAAACAGATTATGAGATAAGTAAAAAAAATGTGAATAATCAGTAACATTAAAATTCATAAAAAGAGTAAAAATAATCGTAAAAAAAGTCCTCTCTGACTTTCATCAAATGCTTGGTATATGGTTTTATGCATCATCAGTGTCCTCTCTTGCCTTTTTATCGCCTCTTACACACTTATAGCTTCATCTCACACACAAATCAGTTGAATTTTTAAAGAAACATCAAAGGAGACGGATCTACCGGGGCATGCAGAGGGTGCCAAGGAATCGTTTTAAAGTGCTGAGTTCAACAGATGTCCCATTCAGCCTTCGTGGGGCTCTGACCGTTGAGGTGTGCTGTGTTCTAAATCATGATTTCAGGAGTTGAATGGCACAATCGCTTTCTCTATCATTTATTCCGCAAACGTTTGACACACTGCCGAGGGATATCATGGAACAAATGTGGCCTCTGTGGCTGCCTGAAGGAGCTCTCGCAGTGGTGCAATTGTTTCAGTATAATGCATCTATTGTATTCATTGTATTTATTGTATGTCCAAATAATTCAATTAATTTGCAAATTTGGTGCTGTGTGCTCAGTTAGCCAAAATGCATTTTGAGCCTGATGTACTAAAACAAAGTAAGTTTGTTTTTTCACAGCTACATGCAGTTGTAGACTACCTGTCCTACCAGGCTATGTCAACCATGGACACATTCACATACACACTCTGTCAACAGGAGACCTGCCAAGAAAAAACGATAGAGCCAGTCGTTTCAGCGAGCGCCACAGAGCGACATGGTGGAAAAAATTAACCAGGGATCACAAACCATACTTAGGGAATTGGCAATTATTTTCACTACACATCAAAAAATAAAAGTATGTGTTGTTCTAGAGGGCATGGGCAAACAAGTAATTTGTTGTTTGATTTGTTAGTCAGCACGACTTGCCATGGTCTGTTCACAGCAGCCTCACCAGATGATTACAGATGAGTCACCGCAGATCAGCCCATCTGATCCAGCGCCACAAAACACTCAATAATTACACACAGGTGCATAGGTAGCACACAATAATCCATCCACAGGTCCCAGCGAATTTGGAGTTGTCAAAGCAATCAGATGCCCTCAGCTATGAATAGATACTGCAGACTTTCCCCTGTCAGTTAAAGGAGTCCCTTTGTCCTGTATCCCCTCCTGAAAGTTCTTTTGACCTACTTCCTGTCTTATGACTGCTGACAGGTGTTGTACACCAGCGAGACACAATGACAGGTCCTGTTTACTTGTGTCTCATTCAGCGAGAACATCTGTTCAAATATCCCATTGGAAGGAGCGTCGGGAGACCTACAGAGTCTTTCTTTGGATGTGATGTGGTCCAAAATGTCATTGCTTAATACTCTGCATGGGACCATAATATATATTTTTCATTATTTTGCCATTATCAATTTTTCAGGGATTTTTCCAAGTGTAGCACGTTGGCCACCTCACTCAAGATGTGATGAGTAGATTGGCACCACAATCTTTCAGTCAAGAGAATTTAGAGAAAATATAGAGTGAAACAGAAAAATGTGTAGCCAGGCTGGTCTCATACACTGTTTGTAGCTATACCTACATAAAGTAATGCACTGTAATTCGTGTGTATCCCACGAAATATATTAGTGTGTAATTCAAGTAATTATGAACCAGGAAGTATAAAGAGCAGTGAACACCGCATAGGGAGGAGGTCGGGATGGATGAATGGGTCTAAAAATACCGGACTTTTGCCCAGGAGACTGGCGTCCCGTGTGAAACCACAAGTCAATGTTGATTTATTTGTCACGTAACTTACGTACTTAAGTAACGCTACTTCCGGAGTTATTTTAAGCCAAACCAAGAGGTTTTCCTAAACCTAATTATGTTCCCTAAACATAAGGAAGTTGTTTCCTGTGAAGACAGAAGTTTATTTTAAAAAGACTGTATGCATGTAACGAGCAGAAATTGACACGTGTTGTTGGACATTCGTAGGAAAATGAATGAAAAATGAGCAATAACTTTAGATAAGATATCATTTGAACAGTTGTATGATAATATGTTGGTATAGCACATGATGTCTGTTTAGTATTTAGTGCCTGTTTAGTAGCAATGCTAAAAAAACATCACACAGATTGCTGCTTTTTCTGTTACACATTAACGGCTTTCAGGTTATCATAACACCATATGGAAATGTGATGTTGTAAGCACAAGTTAAAACCCAGGCAGTAAAGTGAAATCTTGCAACAGATACTTTTTCTGAGGGTTTCTTTTCCTCACTCTTGGATAGACTGATGAAAATGAGGTGCTGCGGGCGACTCTCTTGCAATGTTCACTGGTGGATAGATGGATAGCACCTTGACAAACAAAGAAAAACAGACAAACTGTGGCGCTTCACACAGAAGCAGAAAAAAGTGGCGACAGGCGATCTCCATGCATATTGATGCCAGCAAGCCACACTGGCCTGCGTTTGATTGAATAGTCACACAATAGGAAAAGGCAGGCTACTTTTCATGTTCGTCCATCAATCAGTGCAGCAGACTGCAGCTCTCTCAGCTTTGTTTGAGCGTCAATTAGCTGACGTGGTTCGGGTTGCAAGATGATTTTCTGTTTTTTATAAGGCAGACAGCATGTAACGCACAGCTGTGGGACCAATCAACCCCTTCAAACGCCATCAGAATAGATTAATGGTCGGAAAATGGTTTACTTCTTAAAAAAATAATTAGCTGGTGTGCAACGAAGCAAAAACGTTTCTTCAGTCATACAAATCTCACCTATCACAGCGGTGAGAATCATTATGTTTCATCTTCAAGTTGGCCATTCAGACCAGCTTCAGCTTTATTTGCACAAGATGAATATTACCTGTGGATATGTCAGCACAAACTTCACAAAATCTGGGGTGATTACAGTAACTATGCAATTAAAATACTGTAAATCTGAGGAATTTAATACTTTTTAACAGAAGCAAAATGGAAATGTAGTCTTTATGCAATAATTGGATCCCAATTAGCTTCACAAAGTGGTCGCTAGTCTTCCCGCAGTCCACACAAAAACAATGATATTAGCAGACATCCGCCTAGGCCAATCCGCTCCAAAATGTAATGGATTCTTCCTTAGCCCATGCTACACCCAAGTTTCTTGAAAATGGGGCAAGTAGTTTTTCGGTAATCCTGCTGACAAACAAACAAACTAAACTGGAAACATAACCTCCTCGGCGGAGGTAACAATCAACAATTTAAAATCACAGAGTAGCCTATCAATAAAGTGCAAAAAAGTCAAATATAAAGATCAGAAAAGAAGTGAAATGACTCTACTTATGACAAGTTAGACAATATAAGCTTATAAAAACCAAATTATCACAAATAAATGTTGACAAAGTGACAAACAGGAAAGAGAAGCAACCATAAAGGTTACAAAACAGCTAAACTAAGGTAACATCTAAGTTACACTTACATTTTTGTACCTTTGCTCTGTCTGATGTTGGTGGGGAGCATTTTCCAGACAGAAGATGTTCTACTGAATATAGAACAGTTCTCAACATACAATTTGTTTCTTGGAAATGGCACCACTAGATTACCAGTGCTCACTTGACCTTTTAGTTTTCCCACAAAAGAAGTGTGGTGTATTATTCTAAATGACTTCTTGCATGAATAGCAGAAGACGAGAGTTTAATTTATCCTCAACATTTAGCCATGATAATCATGTATGCATCTCACACACATTAGAACTAATCTGGCTGATTTAGATGTTTTGCAGCAGCACTTGACCAAATGACTGGGCAGTACTCCAGGTGTGACAGAACAAATGAAGGAACAAGTGACCGAACACCGGTGCAAAACAGCATAAAAAAGTTAAGAATAAGATAAAATCAAACCTTTTATAAAGAAATATTGAACCAAGAGGATGATTTAGTTTTTCCACCCCGGGGCTTGATGACCAGTTTATCATACTTGAGGCTGGCTTTATCACCTCTGTTACGGGAAGCTTTCAACTTCTGCCCAATTTATATAAATTAGTTTGTGCCCTTTAATTTCTCTTAATTTTCTCGTTTTCAAATGGCTTTATCTTTTGTTTCAATCTCCTTGTATCCCATTCTCATCTCCTCAAAGTCATCTTGGGTGATTTCCTAACTGCTCTTCAGCTCCTGTACTTCTCTAATAGCACTATCCAGTCTTTTGTCAGTTCCATCCATGATCAGCTGAATAAAGCATTTGAAGTTTTCCTGCTGCTGAATAAACATCTTTGTAGAGTTTTCTCTGCTGCTCCAGTAACTGGGAGAGTAATGTAGTCACTAAATCATCCTCACATGCTTTAGCTTGTTTCGGAGGATCTGCCTTACCAAGATGTACCAGGAGTTGATATCCAGTCAGGCCAGTATGTCAGAGGTCTAGTAGGCCCAGAAGTCCATCAACTTTGACTACAGCCACAAACTCAGTTGATGTTATTTTGTCCACAGTAGTAATAGTCAACTCAGCTTGATTTGTTGAACAGCTGCTTAACAGTTACATTGAATATTGTTAGATTTAGACAAGCCAGATTTTCAGACACAAGGCATGGCAGCGATATTTACTTGTGCTTCCACAGCCTCTTGGGAAATGTAGTTGTATTAGACTTTTTTTAGAACTTAAAGGATCAGTGTGTCACAATTAGGGGGATCTATTGGCAGAAATGAAATATATTATTAATAAGTATATTTTCTTTAGTGTATAATCACCTGATAATAAGAATCATTGTGTTTTCGTTACCTTAGAATGAGACGTTTATATCTACATAGGGAGTGGGTCCACCATGTTGCACCGCCATGTTTCTACAGTAGCCCAGAATGGACAAACCAAACTCTTTTAACTTTTCCTGCTTGGGCCGGAGTTGATAACGTTACTCGCTCCCGTCGCCGCCGCTCTCTCTCTCTTGCTTCACCACTCACTTCCCACATACACACACACTCTACGTACTGGCTCTGCTCCAAATGGCTCCAGAGAGGGCCATTCGCGTCGGCCACCGTAGCTCTCCAACACGCTTGGTACACGGAAAAGGCTTCAGTTGGTTGCAATCTCCTCACCTCACCGCTAAATACCGCCAGATCCTACACTCTGGTCCTTTAATTTGAAATATAAAATTTAACCATAAATTGCAGTATACTGTTAAGCCAACAAATTCTTAAATCCCTGATACGCTGTTCCAAGACTCTTACTCCTACAACTGATTAAGACTTGTGACTTTATGTCTCAGATGGGCAGACAGATATTGAATCCGTAAAGCCCGGAGTTTATCAGGCCATTTGAAAAACGTAAACGAATTCTTGTTTGCCTGAAAGGTTCAACAACATATTTCTGCTTGCTTGACTCTCTCCAGTACCATTTTACTGCACGGCCTATTGCTTTGCATTCTTTAACATGTCTTGAAGCTCTCTACTAATAGGCCACAGCACCTTGAAACCTCATCAAGCAGTCAGTAGCTTAGCGTTTTACACCAAATACTTAACATTCATTAGGCTGCTTTGAGGCTAGCTAGAACTACTGAGCCACATAAAACAATAACTGCACTTATTATCATAATGTGAGTTTTCTGCTATGCAAAAGGCTTGCATTGTTCTTACAGTACGGCCTAGACGTTGTTTGTGATGTCCATTTCAGATATTAAGCAGCATTTGGGGAATACAACAAAAGTATTAACAGAATCACCACACTGGAGAATACATGACGGGCTGTAAATCAATCTTAACAGCTTTTTCTCAAAATAGATGGCTAGTTATTCATCAGCCATCAGTTAACAACGATGTTCACATGTCACATGAAGTATGACTTGTAGCTTGATTCACCAATGCAATATGAAGCTTCCACCACAATTCAAATGACAAGTTCTGTCACTCGAATTCACCTGATTTGCATGTCTCTAGCATGTGGGAGGAAAGTGGAGCAGCAATAGAAAACACGCACACAGAGGATGAATGCGATAGCTGTGACACAGAAAGGCCTGTACAGGCTTGGGGCGGCGGACTCCCTCAGACTTTGTACTGCTGATAGGCTAATTCTCCTGGCTAATTGGACCATAATAGGAAAAAGAAGTCTTTAACTTCAGATTAGTTGAAATAAAGCTTTGATTAGGTAGTTTAGCATTTTAATTACCCCTAACATTACATCCTGTACAAAATCTTAGACCAACCTTGCTCTCCTGTATTCCTTGTGGGCTGTGGCTATATGTTCATATTCCAAATCATAGGGCACAAACCTGCTGGTTTTATTTTTTAATACCTCAAATTCCTAAATAATCTTACATGACAATGATTTTGAGATTTTGAATGTGTGGACATGTTAAATGAGCTCGAGTATGCTGTGGCATTCAGTTCCTTTCTGTGCTTATGTTGATGATTTAGACAGAACTTTATTATCCATTCAAGTTCTTGTTAATAAGCTGTTAATATATAAAACAGCAGACTTAACATGTTATGAAGAATAAAGGTTTAACAAGCAGAGGAGAATTAGAAGTTACAGTTAACTGGTTGAATCAAATGAAGAACACTGGCAATATAAGTTAATCACCTGAGTGGGAGAAAGCAGGGAGCTTATTGTATATTGTTTATGCAAATGTGTAATTAAAAAGATGACACTTGGGATGTTACAGCCTACATTCATTTATGGGGATAATGGTATATTTTTCCCACAGTGTACTTCATTACACTCTTGGTGTAATACCTAATTTCCTGGCTGTGGTCTGTCATTTCTGGGTCTATAACCGCTGACTGTCCCCTCTCATTCTGTCTTAAGTGACTATAAATTCAATCATTTCAGGGGTGATTCTGACATAATAATTTACTAGTCAAATAGAAGTCAAATAGTGATGGGAGATTTGATACACAGCTGGTAAATTGATCGACATTATCTTGCTTGAAAAGACAGTTTGCCTTCTTCTTAATGAGTGAAGGATTAGTGGTAAATTGAGGTAGTTGTTGGCATTTACCTTCAAAATCTTCCAACACCTTTTTAGGAGTACTGACATCACTTTTAAGGTCACACATTCCCTCAGTTGTGCATGTCAGTATGAAAGACACTATGCAGTGCAGTGCAAGTGCAACTGTTGTATTTGAAATGATAAATGTCTTTTAACAGATTATTGTCTATCTTGTAATTTTTCTTCTTTCTTAAATGATGATGCCTTGAGGAAAATCTTTACAGATTGAAACGTTGCCTTAAAAGAAAAAGAGAATAAAAAACATTTGGAGTATATATAGTGTGCTCCTTTGTGCCCTACTTCTTTCTTAATTGACCCATACTTTTTCACACAGGCACTAGACATTCGGCAGCTGCTGGTCACTTCTGTGCTTTGCGGTGTGGGTTCGGGGTGTAACAAGTGTAGCAGAGAGGGTTAAAAACAAATATGCCCCGGCTTACACTGCTGGCTTCAATGGCCCCCTCAGCAAGTCAGATACTGAACACGTAGCAAACAGCATTGTACAAAAAGCTGACAGCGGTGAGTCAGTGGCTGAAGTGGATGAAGCTTTCGTAAAAAAAATGTGAAATTACATGCAGCCAGGCCACATGTGGTGGCCCACTTTGCATCTAAAAAGCAGCCAATTTTCACTTCTTGGTCTGACTGTCTCTCATGGAGCTTCTGGTGAATGATATTCATAAACTTAAAAAAAAAAGAGAAAAAGAAAATGTCACCTTAATGTCATGTTTTTAGCAGATAATTAAATGGAATGAATATAGACAATTTCTTCCAGGAAGTAAAAAGTATTTCAATTAGTCATCAGGAGCACCGAGGCCATATCCCAATGTCCCCCCTCAACCCTAAACTCTGAATCCTCAGAGACTGAACTGACGTCACCTGGTAAGTATTTGAGAGTGAAAGGCTGCGAGGGCTTTGAAATGGTATAATGGGACAGCACTTTGCGACATATCACGTTACCGTGACTACAACGTACAACTGTGGATTTTGGACTTGTTATTTTAAGTTTTATTACTTCTTTCATGGTCAAGGGACTAAGGGGTCGGTCTCCGATTTTAATGTCTTCCAGGCTAATGCTTTACAGAGTAGACGAGAGGTAGCCTGTGAAATAATCAATTTACTCGTTTTTGTCAAAACAGCTTTTGCAAAATTTCAAATAAATGGCTGATGAATGCATTTCAATCAGACCCATTAGACCCAATGTGACATAATAAGGGGAAAGTGATGCCGTAGTTGGATTTAGGATTATTCCCCCCGGGTCTAGACACTGGTGATGGTGGTAGTGGAAAGATTGATGCAGATCCGATGAATGAAGTGGAGCAGGATTGCTCTGATGTGATGAATCTGGAGGTGATGGGGTGGTGGAGGGTCGCATCAGTTTGTGCCGATACTGACACTGAAAAAAGCATAGAGAAGAACGTTTTTTAAACCATTGACAGCAACGATGTGATTGGTTGAGGGAGATATGGCAAGATCTGATTGATCACTGAAAAGAGAGACGCCAATAATCAGCTGACATAGTAATAGCCCATGAGAGAGAGACCCAGAATGAATGAGAATGAATGAGATTGCACCCCTAGTCTTCCTGACTGAATTTACGCATAAGCTTCATATGACGAATCTCATGAAGCTTGAAGTTGTTTTTTTAGGTGTGTAATATAGCCTATGCTTGCAATCCTCTGATTTCATGTGTTTTTATGTACCATCTTAAATCCTTGTTGATGTAGTGTTTTTTTGTGTGTAAATTTAGGCATACACGCTCAGGCATATGCCAGGCTTAACACCGAACTGGTCCTCCAATTTTAAAACCTCTTCCGGGCTTCCCCTGGTAACTGTAGAAATGCAGACTTTATGGAAAGTGTGCATAAAGAGTTCAAAATGTCTGCAAGAGAGCCCTCATGCACTTGATGATTTGACAGTGGGTCAGCTTGAAGCCCACTCCAAGAGTCCGTGAGTGTGGACATTGGGATTTGGCCCGGGAGTTTTCCTGATGAGGCACTTGACAAATGAGGCCGACGCAAGACAAAATATACATATTATTATACAAGCATAAATAAAAATAACCAACTCTGCTGCGTGACTGACTGGCCCAGGTGAGTGGGTTGCCAGCCCACTGCGGTTGGGTATTACATCTGTCAGCCTCTCTCTTCCAGCCCATGACTTTTGGTCCAGTCTACCTTTACCTGGGCACCGGCCCTTTGTGGTGACATTTGGAGAAATGGTTGAGTGGAGCAAGATAGACAAACAAAAAGAGAAAAAAAATGTAAAGGTGGTGCTGAAAAGCTGTCCCTTGAGGCTGATGCAGACAAATCTTTTAAAATAACTAATTATTCGTTTGGCACCATTGCCAGTAAATCCCCACAGCATAATGAGTGAGAAGGCACTGGCAGCAGAGAGGAGAGAGCAGAGAGCACGGTCCAGTGAGCCCAGTGATACTAGTTGTTAGTCACTGTTGAACTGGTAAGACAGACGACAATAGCGGTAAGATACAGTACACAATTATCAAGCGCCTTTTGCTGGAACAGCCATTCAAAACGTTCAACATTTCATTAAGTTTACTTGTCATGAACTGACCAATCACAGCCTGGATGGGGCGGGACATTAAAAAAAGGTTGACGTGCAAACCTTGACAATACTGAACTCATCGTCATGCATGAATGGTTATGGTTATTAAGAAGTTAGTCCTTCGCATTAACAAATTAGAGACTAACCATCAATGTAGAGCATTGGTCTTGCACAAGGATTTAATTAGCCACCTTCTCTTTCATAATGTTGTAGTCTGTTTCGAAGGCTGTTGCTTGGTTTCGTAAATGTTTGAAGCCTTTGAGAGCCGCTGAGCTAGTTCCCGAATCAAGAAGCATCCTGTGTTAGCAGAGACTTTGGGGTTGAGGGAGCTTTTTACTTTTTCAGTCCAGCAGCTGCTACAGCCTCATCTCTGTAGACATTGGTGTGCGCTGGGTTATGGGCTCAGTCTCCTGGAAACACACTCTTTTCACAAGCATCAAACTTTGTCCAAGCCCTACACGAACTTCTAGTGAAAGAGCAAAGACTTGAAAATCCCGTGATGTAATGTTGAATACACATAGACTTAAGGTTAATTTTTTGACATATAGTTTATTGACCTTATTTATGACACTTTGTGAAGCTATCCGTGATACATTATTTTTTAGCTGTGACTTAATTGTCAGTTTTATTTGAGTTAATATATATATATTTTTATTTCAATTGCAGTAAAGTGTTCCCAAGGGATGCTAACTAAATTTTACCATATATACATTTACTTTTAGCATTTAGCAGGGTTTCATTTAATTCACAGAGGTTTGAATAAATGCTGAATTCTGTGTGAATCCTATCTTTACTGATGTCCAAATAGGTATCTATTAATTGTTGATTAATATAAGAATATTAATTGATTAACATGGGTCTGGCAGGACGTGCTCAGCAATAGAACAGAGTATATTCAATCTACCATTTTCAAACACAATTCTAGTGTGAATGAAGACTTTGCTCATGTCCTATATTATCTTACATTTTATAGCACAGTAGAGTTACAGTGTATAATCAACTTACTTTTCTTTCAGAGAACAATACATATTTTTATATAAATCCGGTTAAAATATCCAACTAAGAACATGGAGGAACGATACACACTGCGCCCAACACATTTACAATACTGGTAAATATAGGAGAAATTGACAGCAAAAAAACATGCATGTCAGATGTTCAGCGCAATATAGACACATCAAAGTGGACTTAAAAACATCCAGTACACACCAGAGAACAACTTACGGTTATGCATTCTTTATGTTTTTTCTTCAATATCAACATTATAACAACAAAATGTAAAAAATGTCTGATCTCTGAGTTGCCTCTGGATCAACTTAGTTCATTCTTTATACGTTGCTTTATACGTTCAACGTTGCAGCTTGAAAAATGTTTCTAGTGAGTAGATTAGGACGTGATAGTTGAACAGGCCAGTGGAGTTCTTATTTGAGTGTGAAAGTCTTTCAGCAGGTGTCCTTTGCATTGCTCCTCTATTCAACCGTGTTTACAGAGTGAGTGAAAATACAACTTGAGGCCCTTTTGGCTGGAAGACCAATGGGCACCTGCCCAGCTAGGTCAAGAGTTGTGCATGGAAAATAGTACTTTCAGTAAAGAAGAGAGCAAGAAAACATGTTTATGTCAAAAATATTTTCAGCCTCCTGCAGAAAATGATTTGTTTGTGACTGTGTATATAGTTAATTACTGACAGTAGTTATGCCTTTATTTAGTTACTTTTATATTATCTGTTATGTAGTCTGGATAACATGTGCTTGATGGGATTTTTCTTGTTTGAAGTTTTTTGGATTTAACTAGGAAGTTTGGTAAAGCCAAATTATACTTAGATCTTTAGTTGAGGAACATGGAATAGCATGTAATACTCAAAATGAACATTAATGAAATAGAAAATATGACAAAATGCAGGGCCGGCATAAGGCATAGGCTATATAGGCGGTCGTTTAGGGCATCACCTTCTGGGGGGGCACTGGTCGCCGTAAAAAAAAAGAAAAAATACTGGTTGGTGCCTTTCCTCATTTTCTGCATTGAAGTAACAAATGAAGAATAAATAAAGAAAGAAATACACTTTTCACACCTGTAACTCTCTTTCTCACACTTCTTCATCTGCCCGGCCGCACTTATTTGTTAATTAAAGTATAAATTGTAGTGAAACTGACTACACTTTTGAGACAACAATATCAGGGACCAATTGTTTATTTATATTATTTTAATTAAAGTTATTTATGAAAACTAAAATCTTAATTTTTGTCTTAAAACCATTGTGATGATGTGTTTTGTGGTTTACGGGGCAAGGGTTACTATTCTGGGGGTTGAACATAACACTAACCCGAGGCTCCAAACCCCAATTTTGCCTAGGGCACCGAAAGGCCCTGCGTAAATGCCGCAATTGTCAGTTAAAAAACATATTTTCCAATATCTGAGTATCTTATCACCATGAAACAATGCGGGAAAAAAAGACTTAAAACAGTTGTGAAGTGGTCACACATCAGCACTGGTCCATCATAACCCCGCCTCGAGCCAGTGGTGTACAGTATGTGGGTTGGTTTGACTGCTTGTGGGCATGTGCTCGTGCCAACTGATGGGCGAATGCCTAATGTAAGATGAGACGGTGGCAGAATAATATCTAGAGGCATCCTTACTCCCCAGCTGTTTTCTACTCCCTTTTGCAAAACTGAAGAGGCTTGTGTCCCCGCTCAACAGCCTTGAGGGCGGCTGCAACCAAACAAGGAGACATTTTTTTTTTTATTTTACAGACCTCTGGCTTTGAGTCACAGTGTGTAAAACACTCTTTGGGCCTTAGGTCTTTGGGAATTAAACACCGTTGAGAGCGTATTTGTTTTTGGTTTTCTATTGAAATATTCCATAAAAGTATCAATATGACTAGCACATCCATGTCCACATTTAGGTTTTTTCACAGTTTGATCAGGACGCCTTGTGTGTCCCTGTGCTCATGTGTGTTCTTTCAACCCCAGACAGAATATACCCTCAACACTTGATGGCACTTAATAAAGTGATAATAAATCACCCCACCTATTTACCCCACATTGAGCCAGCTGAGGTAAAACAATTAAGCTAATTTTGGCCTGATGAAAAGATAGGCCTCTTGGGGCACAAGTGAAGTCATCAAAACATCTGCTGTTAACCATTAAAAGCTCCCTGTGCCCTGCTGAAGGCAGAGCTGTTTTAATCTGCTCTCATTACAGATAGATGCAAATATATCAACTGCCACGTTATTCTCAACTCCATGATTCATATAAACGATGTGTGTGTGTGTGTGTGTATTCATATTGTGGCTCACTTATGGCAAAGTATCACTTACGAGTGGACTGACCAGACACTCACACAAGAGGGAGTTTCACCGATAGTACTCTCAACCACACTCACGGTCTAACACCTCTGCTAGTAATAAATGCATGTGAAACTACGAGGACATGGCACTACACAATGTAGAACACACTGACTTCATTAACATTGCAGGAACATGCATCAGAATAGGACTTAGGGTCCATCACCCAGTAAATCAGGAGGCTACAATATATTATATGAATGTTTTAAAATAGAGATTCAGGCTGATCTCATACACTGTTCGTAGCTGTACCGACGGAAAAATTAATGCACTGTAATTTGTGCATATCCCATGAAATCGATTCTTGTGTAATTCACGTTATCCTGAACCAGGAAATATAAAGAGCTACGAACGCCGAGAAGGGAGGAGGTCGGGGTGGATGGGTGGGTCAAAAAACAGCAGAGTTCCGTTCGTGTCCCGTGTGAAACCAGAAGTCAACTTTGATTTATTTGTCTCGTAACTTACATACTCACGTTACACCACTTCCAGAGTTCTTTTAAGTCAAACCACGATCTTTTCCTGAGCATAACTAAGTAGTTGTGTTGCCTAATCCTAACTAAGTCAATCTTTTCCTAAACTTAACAAAGTCTTGCCTCAACCCAAGGTAGTTGTTTCCTGTAACGACGGAGGTTTATTTTGAAAAGACTGCATGCATGTAACGAGTGGAAATTGATTCGTGTAGCTGGACATTTGTAGGAAATCGTATCATACGAACCGTTGCATGAGAATACTTTTCTCTCCCTCTGTGCATCTCTGTCCATCCTTTGTTTTGGTGGGATTTCAGAGACAATTTCTGCCATGAATTGAATCAACAGATTTGATTCCTACATTGTATCTTGTTCTATCATTTCCTTGCATACTGAAAACATAGACATGGAGTTTTAAAATCAGTTTAAGGAGTCTGCCTCTGTCCTATATTCTGTAAACTGAGAGATTTGGTTCTGATTTTGATCAGATTTTGACTTGGCCCTTGTCACCACGAGGATAAATGAAGAGGCTATTAAGAACACTGTTATATTGCGGTTATGAATGACTAAAATAGCGAGAGAGCTCAGCTCCATTAGCTTGGGAGACTAACGTTAAAGACTGCTGCTTCATTACTACTCCTGCATGCGTGGCCAGCCACTCTATAAAGCCTTCTGAAAGAAGATGGACAATGCAGACAGTCTGGGTACTTGATTAATACCTGCTGCCTGTGGTTCATAGTTTAGCTTTATACTACTGTAAGATTCTACAGTTTAATATTTAATCTTGTTTGCATTGTGGTGGCTGTTGTCCTTCATTCAATGCTGCTTTAGCCTTGCTGCACTATAGCATGCTAGACCCATGTCAGCAAAAGTAAGCAGTGCTCACACTGAGCATGCAGCTACATTTTCCATAATAATAAAAGTCTCTTTCACGATCAGAACCCCCTGCACCGATTCAAGCTATGAAAAATAATTATCTTGCACAGCACAATTTTTGGGGGAGAATACAAATGTCCTCTATGTCTCCCCTGCTCCCTACAGTGTGCTAACACATCAGGGATGCAGGCATTTGTATGATCAGGCTCATCCAAATGTTGCTCGAAAGCAGCAGAGTTAAATTACAATACATTTAAACATGGATGAAAAACTTCAGAATAAACATTGTTGGCTTATCTGAACATGATTCTTCACTTCAGTTAAATAATTTATAGCAACAGATTCAGGTAGCATACAGGCAAGCCATCGCCTGTAGCCCAAAATATATTGGTTGGCGATTCTCTCCCTTTCATCTTGTGCACTGGCTGAGTGAGTCAAGCATTTTGCTCCTAATTTGGCCTCATAGCTGTGATGGTGGTGATAATAAGCACATAGAGATAATAAAACATACACTTACGGAATAATAGTCTGGGCTTCTGAGTACCCTGGAAAAGCCAGCTGATGAATTTTTAAATGTTAATCTTTGAAGAAGCAGCAGGAGTGCACTCGTCAGTAAAATGAGGGGCTGCCAGGAATCTGCAGCAGGATAATTAATTGTTGAGTCTTTACTGTGGGGATGCATCTACCGAGACCCATTGCAGATATTATACAGCTGTTAACTTTTGAGCCAATTCAATGTTTTTTTATCCCTCCACCCTCCTTCTTTGTATAGCCTGTGTGTGTGTGTGTGCGTGTGCGTGTGTGTGTGTAATGCTGTGTACATATACTTGCATGCATGTCTTTAAGCGCCCCCTGAAGCCCTTGTGTATGGGAGCCAGATGTTGCAGCTGGAATATACAACCTTGTTGACAAAAAGCAACGTGGAGCACTGTAGACTTTGTTGTAAATATTCATGAGCTGCACTTAATTTTATGTATATTTGAATTTGATTGAAAACCCAAAGAGAGCTATAACAATTTGTGACCTTTGTGACCCTTTCCAAATGATCTTGAATAGTATTACGGCATAAAACAATTATAACAAAGACCTCTTTAGTATACTTTTTGCTCGTGTTAAACACCTTTCGTATTATTTAGCTATTTATTAGAGATTTAGCTATTTAGCTGGCTCAGGATTTAATCTCTGCCTCACAATGAGGGCAAAGTTGACTGATACTGTTTAATGGCTTTGAAATCATAATTTCTTTCATTTAGTGGAAAGTAATTAATTTTTGTAATGTCTTGATTTTAGCATGCATACTATTTCCATATCTAAGAGTGAAACGTGACCTTTTAAATTTGTGCTGAATATTTCCTGTAATAGGCCACTATCACAGCCAGTGTTTGGTTGCACTGAACAAAATCTTTCCATTTTTATTTTAGTAATTAACCCCAGTTGAGGCCTAGAGCTGCCCAAGTTAATGAAGTTGAGATTTCTTTGCAGGATTAATTAGAGCTCAAATAGGAATAAGGGGGGGGGGGTGGGACTGCCTAAATAAACAATGTAATAAATGACGCAGTGCATGGTCTTTAATGCACAATTAAATTGGGATTGTCTTGGGATCAGGCAAAGCACACACAAGCTACTCTCTTAAGCTCGCTTCATATATCATGCCTTCACTCTTAATGGTTAGAGCCAAGCCAAGCAAGCCCCACGGTGATATTTAAAATACTATGGACAAACACGCAGACATATTTTGTGACATCTCATTACCCGCTACCCAAATAAACCAGAACACCTATTCAAATGCGCCCTGGGGCTGAAAAACACCAGACAGTATCTTAACATGGAAATCCAATGTCAAAAGATCATACAAGGTAAAATAGGCCACCATGAGCTCCAGGTACTAAGTGATAAAAATCATTTTTGTACAAGAATAGTCAACTAAAAGTGTTGCACTGCCTTCCTCTTTGTTGGTTATGTACCAACAGAGTGCTGCAAGAATGAGTCCTAAAAAAACCTGGAAATGAGTTCGCATTTTTGCACTGTTTTTTGAATGGCCTTTTAGTTAGATGCCTGAAATAAGACACAAACTACACAATACACCCAAACACAAGGTTAAGAGATTTTCACGTTTTGGTTTATGACATGAAATATGTCAGTACACCCATGAATTTTGAAGCTTTTATGTGTGTTAAAAAAAGGCGGTTATTAACAAGAGGCTAAATGAGGCTATATAGGTTGTTGGGGACTTTAAACGTCATCACGCCGAACATGTCCACCTCTACAGCCTCGTTTTGTTTAAACTCGTGCGACTGTGGTGTAGTTCATTTAAAGCCTAACATTAGCTTTTTACTTCTGGTGATTGCATTTACGCTTCAAAAAATCATAAAAGTAGTGTTCATTTTTTAAAGATTGTCTTGTTAAACCAAACATGTAAGTGTCATCATCTGTTGTTTGCCACATTATGTTCTGCAATAATCCAAAATCCAATGAAAAAAAAAACACTGGCTTGTTGTCGAGGGAAGCGATGCTAACCTCTGCGTTGGCCTACGAAATGACGTCATCCCTGCAGCATTCTTGTGTGCAGTTGCCAGGCATTCAGTGGAGACTCCAGGAAGTTACTGCTCCTGGTCAAGAAATAAAATTCAGCGCATATTGAGCTTTAGAGGTGCTGGTAGGCAGATTTTGTACCCTTTGGACAGGCAGGCTGTTTTCCCCTGTTTCCTATGTATTTACTGTACAGATGTGAGAATGGTATTAATCTATTCATCAAACTCTTGGCAAAAAAATCCTATAAATGTATTTCCAAAAGGTCTAAATAGTCCTTTAACTAGTAGGACTGTTGTTTCTAGGTAGAACATCACCTTTCCTTCTAAGGTCAACGGTTTTAGTCAATATGGATTTCTGCAGCTATAATGGAGAAGAAGAATGAAAGCCATAGAAAGATGTGTATTTAGTCTGGATTGAGTTACATTTAGCCTTTTTGTAGTCTTTATATCACTGTCTCCACTGCCTGTTCTCTTTGGATAAACATGAAATTGTCTTGACATCATACCACACTATTGTCTTGAATTTTTGGCACAAAATCATTGCCATTTTGTGTGATGTTTTAATCTGGAAGTGTTGGTATAATGGCAAGGTCTTTGTCAAAAGGTAATGTAGCAAATCCAAATTCAGAGGTTTACCAGTGAATCATGTTACAATATGTCACTGATGGTCAAGTCTTTACTAAAATAATTGATGTATTGACTAATGCTTGAGTAGACATGCTGCACTATGTGATAATAAATATAATGTTGGTTACATAATGTTACTGTATGATCTCAGGACTGTGCAGCTGGCAGCTATACAAATATAATAACTGACAGACTCTTAAATGCACATCCTTTCTATGATGACAAGAGGCTTCAAAAAATGGAAAAGTGCTGGCCAAGTGTCAGTATATTTGATGTTACTTGCCTACTTGGCACCATGTATTTGTTGGCTAGCTGACTGTTGTCCATCAGAGGCACCATGCAGGAGAATGAAGCTGACAGAGTTGACAAATAAGATAAAATGTTTGCAGATGTTCTTGACAGCCTTTTAATGGATTATATTGACAATTTAGAAAGTGGTGGATGGCCAGCCTTTATCTGTTCATCATTTAATTATTGTTTAAATATGTGTTGGGCTTAATGGAGTTAAGGATGACTTGTTTATATTCATTGCAGACATATCAAGCCAAAACTAAAAGATCTCTTTTAATGTCAGATTCATAACCATGCTGTGCTTTCCTCAGTGCCATTTAAACTGTTGAGGAAAGAGGTAGGCTTTAAAAGATGTGGTAAAGCTCAGTGAGTTTGTGTGAATTGAGGCACAGCAGACGGCCAAAACCATGCTGGGTAACATGTTCATTTGTCCATATTTCTTCTTCAGTTCCCATGGGACGCTCCCTCCTTCTGTTGCCTTATTCCTATATTTCTGGAGGGGTCTTTTCAGAAGAGATCTCTATCAGAGAAAAACCTGTGTTCAACAGTTCACTTGGCAGCAGTTCACTCAACAATAAGGAGACAGAAAACCCCTGTGAAGTGAAGTGAAGGTGCCGGAAAGCTGCGTATACTGTAAAGGTCCTTTAACCCGCCTGTCTGACGGGCCAAATTTTTAGAAAGAAAGATAACGACGTGATTAGTTGAGTCTTTCCGATACAAATTAGTAATACTACATTTTCCACAGAATGCTGACTATATTGTACAAAAAGTATGCTTCTTTTATTCTGTGTATTGTGTGTTATTTCTAATTACGAACACAAATCACCTGTCACAAGAAAAAACGGATGGGTTGGAAGTGTTTCATCATTTTCAATTTACATAGATTCCCACTTACATCACTCCCACAGTACATTTGAATATACATTCATTTACAGTATGACAATCATGGTAATTGCAAGCACCCAAATTAGACTGTGAGAACACACACACACACACACACAAAAATCATTAATAGGAGGTTGCATTTGCGTAATTGTGTGAAACATCTGTAATGGGAACTGGGACGCCACTTGATAATACCAGTACGCTGACGCTCACGCCCTCAGTCGAGCAACATTTAGTTTAGATGACAAGTGAATAATGCTGCCTGTCTATATTGGTTACTGTATCTCAACACCTCACTTTTTTTTCATGGCACAAATAAATATAACATCAAATTGTATGCATTGGTAACTTGTCAGCCATTGTACACACAGGCATCAGACTGATTCAGCTGAACTGGCTAAACTGGTGATAAGATTTCGTGCAGATTTAAACTATAGATATAAGTCTTTTGCTTTGATCAAAACTGCCCTGAAGCTTTTCCGCTGTTTCTTTTGAGTTGCAGTGCACAGCAAGTCAATGTCGTGCTTCCCGTTGGATCACAGTGTTGTGGACTTCCTCCAGATATAGGATATGTGTTATTCATTAGAAATCCTGTCCTCTGGCTAGTGAATGCAGAATATTTGAGATTAGGCCATGAACCGATCAATGTACCCTGCTGGCAAACACACATAGAGATTCCTACCAAGGATATCTGTGTGGCCCGTATATGTCGTGCTTCGTCACAACATAATCTCATTAAATCATCTTCTCTAATCATTTACATATATATACATATATATATGATGATGGTAGAGTGTGATCGTTTTTTTCTTCTGTTCTTATTTTGTTAATACCTATATGTCGAGGTGTCTGTAAAAGACATTTGAAATGTGTATAACCATAATTAGAAATATTATAATTATTAGTTAGAAGGATGTTAATACTGTTGTACGACAGATTTAACGAGTGTGAGAATTAATCATCTGATGCCAAGAGAAGACCTGAGCCTACATGTACAGTGTGCCAGTTGTCCATAATAATATGGAGGAGAAGCAGATCAAAGAGCAGAGATGGCATTTATCCACTTTATCCTCGCCTAATGCCAGTTTTCATGTACGCTCTTGAAGTCCCTCATTAAGCCAATGCAAGGTGGCAAAGAAATTGACTCAGCTTACTCTTCCTTCCATTAAGTCCTTTTCACTGAACCACAAAAAACTTTTCTCTCTCTTTTTGCCCATTTACCCCCTCAGCCATGCAAGTTTAATGCAAAATGTCTTTACCTTTAAACTGCCAAACACACACACACAAACACACACAAACATATGGTGAGCTTAGTTTCATTACATTTTGTGGAAAAATATACAAAAACATTGAGGAACATGCTTCATTCATCAATCATGAGAGAAACACAGGGGGGTGGAAATGAAAGCATGAACCTACGCAATATAAATATAATGTAATACAATAGCACAACGTATTCTCATACATCATCATGCGGTCCGTATGAAATCTTACGAAAAGTTATTCCTCATTTTTAGGAAAAGATTGAGGTTTCGGTTAAAATAACACCGGACGTGTCATAAATTAAGTATGGAAATTAAGTGACTAATACAGTTTTTCTCATTTGCTTTGGCTCAATTTCTGAATGAGAATAGTTTTTTTCAAAACAATAAGTTCAAATCGCTTAACGATTAGTTTGTTGTTCACAACAGATTCGAATTTTTCATTCATTCAAGCAAATTGCACATGTTCTGGCACGTGTGCAAAAGAGTCAGTTCAATAACCACTTGCACATCTTGCTGATCAAAAGTGATGAGTTGAAGTTGTCATCCTCTTCACAACTTCTAATTGTGATTTCACCGTTTGAGCCGTCACATGCAAAATGATCCATTCAATTATCAAAATCTGTCAGACACACATGTATATTCCATAAATATCTATGATGAGGAGGTACAGTTTGTTGTTTTTGGAACTGAACTAAAACAAAGTTTTTTTCGTTGTTGCAGGCTTTTGGTTGTTTTTTTGAGAGAAAATTGTATGCTCATTGTATATGACTTTACATGAAAGATCAAAGGTGAATTTTCTGTTTACAGTACATGTAACACGTTGCTACACAAATAAATGTACTGTATACATACAAATGTGCATATTTCCCTTTCTGTGTAGCTACTACAGTATTGACTTTTCCCAGTAAACTTTGACCTACTGTTGAAATGTGAATCTAAAGAGCTCCGTGTGATACACAACAGCAATCAGCTAGACAAACTGACATTCTTGTATAATACAGTAAGCAGTCAGTGTCAACAAAACAGAGATTTACTTATAGAGAAACATTTCCAGGGTTGACTGTCGTGGTGAAAAAACATCCAAACATTTTGACCAGTACGGCTAACACGGTGACAAAACAACTTTTCATTTTGGTGGCATTGGCAAGTTCACTGACAAAATAACTAGGTTTTGAAGCATGAAAGAAATGTTTTGGGTGAGTCACTACCTTTTTTCAAACATGCAATAGAGTTGTGATGTCCCATGAAACAATTTAGAGAATGTTAAGACTGTTTCAAAAAATGAGCCAAAGCGATTAAGAAAAAATGTGGACTTCTGGTTTCACACAGGACACAAACGCCGGTCTCCTGGGTGAAGGTTCAGAGTTTTTTGACCCACCTATTCACCCCAGCGTTTGCCACTCTTTACACTTCCTGGTTCACAATTACATGGATTACATACAAATTAATTTTGTAGGATATATATATATATATATATATATAATATATATATTCCATAGTATAGCTGCAAACGGAGTACGCAAACAGCCTGAATAGACCCATAGAACGCCTTTGTGTAAACTGATGTTTAACATTTCTTGATACTTTCTCATAGAGGTGTTGATTCAACTCTATAACAAGGCTGCTCTGCACTGCATTACTAATATATTGATAATATAAATCCATGTGCATCCATGTCAAATACAGTGGGAAAAAGGTTTTTCAAACAGGCATAAATCAACAAACATAAAGACAGTAGAAAGCCCATTGTTTTCAAAAAACGAAAACATTAAAGCTCTTAAGGTGCCTACTGTACATGAACAAAAGCTCACAGATCAATATCAAAGATGCTGTGGCAATAGATGCAGATATAATGGCAACATGTTTAGACCTCAGTGCTCCTCCACAGGCATCAGACGCCCAGGAGGTGACAGCCAGGTTTATGGAAGAGATATAGAAGCGAAGTTTTGGGAGCCCTCTATACACAAAACAATTTAACAGTTTTACTTTCTGCTTGTGTTCTCTCAAAACACTGACATGTTTTTGCTGAAAAAAACCATTGTGGCTCTTAAACACAACCCCAATTTGACACAGCGCCGTCCTACCTCCCTCGTGTGAACAATGCTCTATCTGTCCTTTGTCCCATAAACTCAAGGAGTTTGTTAATCCCCAAAGTGGAGAGATGGTCCATCTTAAATCACTCGCCCTCCCAAGAGGTTGTTTATGCTATTCAGTGCCCTTGTCCCAACCTATACTGCATGTAGGTAAAACACAGTGGGCCCTGAACATAAGCAGCATTAATAAGACTTGTTCTCTCTTATTGCAAACTTTATGGACACTGGGTCACCGAAATAAAATTCTGGGCCATGCAGTTGATAAACCTCCCAGTAAGGGTGGAAACCAGGTTACGTTTCAGGCAGAAGTCAAATGGATTTTTGATCTCGGTGCCATATCTCCAGAGGGACTTGAATGTCTTGTTTTTGTGACATTTTGTAATTCTATTTGGGGTTCGCCTCGTGTGGATTTAGTGACCGTCTTTTTACAATTACTCTTGTCGGCTCTTCTGTTGGTCCCCATATTATCATTATTATTATATCAATATTCCTTTTATTACAATTATCTTTCAGGTAATACATGCATATCTGTGTCTTTCCTGTCAATCCTTTCATTATAAAGCGATGTGTGATTTGTCCCAGGTGACCCAGGTGTATTGACCCTCTGTGCTGTCAGTGGGAGAGCACAGAGCTCTGAACATGTTTCCATCCTCTCTGTAACTCGACGCAAAGATGATGATGCATTTACAGAAGCGTATGTTTAGTTGTTTCACCTCGTTGATAATGGTATGCAGTGAAAAGGTCATTGTGTGTCTGTGAATAAATCAATCACTCAAGTGATGACTTTAGATGGCATTGACACTTAAACTCAACTTAGAAATGCAACCAAAAAAAGCTCGATCAACATTTGTCAATAGCAGAGTATGCAGGGCATCTTCAACCATATCTTTAGTTGTTGTTTTTTTCCCATACAGAAGATAAAGGATCGGAAATGCAGTCACAAGAAAGAAAGAACAAAGTATTCAAATCATTTTGACATTGTCCTTCAACCAGAGTTGTTTAGTCAACCAATTCACATAACTAACGAGTGGAAGTGTTATGGTTTCCATTCAGAGAGTATAGGAGCCAAATGCAAGACACCAGGAAGGCAGGTAAAATGAACAAAAAGTGAGCTTTAATAACAAAAGCTGGTGAGCAAATAAAACTGACAAGAAACAAAAACTGAGAGAGCTTGCTGAGATAAAAAAATAAAAAGTACAAAGGTAAAACATCAAAAACTAAACTGAAGCCAAACCAGTAACCCCATGGACTGCCTGACACTGAAACAGGGAAACACACTGACTAAATACACAAGGAACTAATCAACTAATGGACCTCAGGGGTGGTGGAAAACAGGCGGGAAACAAACAAAGGCATGAAGTAAAACAAGACAAGACACAAGAGGAGAGGACTTTCAAATTAAAATAGGAAAAAAACTACAAACTAAGTGGTCTTTACAATTTATCCTATTGTCACATAATCCAGTTTGCAAATGCATAATGATTTGTGTCCACACCACGTAATATTCAAACTAAATTTCACAAATCTCGGGGTGTTTAAAATTGCAATGTTTTCTTACACAGACACAAAATACAACATTTCATAAACTTTGTCATTAACTTGAATTTTTTTTCAAATTATGAATGGTTTATGCATCTCCAGAGACATAACTCTTTACATTGTGGCAGTGTTCAGACACCAGGTTATTAATGGACACAGATTTCTGTAAAATAGATCAAAGTGTTTTTTCTCTCTGTGGGCAATCTATGTCCTGAGGAAGAGCTGGAAACAGCCAGACATGTGCAACCTCCATGACACATGCTCTCACCAGCCACTTTTTTCACCTATACCATCAAGCAGCTTTACCACGGCTGCAGGAAAACATCGCAGAAACGTCACAGCTACTGCATCCTACATGCAGCCGGTCTGACCAACCAGTAAGAGCTTCTGGTGTAGCAAGAAGAATGCAATCCCTCGCCGGAGTTCAACCCACGAACAACTGCGTTTGTTGGATCACGCAACCGTGAAATAGATACCACTCTAAGGAATCGAACCTGCATATGCATGTGAGTCTCATTTTAAAATGCAGAGTGCTAAAGCGATACTAACAGCGTGTGCAATGGGGCTCTGTAATTCACTCATTTTACTCTGCTTTTATCCACACATTTGTGGCCTCTTTAGACTTGAGAGACTAGAACAGTGTATGTTTAATGTATTGCAACAACATGCATAACTCACACTTACAGGAGAGGAACAGCAATCTAAGATTACCTCAGCTAAGTAAAACACGTCATGCTCTGGTATGTAAGTATTAATGCAACAGGCAGATTAACAATAATCAAATGTATAGCCTGAAGCAACACTATTAACAATGAAAGTGATACATCTGTTTGATCCACAGACAGTAAATTGTATTGGAACCATACAAATGAACATAAGTAATTATATTTAACCAATTTCATTGTCTATTACACTTGTGTTATTAATATAAACATCAGTTTGATACATAAAGAAGTTCATTTAATCAATACTATTCACCATACTGGTTTATGGTAAAGAGAACATTACACCACTGAAGTACACATCTTGCATTTGACTCTGCAATGATACCTTATAACTGTGCATGTTCATTTAATATTGCTTTTTGCCTGTGTATTTACTCCTCCAATCACAAGCCTCATTAGATAGCTCATGTAGCATGACCAGTGTCCCCACTTCACTCGCCGTGTAAACACAGAATAAAGGTCTCGTTGATGTAACTTTGAAGTGGTAATAAATGGGGAAAAATGTTTTTACAGTTTTTATTTGAGCATAAAATGAATCCTTCCACTTGAAGAAACAGACACCCACTATTCTTGTAAAAAATCATTTGATTAATTCTAAGACCAAGGATGAAATAGTGTTTTCTGCATGTGTATTCTCAAATTAGTTACAGAATTATCCAGTGAAAACTTATATTTTGACATAAATCAAGCACTGGTGGTGTCATCTTGTGTGTACATTTTGATTACATTTGAACATGCAACAGTTCGTATGATATTTTACGAAAAAGTTATTCCTCCTATTTTGTTTGTTTTCCTACAACACGTCAATGTCCGCTCGTTACATGCATACAGTCTTTTCAAAATAAACTTCCGTCTTCACAGGAAAATTTCCTTAGGTTTATGCAATAAAACGACTACTTAAGTTTAGGAAAAGATTGACTTGGTTAGGATTACACAACAAAAGGTTTAGGAAAAGATCGACTTGATTAGTCAACAAAACTACTTAGTTAGGTAATGAAAAAGATCGTGCTTTGGCTTAAAATAACTCCAGAAGTGGCTTTACTTAAGTACGTAAGTAAATAAATGATCCACTCGACCTCCTCCCTACGCAGTGTTCGCCCGCTCTTTACATTGCCTGGTTCACGATGACGTGAATTACACTCAAAGTAATTTAGTGGGATATGCACGAATTACAATGCATTACATTTCGTAGGTATAGCTACGAACAGTGTATGAGACCAGCCTGGAACATGCATTGATTTTAAATTGTTATCTTGTTAGCACGTTTCTGTATCCACAATAAAAGTAATACATATAAAGATTCATATTCACTGTCACTCTTGTATCTGAAATCTCCTCGTATCATACAGAGATGCCAGGGGGATGTCTATTCAGCATTAATCTTGTCATTCTCAAATAATAAACTGCTATATGATGGTATTCTCCTCAAAGTTGTTGTAAACGATTGCAGTGTGTCTATGGCAAAGCACTGCGTCTGTGTACAGCCAGTGTTAAGACAGCCCTTACATCAGCTTGGACTTATAGCTCATATACTGTATAACACCCTGAGGAATAAGCATTGGTGCAGTGTCTGATTGAGCTGCCTGGCTGCAGACGTTTCATGACAGGGAAAGAAGAGCGGGATGAAGCTCTTTGATGAGGCAAGAAAAACCCCATAGTGGAGGCTAAGTAGCATTCCCATCCCCCTCTCTCTCTCTCTCTCCCTGGGAGTGCGCCCACCCTCTTTAGGGTGAAACTACGGAGTTACCTGAGGCCTGGGGCTTGAAGGGGATGCTGAAATATAACCCCCTCATCCTCCCCACCCCGCTCTCTGGCTGTGTCTCAGTCGGTTACACAGTAATCTGGGCGACAACATGAAGCCTTGTGACCCATTTGTTCAGATAGTGATAGCGGTATCAGTCTTTGGGCATTTTCCATGAGAGATACAGAAATAGTGGAGAAACAGGCTAACAGGCTTAGTCTCTAATAACGTTGCCACGTGCATGTCCTCTCTCTCACACACACACTCTAATACTGCTGATGTCTTGGTTTTCCTCAGATCCAGTGTGCTGAGAAGATATGGACGGACTTCACACTGCTGCAGTAAATAAAGCAGAGCGAGCCAAATGTGGTCCACCAACATATCGACTAAATTATTAAAATGTGGAAATAAAGAGAGCTTGAGCTCTTGGGTGTCAATTCAGAATTAAGTCACAGAAATAAAAAAAATACCATTTGAAGAGGCTTTACAAATTGTATTTGATGTTTGAGAGGCAGTATTGTTGTTGTATTGTTTCACATCAGATTAATAGGCAAATACTAAATCACTGAATTAATTACTATATTATTATTGTTAAATCCTTGCAGATATGATACTCAGGCTACACAAAACATAAGCTTTGTAGACAGTTCCAAGTTGATTTTTGATGCAACTTACAAGCCATTGTTCTCTTTGTTTGATTGTCACTCGTTTGTGAAGTGGCTTTTCGCATGGGCTGAATCACAGTACATTTCTTAGATGAATGCTTTTATTATAAAATTATGTCTCACCTTGTATCTGATATTAGCAATGCCTCATACAATCTTTTTTTCCCCTTAGTCACCCTTCACAACTACAAAATATTTAAACTGAACAGTAGTCATGTCGCCATAAGCCATTTTAAAAGTGCTCTTTAAGATATTCAGAGCATTAATATAGATGCAAACAACGATCTGCTATGTAAAGATATAGAGGATTAATGTCTACCTGAGCAGAGAATGAAGTCACTCTCTCTCTGTGTTTGTTGTAATCCGAGCTACCCTGCGCTTTGTTGACATAGCCGGGCTGGCTGTGCGTGCCTTTTAGTGCGTGTTCGAGCATGTGAGTGCGTCCCACTGGCTAGCTCACGGTCGCCGCTCGTGCGGAGGCAATACAAACTAGGGCTGCATGATTTTGAAAAAATATTTAATTACGATTGTTTTGACTGATATTGCAATGACGATATGATATGCGATATGAGAGAGAATAATAATTTGTATTTGATGTGAAGACCAGGACATCTCTGCAGCACGACAATATTTAATTTAACATGGTATTCTGACACACATTTTGCCTTTAACAAATATCACGCCTCTTGCATTTTGAAAATTGCAGTAGGTCATATTGCGATTTTGATAACATTTAAATTAATTTTGTAGCCCAAATAGAAATGCTACCAAACTGGCATTTAGCAACTTAAAGCACAAATAGTATTTCTGCAAAAATCATCCAGAGCAGATCAACTAGCACTTACATGTACGCCAATGTGTGTGTGTGTGTGTGTGTGTGTGTGCGTGTGTGCGTGTGTGTGTATGCGTGCATGTGCGTGTGTGTGTGCGTGTGTGTGTGTGTGTGTGTGTGTGTGTGTGTGTGTGTGGAAGTACAGAATTCCAGTATCAAGAGCCTTATATTTTGAATATGCATTGGTCAGCAGCGAGCTGAAGTCAAAGATCACATGACAATTTCAGCATAAAAATCAAGACACTGCGTGCTTCTCTTCTACAATGTGCTGTGTTCATCTTGGATGGAATGCCGCAAACGCAACTTCATCTCTTCTGTTTTGCCAGTCCAGTTTTCAATCAATCAAAGGATTTCCTTGTGCTGGGTCTATTTTTACGCAGTAGCCTACGGTACAGTAAATACTCATGAAAATTGAAAAAGTCTCATGAATTTCTCACTATGTGATTTTCCAACACAATATGCCCTTTGGCAAGTTATAGTAAGTTATAGTAGTCCTGACATTAATGTGCACACTTGACAGATGATTATTTTTTTAAAAGAAGACTTTGAAATCTTAGGAAATATACTTGTTTTCTTTCTTACTGGGAGTTGCATGAGAAGATCAATATCAAGTTCACCTCTGTGTGTTCAGTGGAAAAGTAGCTTCAGGACGTGTTTCGCTCAGTTTAATATTTGGAGCAGTTGGGAAAAGCTAGCATACATGTAGCTCCATGAAAGGTGCAACTATAAAAGCTGTGTATTTGACATTTGTAAAAATATAAATGAAAAGGAGAACATTATGTGGCTAATTGAGCGGTTATTGTATTTGCAAGAGCTTTTTACTGAACATCAGCTGACTTGCCTTCACAGTGCAGTTGTGAAAAAAACCTTGTGATTATTGGGTGTATTGGTGGCTAACAAGTAGAAACATGTACATAATACACTTTCTGTTATGTGTTGTTCAGGGGTGATTTAGCATTGTGGTGTCTGTGTCTAATTATTATGAGTTTGGTGTTGTGTCAGATGGACGGATTTGCAGTGACTCATCTGGTGAGGATGTTTGTGAGTTGACCTCTGCGAGTTCTGTTGACAGTCAGTCAAGAATGTATAATATGTGTGTATGTTCATGATTGCCATGCAGGGCAGCTGTCTAAAGCTACACGAGCAGAAGATTGGCCAGTGTCTTTGTGTGTATTATTGAGTATTATCTTGGCTTATCTTATCTTTTTAAAAAAGAGAAAATATATTGTGTTGTCACAGCCCTAATATATGTCGAGTATATAGATATCGCAAACTAAACACACAGCAGATTGTAAATCAAACTTAGAATTGTTTCTTCTACGTGCTACCCATCTGATTCCCCTCTGCAAACATGGTGTTAACTTCAGCTGATATGCAACCTAGAGGTCTATCTGGAATTATAAGATGGGTCTCAATGTTTTTCTGCTCTTCAATAAAGGGCAAAATGGAGATGTCGATTCCTGACTTGCTTGACTTTGAGGATACTACTTAACTTTTGCTAACTATTGCAGCACCCTACTGTAACTGAAGCTTGTCGGCAACTTATCCTCTCCATATCCATCTCACATCAGCATTTATTCACTTCGGTCCGACCTCTTCATACAGTCGCAGGTTCTGAAACCGTATAAAATTAGAGCCAATATGGAGCTGATTTCTGCAATGTTAAAAAATAATTAAAAATAAAAGTCTGACTTGTCCCAAGTGCTGCAGCCAACCAAAATAAATGCAAAAACATTTAACCACATAAATTCTGTTATTTCCTTTTTGCGTTTAGCCCATCTCTATGATGATTGAATGTCATACATTTTAGAATTGTTGCATCTTTTAATTTGTCTTGTACTTGTGACTCCATGTGATTCTGTTGGTGGTAGTGCAGCACCTTGGTTGTTTCTGCCATACTCCGGAGGTGGCGCGCCCAAGGAGAACGAATGTCCCTTACTGACTGATTTACTGCTTCCGTTGTTGATATGCACATTTAACAATATCACCATGACCTAAAGGGGCACACTTGAGACCACCCCTACTTTGCAGCGTAACTGTGTTCCTATCCTGCAACTTTTAAAACACATTTTGTAACTATTTAAAGAAAAAAAAAAAGAAAAGAGCCAAACTCAGATTAGCAACTGCTGGTGGGGATTCAATTTACTTTCCCTTTAATATAGTTTCCTCCCACTGCCTAATTTGGTAACAGTATAATAAAGTTCACCCACGCATCTTGCAAATTGCCCTACAAACATGAAGAAATCTACCAGTTAAAGTTCAGTCCTGGACAGATGTGTGTCTTTATGTAACATGTTAAATATCAGGTTGTAGGCAAAATTACTCCCATACAGAAGCAGTGTGCCCAGATGTTTTGCCCGCATGCGATTATGTCATAGTGAGCATGCACACTCCATTGGATCTGTGTCTGTTGTTAGTGAGGTCATCCTAAAACCAGGTTATTTGAACCCAATCAGCTAACAGCCAACTGCTGCTCTGACTGCTCACATTCATGCCTATTTTGCATATATGCAAGCAGTGGCGGCTGGTGGATTTTTTTTTGGGTAGGGCCAATCAATTTCAACAAACATCCTAGTACGATTCAATGCAAAAAAAGGTATCAAAAAGCGCTACTAGTGCTTGGCTGTTCCATTGTCATGCCGTTAAAATGGGCTGTGAGAGAAGAGAAGTGGAGAGAAGCGAGAGACGAGAAGACAAGATCACGCGAGAACTGACATGAGCCCTGACGAGAACAGAGAGAGACACACGTGAACGTGCGCGCGCGCACACCATGGGCCAAATCAGTTTGGCCCTCCCGGAAGTCTTTTTTACGGCGCTGATTGGATGAATTGTATGTCATTCATGCTTGTAATCATATATCTTTAATCAGTGATTGGCTGTACTGCTTATTAGACCCGCCTTCCTTGGGCCAAATCCATTTGGCCCCAGAAAGTGCACGTGCAGCAGAGCAGCTGAGAGGTGCACTAGCAGAGAGTTCAAGGAGGAAAGCAGATATTTGGCGCAGTTATCCTATTTTACAAATATTACGGGTATATTCCATAGGTTAAAAACACACATATTGACAATTTTTAGAATTTTTAGAATTAATAATTTTATAATTTTTTTTTTTTTTTTTTGGTGGCTCAAGGTGGGTGGGGCCAGGCCCCGTGGCCCTCTATTGGCCGGCCGCCACTGTATGCAAGCAAACCTTTGCAGACATAAAGCGAGCATGTGAACTCCACACAGAGACACTGGTTTCAACAAGCTGGGGGTGTTTTTTTTTTTGTCGCTCTCTGGCTTTATCTTGAATCTCCAGTACAACCATTACAGCCGAGGTACCTTTAACCGAGATAATTAAGGGTTGGTCACCCTTGGGGCATGAATAAAGTATATCGATAAAGTATAGTGGGCCAATTAGTTTGCGCTCAGTCAACCTTTTCTCAATCAGAGCATTATTGGCTCCCAACCAAGGCCCTCAGCTCCAATCAAGAAACCTGCTTTAAATGGAATATGTGAAAACAAGATGTCTTTTTTGTTTGTTTTGTTTCATCATATCGGAGCCAGATTAAATAAGTCAGTTATTCATAGGAAACACTTTTTCCCCCTGATGCATTTAACAATAAAGCATTTCAGACATTTAAGACAACTTATAAACATTTGCATATCAGATGAAATACTTAAAAGCAGCTTTCAACTTTTTTGTGCCTCAGATATAAAGGAAGCCAAAGCTGACAGGAATAGTGCACTGATTCTAATATTAACAAAATCCTGATCATGTGTGTTTGTGTATGCGGTGAAGCAATATACATCAATGTCAAATCACTGAAATAACTCTTTATTTATGGCCATACAGATTATGTTTGTTTCGATCTGTGTATTTAATTATTTTAGTGTCACTTAAGTAATCGCAGAGGAAAATGGGAAATTGATTTTCACATCCTGTTCTACGATTGTGCAATCCTATGGAAAACATCTTAACATTGTTTTTTATAATTCATTATGGAATTATTTCTGAGGGAATATATTTGCTGTTTGCAGCAATATCCTTCTTCACATTCATACAGTTAGACACAGAGCAGACCCACACAACTGCACTGTTCTGCTGTTGGCCACTGAGTTACACCACTGGAGCAGGTGGGAGTGTTAGTAGATGCCCTGCGTTGACTTCATGCTCAAACATTTTCCCAGACTGCGCACATGAATTAATGACCTTCAGTTTACAGGTCCTGCTGCCCCCACTCAAGATTGTTTCTTTTGCACAAGTGAATAGAGCAATTATTCAAATCTTTTCAGGCCATATCTACTTGTAACTTTGAGACTCACATATTTGCTTTGTCTTTTAAGAATTGTAAATGTACCTTGTGGTTATACCAGCTACTAACAGGTCACAACATATAGTGAGTGCCAATGGTGGCCCATGTTCGGCGTAGTGGGCTACCTCTGGGTCTGAAAAGTGAAGCCAATGCAGAAATGCCTTAAACTTGCATTCTTTCTAATAGCCAGCAGGGGGCGACTCCTCTGGTTGCAAAAAGAAGTCTGATTGTGTAGAAGTCTATGCAAATGACTCCACTTCTCACTTGATTTATTACCTCAGTAAACATTGTAAACATGAGTTTATGGTCTCAATCGCTAGTTTTAAGACTTCTTCAATACAGCATGATGTTCATTTAGTAAATTATGGTCCCTTTTAGAGTCAAATCATAAAGCAGGGTATGCTTTAGGGCGTGGCTACTTTGTGACTGACAGGTCGCTACCACTGCATTGTGCGGTCTGGGAGTTGTCCGTGTTTTTTTTGTCTTACAATTTTAACCCTTTCACAGTGTGTTTTCACTTCATGAAAGTTAATTGTAACATTTTGGTCGCTTATTCAGCGTTCGGTTGTACTTAGCTCCTCCCTCTTGTATCACTTCTGGTTGCAAAATACCAAGATGGCGACGGCAAAAATGCCAAACTCGAGGCTTCAAAACGGCAGTCCACAAGTCAATGGGTGACGTCACGCTGACTACGTCCACTTCTTATATACAGTCTATGGCCCGGCGTCCTCTAGTGCGTCCTCAACCGTACACTGACAGTTCGGCATTTGTTTCAGTTTAGGTTTAACATGTAAACGCAGACAGAAACTCAAACGGTTTACTTCAGAAAGGAGGGTTATTATTCAACGTCCATCACATTTTTCACAAAAGGAGTTTTTCACTACTCGAATTGTCTACATTTGGATGATAATTATGCCCGCTCCCTGACCTTGCCTTTACATTCTGTCTTGCCACACACCCACACAGGAGAAACCTTGGCCATGAGCTCATCATAAATGGATCATGAGCATCCTTCAACTCATGTGATAGGCTGTTTTTGTTTTGTTTTTTTAAGTTGCAAAGGCATACAGAGTAACGGAATACAAAATGAATAAATGATGAACCTTTAATGCTGAAATGCTAGTTTATTTTCACACCCCTGACAGCCTCATATTAGATAGGACCCACCTTCATGATGCTCAGCAACCAATCAATTTGAGTCTATATACATTCATTAAGGTAACCCATGTCTCCTACAAAATTACGTTCCAATACAATTAAATTGCATTGGGAAGCAAGAGAAACATATTTTCACCTGGATAAGTGTTGCACTTTTAAACAGTTTTAAACACGTGGTTAATGTTAATCTAAACAAAACAACAAAACAAATCATGTTGACTTTTAGTTTCACACAGGATATGAACTGCAGTCTCCTGGGCGAAAGTCCGGTGTTTGTTTGACCCAACCACCATTCTGACATCCTCCATACGTGGACTTCCGCGAACTATCATTACAAACGTGTTTGTGGTATGTCAAAAACCAACGTAATCTGTGACAAAATACCTTTCCCTCGAAACATAATTCACAATGCAGTTTAGTTGTATGGGAACGTAATTTTTAGTAGACTGTTTTAGGATAGGAACAACCAGTTGTGTTGAAGTGGTTGATTTATTATCACTTTATTATCAATCATTCAGATAAATGGTGAACGGAAAACAGGGAATTTTTTCAAATAAGTGTTTTTTATATAAAATCTGTAATGTACCCCGTCCTCACCAAGAAACAAATGCACACACGTTGACATACACTCACACCCATTGTTCAATATGTGACAATGTCCCCTCTCAAAAGAGAACATGGGCTTATAACAGGCCCTGACTCACTGAAGTGAGGATGTCTGGCTCTGTGAATTACACTGGCCTTGTTGTTTCTGGATCGGCTGAAGCCTGTAGGGACTGACTTAGAGTAATGCTTTGCCCCATATCTCCCTCAGCACTCAGCCAAATGCAGCTACGCAACAGCAGCCCCACTTAATGTGATCTTCCTTGGCTTTCTGAGGTGGAAGTGGCAGAGAGACAAAGGGCAAAGAAAGAGTCAGTTGACTCATTGATGCACACACACACACATACATACACACACTCAACAATGCGCAACCACACTCCAAAAATAGTTGGTGGGTTTATGTGTGTGTGTGGGTGCATTTAAGTGTGCATGCTGCTCACATGTGAGTCTCTGCAGGCTCGAGCATCTTGTATCTCAAGATTTCTCTCCCTCTTCAGTTCCTAAATAAAGCCTGCCCAGTGAAGTGGAGGGAGAATACAAGAGAATCAATCATACAATTATCCAGATTTCCTCTGTCACTTCAAACGGAGAAGAACTCTGAGTCTGACCAGTGTATTGGTGTGGGGGCGGGTGAGCGTGACTGTTTTTTATCAGCACAAACTTTGTTTTAATAGAGAGTATAGTGCTGTCAATCCTCTTGGCTGGCTGGCTGGCAGTCGTGTTCAGTGGCTAAAGTGTGCGGCTGAAGCAAAAAGAGAGAACGGCAGAAAGAGAACTACGGAAGAGCGGAGAGAGTGGAGAAAATTAAAAAAGTTGCTTTCAAACATAAAACTCGTGAAAGTCTTACACAGCATCTTACACCGTGTTTTGCCTTGTGGTTCAGTGCACTCTGTGTGTGTGTGTGTGTGTGTTTGCTTTTTAACAGGATCAAATCAGAACCGTGTCAACCATACAAAACCATTCCCCGGTCTTTAAACAAGCATAATCTGTAATAAGCAGCGAGCAGTTAGGTGCTAAACTGTCTCGTTGGATACTAGAGCAGCAAACCTGTGCTTTACCAACCAAATTCCACTCAGATAATGCTGTCACTGCTTGTGACTTATTTATCTAAAAGGAAAAAAATATATAGGCTGTCAATCGATTCAAATATTTAATCGCGATTAATCACAAGATTGTCCATAGTTAATCACGAATAATCGCAAATTAATTGCACATTTTGTATCCGTTTAAAATGGACCTTAAAGGGAGATTTTTCAAGTATTTAATATTCTTATTAACATGGATATTATGCATATGTATGTATATTTATTATTGGAAATCAATTGTCCAGAAACCCTCACAGGTACTGCTCCATTTAGCATAAAAAACTCAAATCATAACATGGCAAACTCAAGCCCAGCAGGCAACAACAGCTGTCAGTGTGTCAGTGTGCTGACTTTATATTCAATGTTCCACTGTTTTGCTACTTAAAACATAAAGTGTTCGGCACACGCTTCAGCACTTCTACTCTGTCTTCATAACAGCCCATGCATGCATCCGAAGTTCCACCGCTGGTCAAAATAACGCGCTGTCACCCTGTGGCGACCCCACTTCTCGCCCTCAAACAAGAAAAAAAAAAAGCTTTTATTGTGAAGAATAAAGGGAAATTAAATGTGTTCATCCATCATTTTATATTTTACCATTTTACTCCTTTGACCTTTATCACAGCCATGTTTACACATACCGTACCTAATGGAGATGCAAATCCCTGCCTTGCTGGGCAGACGCACTGAGTCAAACAGAGTCAAGCCAAGCCAGCCATGTGTATGGAGAGGGGCTTGTGATTCCAACAGTCTCCGGTGAACACAACCGTCGTAGTCTGTCCCAGCTATCCCCAATACTTTTGCTTTCTGGTCTTCATACAAGTTGTGTATCTTTGATCCGGTGGTGGCTCTCGGTGGCAATTCATAAGTGCAGTAGTTGGATGCGATCTGAATTATTTCACGCAGTTGCGTTAAAACTAATTAACATGTTATAATCACGTCAACTTGGACAGAAGTCATTTTAAATAAGAAATTCACTTTATTCATGCTGTGTGATCCTTCTAGATAAATACAGTTTCATCTACTGTATGCACTCTAGGAGTGAGAAAAGTTTCTTTTGGCATGAAGCTTCTTAAAACGTTGCCCTTGGGTGAGAGACATGTTGTGCTTACTGATCACGTCTTTAATGAAAGAGGAGAGTCCAACAACCTGAGTCTAGAGAGGAGAGCGCTCTCAGACGACACTCAGGTTCTGCATCATTAAGCAGCCAGCCTTCTGGTATTGATCACCTCATGATCCTGAAATATTCACAACGTTCTCACAATAACAAAAATACGTAGGGGAGTTGTTTTCTCTATACCTGAGCCGCTGTAAAGGCTTTATGGAGTCTAGTGGGCGCCCGACGTGTCCAGAGGCCGAGACCAAAAGTGATTCTCATTCATCAGATGGTCGAGTGGTGTGGATTTTTAGCACAGCACCGCCTCGGACTTAAGCTCTCAACTGTGTTGGTGTTATCTCTGTGTTAACAGATGGAGTGTTTCTAGTTTTTCACTACAGCCTTCTAATTGGTGTGCTGAAACAATTATAGCTTTGTTAGGCATAGAAAAGCACAAAATAATTACATATATTATGTTTTTCTAAATACATAATAGAGATATCATGGATTTACATATTATGAATGGATAAATCCTCCTGTAACGCATAAATACATATTCAAGCTATAATCCTTAGCTGGTGAACCAAATATTTCCCTCAGGAGTTGGTAGAGATCAAAAGACAGAGTTAAAAAGAGAGTGAATATTGGATTCACCAGGTGGCCAGAAACACGTCTCCAAAAGAATGTTAATGTTGCTCCATAACTGCTAGATGTGTAAATAGGCAACTATTTGCTAAGAAGTTCACCAAGAAAACAATATCTCCAGGTTGTGTTTAAAGCTCGTTTCTGTTGACCCCAAGTGGCCAAAAAAAATCTGTTATATTATATTAAACCTCCCCCCTTTTTTTTTTTTTTTTTTTTGCATTTTGGCTGTTATTGGATAGTTGACAGTGAAGAGGCTGGAAAGGTGGCAGAGAGAAGGGTATGACATGCAACCAAGGTCCCTGTAATATACCACTGGATTTGAGGAAGCACTGCCTAAAGCTCTGTCATAAACTCACTTTTTATCCAGTTTAAAGCCACCGTTTTATGATCGACGTTTTAGACCTTGGATGTTTTTTACTGTATCTTTTCTTTTTTTAGCTTTTTATGCCTTTATTAGATAGTGACAGAGACAGTATTGAAAGGGGAAGAGGGGGGATGACATGCAGCAAATGGGCTGCGGGTCGAATTCAAACGCCGGGCCGCTGCGGTAAGGACTCACCCTATAGTCCTGAGGCGCCTGCTCTACCAGGTGAGCTACAGTGGTGCCCCTTCACTGTATCTTTTAACTGATTGAAGGATTTGAGTAATCAGACATCTGGATTTTTTAGGTGAGCAAATGTTTGCGACAGCTCGGCTCGCAGCAGCTCCCCAAACAGCACTAAAGAACTCCAGATTTTAACGAAGAACTGTTTTATTTCAGTGTTTTTAACCGTGTTTAATCATTGAGGGAATGAAAACTATTGCGGAAAAGTTTCGGCTTGGCTTTGCCCTGGATTTTAAAGGGATTATTTGTAACTTTCAGAATTGCTGCTTAACAGCGACACCTGTGGCCGTGAAATCAACGAAAGTCAGCGTCGGGCTCGCGCTTGCTCGCTCTCAATATACCTGAACGAGCATCGCTCAAAACAGTGAGGCGACACACGTCAGCTAAAAGCACAATATCACTCTATATTTCACCTGCTTGGCAGTAATGTTAGCTGACCAGACGAAGCTCTCTCCATGAACATGATTTAGATCTGATCCTAGTGTTGGCTTTTCCTGCCTCACCCTCCTGCGCCCGCAGGGAGACACCGGCAACCGGAGCCTCTCCTCCGCTGCCTGCTTGCATTCACTTACACAGCGCGCACTAACAGAGGTTTTCCGTGTCTTGTGAAGTGAAGAGGCTCCGCCGAGAGAAACGTGAACCGTGACACCGGCACCCGGTGTCTCCCTGCGGGCGCAGGAGGGAGACGGTAACGTTTCTCTCGGAGGAGCTGCAGCAGTTATTTCTGCACAAACGTCCACTGTACATTCACTAGATATTCTCAAAGCTAAACTAACTCTTCTGCAGTGTGGAGTGAGCGCACGTCTAGAGGTGGCGCGAGTACGCGAGAACGAGCGCTCTGTCTGAGTGAAGGCGAGCAGGCAGAGGAGACAAGGCTCCGGCCACACGCGAGCGCGCATATGCGAGCGCGCATGTGTGCCGACCCGCTACATTTATACGCTTACAAAGTAACAAACAGTCCCTTTAAGTTTTTAATTTTTTATTTTTTTATTTTAAAACTGATACTAACATGGCTGTGTCCGACTCTTGCCATCTTACCTTTTCAAAGTTGAAAAACAACATCTCACGTTTGTAGGCTGAACAATTTGCTCCACTGGTTGCGAAAGGTCCAACACCTGTTCCCCCAACCGTTCAGCTCCGGTGCCGGCGGCTAGCGAAACTACTATCCCTTAGTTGTGCTCCATCGCCACTGAAGCTCTGGAGGCTGCCCCTGGCACATGCCACTGTTGTGCTGTACCCATTCAGCTACTAAGGCACTAATTAAACCATTTTTAATAGCATCCATGTCTTTTTATTCTGCTGTAGCCATTCAGTGAATTTACATTCAGTAATTACCTCTCATTATGATAGTTTTTATTGTTATTAGTAAAGTTCATGTGCAATACTCTGAAAGGAAGAAAAAATTGCCTTCACACACACAAGAGAAGTTCACAGCAAACAATGCAGCCAGCGTGTACTAATTGTCTCCATCGTCTCAATATCAATGTAATTGATAGAAGCCGCTCTGTTAACTGATAGTTCTCAGCTGTATCAGTGCTGTGTTAACTTGCTGCTATTGCAAATCAAACCCTTTGTGCTGTTGCTGTTTCACATTAAGCGGTAAACTGGTAAACCACAGGGCGCCTTTTCTTGTGAAGCAGCCTAAGGAAATGCAGTATATTTGTCAGTTTAGTGTTTTGCTGATGCATCTACTAAACAACACATGGGCATTTTTGGCAATAATTGCCATCGGATCATGTATTATTTTCAAGGGATTAACGTAATAAGAAGAAAACAGTGAGCTGTTAAATAAAGAGCTGCAGGCGAAAGGCTGCTACTGCGTGTTTTGCTAACGGCCTGATGGAAAAATGGCAATTATCGACTTTATCTTTTTCTTAAAACAACGCAATGCAATGAATCCTCTCACCCCACGGTGTATTTAACTGTATTGTAAACAGTTACACAAGTTGCTCCTCTGTTGCATTTCTGACAGCAGTACACAGATGTCAATACACCTGTCATGTTCAACAGAACTCTGGGATCCGTAGCAGTAAAATGCCCTTGCTGTTAAAACCAGTAATATCAAGTGTCACCAGATCAACCAACAATGAAATCATAAAGATTATAAACTTATTGGGTTGGTATCTTAATTTTATTGACATGAAATTGTTTGATACAGCACAATAAAAAGCAAATTAATTAGACTAGTGATATCCCAGTAGATCAGCAGTTTCTGAAATACTCAAACCAGCCCGTCTGGCACCAATAACGATGACACGTTCAAAGTCACTTAAATCACCTTTTTCCCCCATTCTGATGCTTGGTTTGAACTTCAGCAGATCATTAGGACCATGTCTACATACCCATATGCATTGAGTTGCTGCCACGTTATTGGCTGATTAGATATTAATGTTAACGAGCAGTTGAACAGGTATACCTAATAAAGTGGCCTATTAGTGTATATTGTCTACCCTTAACCTAAACCCTATATACATATACAGTATACAGTATATACACTGTATAATGCCATAGGTGGCAAAAATTTATGAATTTACTCATGACTCAGTGATGGGGCCTTTTGTGTGAATAAGTGACGCCCATTGAAACCCAGTGATGTGTTTATGCAATATTGAAAAAATCCCCTCCAAATCATGTGTATTATACTATTTTTCTGAATTATTATTATTATTATTATTTCTCACTTTTATAGTATGGCTTTTTCTTAACTGATGGTGCATAGTTGTAACTATTTATATGATTTTATTTTGTATTTATATGACTTTATTTTGTTTAGATCTTAAGTTCTAGGTGCTAATTACTTTTATCATTTTATCAAAGGGGCTATATAAATAAAGTTATTATTATTATTATTATTATTATTATTATTAATAGGGAAAAATACTAAAGGTCAAATACTTACTTGGAAAATTGTTGAAATTGGTCCAAAAGAGAGAGCTGGGGGGGTGAGTGAGAGACATCCGTGTTGTTTGATCTTGGAAAGTGGTATGTCTTACAATATTCCTATTTTCATGCCTAAAACATTGCTATGATACAGTTTAGAGTCTAGGGTGTTGGGATATGTAGTGTCAGTCAGGAATGTGTACTACTAGACAGTTTCAAATAGATGTTGCAATTTTGCAACTGTGGGCCTCAAAGGTATAAATATGAACAGATTAACATGACCTGGCCTCCAACAGTGCATTCATTTTTGCTAAAAATGAAATTTGACTTTTGGTTTTTGACATAGCAGGCAACATTTAGAGTATCACCCTTGCCTTGCCTCCACCTTGTGCTCCCTCTCAATGTCAGCGTTGCCTTTTATTTGTGCAAAGATCTGAGCTGATTAATATCTCCAATGTCTCCTTTGCAGGCAATTCAGACCATTAACTGTATGTTTTGTTAAAGGCCTGTTTTGTGTTTGTGCACAGGGAATGATTGATCACAGGCGGAGAGGGGACAGTGGAGTAGGGACAGCCTAGTGATATAAATCACATCTGATAGAGGGCACATAGATAATTGGTTGTCTGGCCCTATAGTCACGAGGAGCGGGCCACTATCTTCTAGAGGGAGATAAACTAGAGGGCAGCACACAATGATAACAACATGCTTGACTGTCAACAGATGAGATGCAAAATTACCCCCCTCCCATCTCCCCTCCCCACCCCCCCCTGCTATCCGTTGTCTCACTGTCCCTTTCTCCTGCCCTCTTATTGTTCCCAATGAGGAGTGGCGAGGTTAAGTGGATTGAAAATCAGTTGACGGAATGTTTCTGTTTATTCTTCTCGCAGCCCTGTTTCCAAAAGCATTTCAGCTGCAGCGGTCATCTGTGAATAGATTTACTGTGGGTGACCATGGTACAGTCTGATCAATACAAAGGCATCATCAAGGACTTCTAACAGCCGCACTAGTGACGCTCTGTAAGATTCTCACTTTCTCCTTCTCTCAGAAACACACACATCTCGTCCCCCTTCTCTGTCCGTCGCACTTTTTCGGGCGGGGTGGCCGCCTCACTCAGCAGTTTTAGAGATAAAAGGAATGTCCATGTTCATCTGACACACAGAGAGCCAGTCTTGATTAAATAGCCTGACAATGCGCCAAATGTATTGCACTGTTGCCAGGGAGACCAAACTGACCTTGGGCGTTGTGTCGTGCGTCAAGAGTTGCCAAGAAGATACTGAGTGTACGTTCCAGCGAGGGAAAGGACAAAATATGCAGCACTTCAAAGGAGAGGAGGACTATTTGTTTGAAAGTGCAAAGTTAGAGATGAAAATGTATAACTATACTCCCCGACAAGAACGAAAGGGTAAAAAAGAATTCAGTTGAGTTTGTCATCTTGATTGTTGTTGCTGTGTGTGTCTCTGTTGTGGAGTTTGTTCCTCAACCAATCACTAAATCATTATCGTAGTTCCTTGGCGTTCTATGACATTGCCTTTACTTTTAATTTGTTCCCATTCTAATCTGTTCGAGATGCTGGAGCCTCCACTTTCAGCGTAAGGTGAATAATAGTGCAAGGATTAACAGAGCAGCAGTGCAGAATGCAATGCACTCTCATCACACTTGCTGCATAAGAATACATTTCATGAACCTGTGTATCGGATTAAATATTTCTCCGAGCCCCCATGGTGCAATAATAGCGAGTGGATGCAAAGCAACAAAACATGTCTTGAACTTTTGATGTGGGTTTTGCATTTTTCTCTTTTTATTTTATTTTCTCAAAGCTATTTTTTTTTTTTTTTAAAGTGACTAAATTGAGCTTTGCATCACATTAACAAAATACTTTTTAAAGCAGGCAAAACATTTTTGATACATGTGAAAACGAGGATTTGGGTGAGACACAAAGCATTTACCACTCATGTCAGATCCATCACCTTTAAGTAATGCAACAGATTAGCATATTCATTTGCATGAGATCTTTGTGGCACCTCATCTGTCAGCACTGCATAATGTGTTTGTCACATGACAAAAGCTTAGAAAGACTAATGTGGCATTAGGGAAGCTCTGTATGTTTTCTATTTCTATCCAATTTCTCGCACTGGAAAAAAAAAAAAAATACAGTTAGATGCATCATGTTGTGTGGAATTAGACCAAACAGTGAAAACAGATGCGGCAGTCTTCTCTTTAAATGAGAGCTCCATCTCCTCTCTGAGGAGTCCTTTGTGCAGCTGAGGTTTTTGTTGTTCCCGGGGCTTTTGATAAGGCCGTCTGCTCTTCCTTAGCCAGATCTGGAACCTCACCACAGGGTCCTCAGGTGGGAGTAGACTCACCTGCTGCTCCATGTGCCTATTTTATCATTTAGATACATACACACAGAGAGAGAGAGAGAAAGACACACAGTGTGGTTCCATATTTCCATACATCGACCTCCAGGCCCCCCACTGAAGTCAAGTGTTGTATTTCACTGATTGCTCCAGTATAAGCATCAAACTGTGTTTTTTTTAAGTCCCAATATTAATACAATCAAGCATGGGAACAAACACTCATACTCGCAAATTAACACAGACACACACCAACATCCACAAGGGAGAACAACGCCAAAATATATTGCCACACTTATTAGTAAGCATTTCTTTCTTAGGGAGAGGGAATGCATGGTTGATGGGCCCTCGCTTTCAGACTGCTTCACCAGCTGGATGCTTGATGTGGTGGTGGTGGAGCAGGAGGAGGGGAGGAGGAGGAAGAGGAGGCCTTGATTATTGTCATTCACATCACACCGCGCCTCTGTGTGTGCCTGCTAATTGATGGGGTTTTTCCTCTTGATTTCTTTGGGGGAAACAATCCAGCAGATGTACATTCATTTACGATGAGGAGATTGCTTCCATTGCCGTCATTGTCCGTCCATTACCATTCCACCGGCACCGGAGAAACAAGCAAGAAAATCTTCCACAGGTAATAGGCTCCTGTTTGTGTTTCTATTGTGTTGTTGTTTGCTTAACTTGTCAGGTTTGTTATTTTTGTCAATGACAAATAGAATACGGGCCGGGTTTAAAGCTATTTGGCGCGTTTCTGTCTAAAGAAAAGTGACGGGGCTCCTCAGTTGTTAATTGCAAGCTTACTCGCACGCTTCCTGCTGCTGTTTTGACATGTTTTCTTTCTGCTGAGAGCAAGATTGCACACTGTAGAATTAGAAAACACAGTGATGCAATAAACTACTTTAATTCATTACCAATACTATATAAAATGCAAACCATAAACTGTTTTACAAACCAACTATACTCTCTCTCCTACATTTGTATGATCATAAAATCTAAGACAATTAATTTACTTAATGAAAATGAGGCAACTCATGTGTTAGTAAATGATCTATAGCGGTGGTCCTGTTTTTCTCTGTGTGCCTCCATCGACATACAAGCATGTGTGCAGTTCCCATCCTTGGGGCCGTATCGATCCTGCCCAGGTAAGTCCTCACATGAATAATCAAAGCCAGCTACCACTGGCCCTTCCTAATCAATAGCTAATTCGACAGCAGGGCTCCAGAGCAACAATTCATAATAAATAGAGAGCCACATTATATACATCTGACCTCTTTGTTATGACAATGCCCATCTGAACACGATCATAACAATAGCTAGCATCGATCCGGGCCAAGTTCACGAGGAGGTGAGTCCGGTTGGGCCAATTAACTGAATTAAGGTAACGGCCTCTTGTGTTTTTAATGCCAAGAGAGCGTGATCTATGTCAGCAGCAGAATTGCTGAAATAACTGAAAACATTGCACAACCTTAGTTATCCCTAAAGCTGTAGTTTCAACCCCAAGCCCAGTGTTGAATGGTCACATTGAGGATAATCATAAAATGATGTGCAGTGTGTGGTGAAGTGTGTATGCATCAAGTTGACTTCTTCCTTTTCTGGGACTCATCTGCCAACTCTCCGCTCAGCCTGAAGCTGACTGGACTGCTGGTCTTCTCCAGCAGTATTATACCAAAGTTTCCCAGAGTTTCATCACCATTGTTACCATCGCTTAAACAATTGAAAAGAATATAACAACCACAGTTGTGTGCAGACATTTAGAGTGACAACACCTAAAGTTAACAAACTGACAGAAGCAACATCGTTTGAGTACACATTCCTCTGAAACAATATGAAAGGAAGGGGTTCATGTATATTATTATTAGTGGTAGCTGTGACAAACTGGCCAGTATGCCAGCTAACACTGATATGGCATATCTGCGTGTATATCCATATGCATAATAAAGCACATAGTTGGGAGGGTAATATGCTGGAGTGGTAGGACAAGGCTGAAACCACAGCAAACTTAGCCTTTGTCAGCTCCTGTGTTTTTGAAGGCACAAATCTTACGATGTGCTGGAAAATAAATCACTCATTGTACCTTAATTTATTCACTAAAACTCCACCACAGCCAAAAACACATTAAACGCATTAATATGTTGAAAGAATACAAAGATTAAAATGGCAAGTTCAGCCGATTAGACTGTTCTCAGGCTATTAAATAGGTGCTATCAGTCGCTATAAGCCCCATAGATGTGGGACAATAGCAGCCTACTACACCTACTAGTAGGTTTTATTATCTATTCACATGTTCGATCAGCGAAAGAAGGTATAAAAGAAGATGACAGCAACCTCTAGCGACCCTAGTAATTATGACAAGAGCAGAAGCGGAAGTGAGGCAATGCACACGGGGTGGACTCTAACCCATGATACCAAGCAAGTTCAACATACCCAGGGTATCGTTTCGTTATCTGGCTTAACTAACCCTAACAACCACGATCACGCTAAACGGTCCCACGATGATGGTCATCAATTCGGTAAATTAACCCAGGGTTTTTCGATCTGGCACTGAGCATGTTCACATAAAAGGGTTTGTAGCATGTGACTAATCACTAACATGGACAAATTTATTGTCAGCAGTGCGGCATATTTTACAAACTATAATATGAGACAAATACAAAGAAGTTAAACACATAATCCAGACTAAAAGTAACACAGTTGAAGCTGCCGAATGCAGGAAGGACAGCTGGCAAAAGACAAAATTGTTGATGTGTGAATGCGTAAATTAACAGACTTATTAATTTAACGGAGTACTCAGAAGTCAGATATAGACGTCTGGATGGGGCAGTGATACATAGCTTTTTCGAAACAGAATGGATGAATGGAATACACTTCATTATGCCCTGTGATACTGTTGAGGCATGTGTGACTATTTCAGCCTTTTTTCAGCTGCGTCCTGCGGTGTAAAACGGACTTGGGAGCAAGTAAAGAAAATAAATATAAAAACATAATTCAAAGCAGTAAACACTCACAGCATACAGCCAGCTGTCCTTCCTGCATTTGTCAGTTTAAACTGTGATGCCTTTGGCCTGGATTATGACTGTAACTTATTCTTATTTGTGTAATATTATCATACAATCTGCACACTGAGCTTTCATCGGTAAGTAGGAGTTGCCTTTATACGAGTTGATCTCTTATCTTGATCATAACCTGCCGAAGCAGGTTAGCTGTTCAGCATAAGTTACCATGGAGATCTACCGCAGTAAGAAGTGAACCACCGTCATAGGACAGAGAACCCAGGGTTAACCCTCAATTTACCTCGCTAACCCCAAATCCTGCTTCGTAGTGCAGGCCTCTATGTGAAACCAACAACATTATCTTAAGCGAAAACATGTTTTTCCCTAAACTTAACCTTAAAGTGTTTTTGTTGCCTGTATAGGTTGTTTTGTTTGTGTTGAAAATGTAACATTTCATTCAGTTTTCACTCAGAACGTGTTGCTTTTAAGTTTCGCTTTCACTTTTACAACATAGTAGGGCCCTAATGACCCACATCTATGGCGAACATTGGCTCACTGAAATACATTTTTTGATAACAGCCTTGTGAACCTATTAGTTCAGTAGGCCCCTACTAGCCTATACACACTTGGGACTGATGTGTGTTGATAACGCTTATTCAATAGCCTGATGACAGTCAGATCGGGTGGCAAGTTCAGATGAGATTACCTTTGCTGAGTAGTGCAGCGGAGATATTTAATTATCAGACACTCCATGAAATAATAATCTCCAAATAAGGCTTTAGAAAGCTTTCATTAGCTTCATGTCCAAATAGAAGCAAACATGCAGGTTCAACCACATAATAAGTTAAAGTCTCGTATGCTGTCTGGTTATTCATTAATTTGAAATGCAGTAGAGTAACAAGTACAAACATTTAGCTAAAGCTTCCCTCATTGTGCAGGCTCAATTAGTTCCAAAGTTTAACCTTGATTAAGGTAGGATCAGGTGAAAATGATTAATTCAAACTGTCAGAGAAATAAGGCAGGTAGAGTAGATTTAAAAAGAAAAGATGTGCCAATGGGTCCTTTTCACAGCAGAGTTTTTGACAAGAAAAGAAAATGTGTGATTAGTAATGAATAAATTCCATTCAAGTGTGCAAGTTCCAAGGCAATGGTTCGTGCATGCTGGCTCGCTGTTGTCGCTTACTGAGACACTTCAAAATGAACAGAGCCGTCATTTATGATATTACAAACACCTGTACAGGCAAAGAATACATATAGCAATGTGTCCAAATATTAGAAAGAAATACAAGGTTCTCATCATGAGATTCATAAGAGTTGATCACAAAATACATAACTCCAGGTCTACTAGAAAGCAGTGAATGTAATTCTTCATTTAGGCCTCCCGGTGACACAGAATTGAGCCTGTATATCCAGAGAAGCTCTCTGCTGTCAAAGTTATCTCACCTGCAGGCTGCCATTACTTTTCCTATCCCGGTGCACTGAAGATCTTTAATAGTTATCTTCAATTAAATGGCTTGCGGTATGTGAATTTATACCACAACATTTTATTGGAGCAGTCAGCTGGCATTTAAAAGTATAAATGGGCACATATAGTAAACGCCCACTGCAACACCCTGGATTGATTACGTGTTTAAGATTCAGAAACACTTGAGCCTTAAGCAGAGCTACCTGAGGATAACTGTGCCTGCAAGTTTCTTAAATCATGAGCTTAATTTATATTATTTGAATCAAAGCATTCTACTGTAGAGGAAGTTTTGCCATTCAAGTGTGCCCCCCAAAAAACGAAAAGGGTTGCTTGTATAATTTTCTCCAACATTACCACTCAGACACAGACAACATTGCACGTTTTTGTATCTGACAAGCCCTAATTAAAATGTTGACACCTCTGCACAGACTGAGAGATCACGATGCTTCACAGACCCGTGTCCTAGTGGCCCTGATTAACAACTTTTAATATGATGATCTTAAAACAATGCAATGATGTTCTCAAAAGTTTAACTGCAACGGCCATTAAATAAGTTATTTTAGCTCTTAGAGCATTAGTATGGCATTATTATTAATGTATTTTATAGACTAATGGAACCACAGCTTTTGCATTTTGAAAATTTTGACTTGGCCACCATGTTGAAAACAGTCGGGCCAAAACCAAGCACCGCCCACCAGCCGGAGCAAGCGTTCTCATTTTACAGCTAAACAGAACACTACAAGATGATGTCTGAAAACATTTTACGTGAGAAATAGGCATTACATTAATTCTTAATTGATATTTGATCAGCGCTACCTAGTTTGACCGTTTGATTGGAGTTCACGAATGATTGACAGCTGCCTCTGTTGAATGAACAGCCAATAGGAACGCTCTCTCTCTCTTTGAAATGAGCTGGGATTGGCCCAAGTCTAGATTTTTTAAAGCCTAAAAACAGAGCCATGAGGAGGTGCAGAAGTCTAGTCTTCTCTCAGAACACGTGAATTACAATATGCTGAAAGGTTATTATGGAATCTTTGCCCAATAATGCCAACAACTTTCTGCCTACCCTTGCTTTAAGGAGGTGTCTATTACTATAAACAATTGCAAACACATGCATTTGATATGTCGTTGGTCTTACTGTGTGAAAATAGACATCAAAAGGGGGTTAACTCCTTTTCATGGCCTATCTGGTTAGTTTTCAGCCTCACACACAAATCTATAGATACATTTAAATGGTGTTTCAGACTTCACACCCTTTAATGTATTCTGTGTTGTTTTCTTATTCTGTATGAGTTCATAAAAACATATTCAGTTACAATTATACTGTGTGGTGTCCTTTCTTTATGGCAAAGCAAGCAGGTTGAAGCAACCTGTGCGATATAAAATTTTACTATTACTGATAAATCAGTATTCATTGTGCTGAAGATATTCCAAATTATAACCAGCAACTGGTGGATAGACTATACAAGGTAATATTTGCATGATACACACAGCAATTCCCAAGTGTTGTGCTCTTTATGCAAACACAGTATAATTTTGCAAAATAACAAGACATTGTAATTCCGCTCAAATAACTTCTCGGAAAATGATTTCCTGTTTTTGTTGTTTGCCCTCTCCAATTTCCCCCTTGGTTGCTCACCATCACACTTAAGACACATCCAAAAAAGCACTGCCACACACAAATAGTCTTGTGCTCAAGTTAATTATTTTCTATATTTGACTAAGTGTTATTTGTGAGCTGAATGATGCTTTGAGTGAACCAACGTGTAAAGGTAAAATGGGTTTGAACCCTAAAGCACGACACAGAAACCGCAGGCCAGTAAAAAAAAGTTTACTCAAGGTCGAAAACAGGCAAAAGTTCAAACCAGACAGGCAGGGGGGATGATGCAAGGTGAGCAGAGTCTAAAAGGCAGGCAGAGAGAAAATGTCTGGAACGCTAAAGCAGAAGAACAATAGACGATGTGGCGAGGAATGAATGCAAGTGGGACGGTATATACGGTATGCTACTGGGATTACAGACATGGAAAGTGGGGTGGATCTGCATGGACCGGGGCAATCAAAGACAGGCTGTAGCTGGATTGATAGCTTTGGTAATAGAGAAGGAAAGTATGGAGCCAATTTCCTGGACTCCAACCTCCACGGTAGGCCCCATGTGGCCAGCCAAGACCCTTTGTCCCGGGATGTAGCGAGGGGATGGAATGCGGCGCCGGGTTGGAGCACTTCAGCCCGTTTGCACGAAAAGGCGTATGAATGCCACGACAATGCGCTAAAGGTATTTAGCGTAGTTTGTCTCGTTGTTTGGACGAGATGGTGCGGTTGTGTGGAAATAATGCATTGTGGAGCTGTCTCCATCTCCTGGTTCATATGCTCTGTCTGCCCACATTGGACTGTGGTTAGAACACAAGAGGAAAAGTTGATGGTGGCACATATGAAACTGCCCGAAAACTGTCCTGTTCCATCGAGGACCCCCAGAAACACTGATGTAGGACAGCCAGTCCAACTCCAGGATGAGGAGTGCCCCCACTGGGGGACCTGCAAGCAAAGGTGAGCTATAGGACAAAAAGGTGATTAGCAGTCATATGGATGATGGGGAAGAGAGGTGACTCAAGCTTTATTACAGACCATCCAGATATTCAGAAGGAACTCCCAAGAGATCTGGCAACTCTGACGCAGAGAAATCAGTAGGAGAAGGAGACAGGACAGATCTGAGACATACTCACAGCGTGACAGTGACGACTCCAGCCCAAAATAACTCCCAAGGACCAGTCAATGTGTGGATTATGTTTGACGAGCCATGGGAACCCCACGATGACAGGCAGTTGATGTGTGTCTATCAGGTGAGAGGTGAGTGTTCATGATGATTAGCTGACATGCCCAGGCGGACAGGGACACTTCTGTGAGTCACTGAGAAGAGGAGGTGTTCATCGAGTGCTCTATGGCCGATGCCCAGCTGAGAGGTGAGCATGCTGTACATAGAGTCGACGAAAACAGTATGGGTCTGGTCAGGCTGAATTAGCTGAACAAGAACCATATGATGGGAGGGCATTTCCGGGTCTCGGGCTCAGCTCACCAACGCCCTCCCAATCACTGGTGGGCCCTGACTTTTACTTGACATATGTAAAGCCAATTGTTTGTGACACTTTGGTACCAAATTGACCGGAATGATCCTTTAAAAACAGAGCAGAGGATCATAATGAGAATAAAATGTGTTTTTCTGGGAGAAGAATACAACAATGCGTTTAGATGATTTTTGTTCTATCACTTACTTACTTTTAATTCAAAATTCTACAGTACGCAGAGGAACTTATTTTATACAGAGAATTGTAATAGGACTGCCACAAATGTGAGAGAAAAAACATGATAACTAATTTCCCCGAATTTAGCTTCTTTGCTCAGTGCCCTCCAAATCCCCCACAATCCAGTTGATGTGCTGAATGGCTTCTGAAGTAAGTGGCATGAAAGAAATATCTCCTTCCACCACTGCTCACAAGCACCTCAAGTGAGAACCATAAAGTGTTTGTGAGTGAGGGATTTGAGTCTGCTCTTTTGACAGGTTTAAACCCAGCCATCCAATCTTAATCCTATGGGCAAAATGCTCTCTTGCAAAGGATTCAGTCATCTGCTTTCAACCTCTGACACTGACAGAAAAATACACATTTCCTAACATCACATCCCTATTGTGTTCTGTTTCAACATCTGTTTCCCTGTAACAGAAAATTTTGGATATTCACTCTTAGCCTGTCATTTTGATACCATGGATACCATTTTTACGACATAAATATTGCAGCTCGTCATGTAAATCCATGCAATTTTTTTCAAATTTTGTGTTTTTTCTGTCAAACACTTTTCTCCAAATTCACACAAGACAATGTGAAGTTGTTCACCAGAGAAACTCCATAGTAAAGTACTTTATGATCAACCTAGTCTCACAGGAAGGCATATAAATAGCACAACATTACAAGGACATTCCGCGTGTCATGAGGACGCATTTTAGGCTTTTTCGCATGTCATTTGTACGCCTCTTGTCATTTACGGTCACATCCGCAGTTAGGTTTAGGCAACAAAACCACTTAGTTAAGATTAGGAAAAACGTCTTGGTTGGGCTTAAAATAAGTACGTAAACTAAGTAAAATACGCACAGAAACAACGTAACATAAGTACGGAAAACACACCACAAATGTCACTAAAAAACATGTAACAAGCGCCACTAACGTAACTTACAAAACAAAACATGGTCTCAAACACCGGTCTCCTAGTTGAAAGTCCGGTGTTTTTCTTACTATTTATTCTACATCACTAGCTCTGAGCGTTTACATTGCAGTCAGTACAGACTACATGGCATACAAACGACACGCCAAAAGCAAGAAAAGTGTCTTTATTTCACTAAAATATTTCACTAAATGACTTGTGCATTATTGTGTTGTTCATATGAATTGGTCACAAGGAGTACACTTGGTTAGCTTGGTAGCACTGTCAAATAAAAAAATAAAAAACAGATACACAATGTCAAATTTAGGCAAATTAGGAACATCATGCGGATTTATTATTGCAAATAGGTCACCCAATGCACACTCACCCACACCTTTCATGGAGTAAATGGGACATATTTGCTCAAATACACCGGTGTTTTCAATTATTCTGGCTCATTAGACCTCTGCTCAGGTTGATTTGGGGGCGGAGCTATGCTGTTATGCATTTGCATAAGTGGAAAAGGGACATCATTTTTTTGCAAATATAGGCGAGAGTAAGTTGTACTCTGATGAAGGGCCTTTTCTCATCTCCAAGTAGCCAGCTCACTCTTTGTATGTGTATCATTTACTAATAAAAATAAATAAATGTCTCTATAATACATGATAACAGTTTATGTTCTTAAAACAGTAGGGAGTTGTCAGTCAAGCCCATTCTGTACATATCCACAGTCCTGAGAAGAGGTCTAATCATGGACAATATGTGAAAACACCTGTGTAGGCGGAGCGTGAGCATGTCGGTCCATTAACAATTCAAAAGACGATGAGTTTTAGCGTTCTTTTGAGTGACAGAATTCTGAACGGAATAATTTAATATCATCAATCTCTGGCTCATCGTTTCATTTCAGCACAGCTGCAACACCATGATAATAGCTTTTTCCTAATATATCAGTGGCTAATTTATTTTCGCCTAATTTGATGAAGGCCGTTCTGCGCTGAAACGTTAATGATTTTTAAACGCTTCTATCAATACAGTTATAGTTTGAGCTAAAGCAGAATCTCTTGAGTGTTCTAACTTTGTGTTGCACTTTAAAACACACTGGCGCACATGCTGCCTAAGGCCTGTCTAATTTGCACTATTGCTGTAGACACCGGGGAGAGTAAATGCTAAGTGGATCAATACTATAGAAAAAAAAAACTTCCACTAAAACTTTTGTACTGCTATGGATGCTTTCCAGCAAGTGTTCTTAAGATTGTAAGACTATACCCACCGGGGAATCAGATGAAATCTGGTGTTTTTCTTCCCTTGGTTCCTTAATAGGTCTCTTGGGCCCTCCAACCAATATGTGGCAAAAGGGAAAATAAAAACATTGATAATTTGTAAGTTATGCATGGAAGGGGGGATAAGACACACCTCCCTAATGCTGTTCTCTTTTCCATTTATCCCCAAGACATTTTAGCGCTCATTCTGTTTTTCCAATGCAAGAAGCTTCCCCTCTGCCACAGCCATATGCACTTGTTCTTTAGCTGTAAAAAGACAGCAATGTGACTGATAAGGAATCTGTTTCCTGCTTTTAAACAGACAGCCGTCCCCTCTAGACATTGTTTGAGCCACTTGGATGCTGACTCACAACATGGCAGATAACTGCCCCCTTGCTTAACATAATGCAAAAACAAATGTTATTTATGCACTATAATCATTAGACACATAAAAATAAAGACAATTATGCCGTCGAAGTCTAGACTTTAAACCATGATCATAAAACCATCTAGAAATCAATGTAAGCGCAGTTGAGCAGGCATTAGTGGACGCCATAAAAAAGAGAAGGCATAAGAGGTCAGACCATAAGTCGGTCAGCTATTATTAGACTTGTTTATTTATTTTACTAATTAGAGTGTTTTTAATGGCTTCTAGACTTTTTATTCAATGTGAATGTTGTTAATTGGCTGTGTCTTGCTACTAGTTGGCCTTATTTATCCAACCAGTTAATTTTGTTGTACTGTAAGTTTTGTATTTTAACTATATCTACACCTATATTTACAGAGAAAAATAAGCTAAATGGCCATAGCTTTAGACTTCTTCCCTTTTTAAGGTGGAGGGTAAATTGTCACAGCTACACAAACCGCAACTCGCCCCGTGAAATGAATTTTTAATGAGTTTTATATTGCATGTTACAAACACTAGTCCCACAGTTTTTTAAAGTAAACACCTAATGGATTGAACTCATCCAAATAATTTCAGGTCCCCGCTGTGGATGTCTAAACAAAAAAACGTGGAATTGCTCTCGTGACTAACACAAAAAAATTGCGAATTAGGTCCTGATCCCAGAGATTTAAAAAGCTAGACTTATCATGTCGAATTCACACAACATCACTGCAGGGAACCAGTCGGTATATGAGTAACAGTTACAGTTTTTTTTTTCCCATGCATGCCCTCCTGTGGAGACTGACAATGTCTCTGTTTCATAAGGGGTGTCATAAAGTGAACGAGGCAACCTTTTCATCATAATTTCCCTGATTGCAACATGGAGAGACCATACAATTGCATTCAGACATAACCTTGGGTGACTGTTACATATTAAATCTATTCCTTTCATTGTCTGACGTATAGAGTGCTACATTTTTACAGCTTTAAAATCTGATTTCACTGTGTCGAAGAGAGCAAATCAACCCCTCCTGAATCACTTTACTTCCAGGATGATTGTTTGGCACGCCTGGCTCCTGGGGTCTACAGCCTGGCCTGTGTCCCTCATCTCTCAGTACCCATAAGGCCAGAGAAGCATTGTCCTGGTCTTACTACAATGTGATCTACCTTCAATAGACAAAGGATTCCAGCTGGGCTTATTCCTCCTTTCTTTCAACCTCCTCCCAGTGACAGATGGGACCAAAACTAGAAAAAAAAATCCTTGAAGACAAAGAAATTAGTGCCTTTTATATGGATCCAGAGCAGCTAGACACCAGGGATGTTTGGCAGGGGTATAGGAGAAGAGTTGTTGCCTTTCAGTATCATTTTACCCCTCATTGTTACAAAAAAAAAAACATTACACTATAGCAGTGGAGCCATACAAAGCTCCAATATAATAGAAACCTGTCTGACACATTGTTTGTATTGTTTTACTGAACACAAGCTGTACACCTCAATATAAATAGAATAATGCACACAGTGACATGCATGCTCGCGTATACACATTCTCTTTCTATTATTACCAAACATACATACGCGCATGCACACACACACACACACACACACACTCGCACACGCCGCTGTGAGCCGGTGATAACTGCTTAGCAGAGTATGCTCCAACAATTGTCAGACTGCCAGGGCAGAGAGAGCCAGGAAAAGGAAGAAGGGGAGGGTGAAGGAGCAAGCTATGAGTGGCACCACAGAGTGGGTACAAGGAGAATTAGACAGGTGCCACGGGAAGAGGTTGGCAGAATGGGGAAAAGGTAGATGTTGGTAAAAAGGTGGTGGGACAGATAACAGCAGAATTGTGGAAGAGGGAGAGATGGAAAAGACTTCAAGATTTCAGCAAATGACAAGACCAACACAGAAGACTGGAGAGAGACGGGGAAGTGGAAGGACAAAGGCAGGGAAGGAGAGGGGGGTTGGAGAGGGGGGTTGGTGAGGGGGGGGCACACAGCCAAAAGAAAGGATATGAGAGGAAAAAATAGCAGACAAAGTGTGAAAAGGGAAAAGAGAACAAAACAAACCATAGAGGGTGAATGGTAATGTGTTGTGCAGGCACCTCCACCTCCACTGGATGCAACACTCCCACTCCTTTCATGGTCTGCAGTCTGTCATCAACACCCATCTCCAAGGACAAGCACATGCAGCCAGGGCTCCGTCAGTAGCCGCGCAATAAAAATCACCCGCGACATAGGTGAGTAGAGCCGTTCTCTTGTCTTAATTTTACTTAATTTGCCATAACACTTCACCTCATCTCACATTATGTTAAGCAGGGGGGAGCGGGGAGGGAGTGAGCAAAAGGATGTGATAAGTCAAAGAAGCGGGAGGTGGCGAGAAATGAGATGGTGTGGGATTGAAAGGAGTCAGTGTGTGTGCGACAGATAAACTGTTGATGGCCTATACGGTCAGCAGTCCACCAGCACCACCATGTGGCTTAAACGTCACGGCTATAATTCAGTGTGGAGGTCGTTTTTTTTATCTCCTGCACACACTTAAGAAATCATTGAGGACACCAAATGTTCACTTGTGAGCATTTTGTCATTCTCAGTCTCTTGTTGTTGAGTTAGAAGATACACACATATAGTAAAGACGGAAGTTTTCAAGTGAGCGCACAACACACGTTTACACATTGTCCGTATGATCATGCACTGATGCCCACACACACCCTCACAAAAAAAAGATGCCCTTTTGGTGTTTTTCTGTCAGCCAGTGTAAATACAGTCCCTCGTATAATATAATATAATATTGACGTGCATGTTGTAGCTTTGGACTGGGTCCTATCTGGGTCACTACGGTGTATGCTGCTCTGCTGTATCCCCCATTCGTTCATGTCAACAACTGACCTGCTTTTTCTCCCTCCTTCCCTCTTCTTCCTTCGCTGCTGTGTAAAACCATTTAGCTTTGGATGAGACAACCATTCAGTTTGTGGAAAAAAAGATTGCTGCCCAAGTTTAAAATCAATCACATCGACCTTTGGAAAATGTCCATTTCTAATGTGCTACTGTGGTGCTACAGTATACTCACTTTGTCTGTAAAGCTAAATTATCTTGATGCTCTTCACTGGCCTACCTGAGCAAAATATATATTCGTTATATTGTTTTTTTTTTTAACTTTTAGATGAAAACAAGTTTATTTCTTGCACCACCACATTATCTAGTAACCGTTCATTGTCTGGGTTTAGCTTGAGCTTAAACTTTGGACAATGTAGTGATGTTTCTTTAACGAAGATTTCGATGTTTGCATAATTAAGGGCATGTTTGCTTTTGAGTGACAGGTGGATACCGTCAGTGATGGCTCGCCGCTAGCCGTCTTCACTGCTAGGCGTCATCTAATTCGAGTCACTGACCTTGACCTCTTTGCCGTGTTTGTGGTGTTGCTGCCTTTTGGAGAATCTTTTTATGCAATATTGGACCTAATATGTCTCGCTGTGCAGTTAAATGTACGCCGTGCCTCCTTGCTGGCCAATGTGTGGGCGTTGCATCACGGTCTGGATGACCCCAGTGCCCACACAGTTTGCTTGGAATATCAAGAACTGTAATGTCCCTTGTTTCACTGAATCGTGGCTGAAATAACGTTACTGTTACTTAATTACTGATCTGACAGATCAGAACAATGGACTCAATGGAAAAAAGGAGGAGTCTGTGCTTAATGGTGAATAACGCACAAATTGAAGGAGCTGATGGGATTGTCACTGGAGTTTACCTTGTACAATTTCATGTGACAAATAAATTGAATGAAAACATCTGTGCTCCAGTTTTTTCTGTGAGTAAAAATTCTAACATTGTTTTATTTATATAACGTTAAAAAGCACTAATTAGCAGGTATCGTCTTAGCTTAGATCGTTCTAAAAGACACCCTCTCATCTAAATATGATCAATCTGGTTGGCTACATCCTGAGCCGCCGATTTTGAGCTTCACTTTGGCTCTTCAGAAACCTATGGGTGACGTCACGGAGACTACGTCCATATTTTATTCAGTTAGTGGTTTCTTCCAAGAATCTGTGACAACGTCAGATAACATACTGACAGAGACATAACATTACTGAATGCAAGGTGCTTCTTAACAGTATCGCCACAGATTAGGCGCTAATACAATTTCTCATAAAGAGATATTTTGGGAGGCAGAGGATACTGTTTAACGATGGATAAGACTCGGAACTTAGACTATGACCATTCATTCTTCTTTCACATTTTTGTTTAGTTTTTATTCATTTATAAAAAAAAACGTGACGTTCTGACCTTCACCTATTGTCATGAGGTTTGGGTTGTGACCGAGAGAATGAGATCGCAGATACAAGCGGCCGAAATGAGCTTCCTTCGCAGGGTGGCTGGGTTCTTTTTTCAACCAGGCTTCGGACATCTGATCAGAATGCCTACTGGACGACTCTGTTTAGAGGTTTTCCGGGCACGTCCAACTGGTAAGAGGCCCCGGGGTGGACCCAGAACATGCCGGAGAGGTTATATAGCTATTTGTCCTGGGAACACCTCAGGGTCCCCATGAAGAGCTGGAAAACGTGGCTGGGGTGAGCGACGTCCGGAATACCTTGCTGAGCCTGCTGCACCCGCGACCTGGACCCGGATAAACGGAAGAAAATGGATGAATGGACAAAAAAGGTAATACATTTCATCATAGTTTGTTTACCAAGGTACATTTTTATTTAGTTTTTGTCTCATTCAACATACCAAACAGGTTGTCAACCAGTCTTTTGTTGTTTTTGTTGCCTCAACATGCACCTGAGATTTTTCATGAAGCGCTGCAAAAGCATAATCGCAACAAAACCTGAAAAGAGCAGATAGTAGATCATGTTCAGAGTACTTCATACGTAATTGTGATGATCATCTTCCTTTGAGGAGGAGAGTCAAGTCCAAAGTGGTAAATTAACATAATGGTAGGTTCATTTCAGTAGACCTTAATCAGAGGCAAGTCTCAAAGGACTTAGCAGAGACAGAAATTAAACAGATGACAAGAAACACCTGCTTCAGAAATGTTAAAAAGCTCTCTATAGTTGCATGTGCGCCATCTGTAGATTAAAGATCCTGACAAGACTATCACATAATCTGGAGTAGATGACGTCTTATAGGATGTGTCGCCTCTCTCAGCTGGAGCAGAATGTGAGGCAACAGTTGTGACAATTGGCCAGGACTCTCATAAGTCTGCCCACACACAATCTCTTATTCCTCACACCACCCAAGGGGTTTTGAGGGAAAGGATAAATCTATGGGAACAACTCAATCACATTACCTTATGTAAATACCCAAGTCAGCCCCCCCCCCATCTCTCTTTACCACTGTTAGCTCCCAGCCCTATGGCTCCTCTGGCACAGAAATGCGCACGGGGAGAATTAACATTTGCTCTCATAGTCTGCAAATGGCAGCTCGTGCTTGCCATAGAAATGAAACACTGGCCCATGCAGGGCAGAGAATGGGAAAATATTTGAGCTGGGAGCGATTAATAATTCGTCAGGCAGAGTAGTAACATTTGCTTTTCGGGGCAGTGGATCGACAGAATGGGCTTCTTCAGGAACTTTTGAATCAAAGCTTTTTTTTTTTTTTTATTATTGGTATCTTCCTCAGTCAGCACTTTTTATTGACCGGCATAAGAATTGGAGCCAGTAGGTACAACATTTCTTACAGGGAGCTGTTCATTTTTTAAAGTCCAAACCAGACCAAGACATTAAACTTGTATCTCTAGCAATAACCAGCCCTTTTACAAAAGAAGGAATATTTGTCCCTAATTGCAATAAAAGCTAAAAAGATTTCTTAATGCTTCATTATGCAAACATAGCCGTTAGCCTATAGTACTAAAAGGCTATGAATGCATATCATTTGACATTTTCAGCTGTGTAAATGTTAAAAGTATAGAGACTCTGATTGATTACTTTCATAGCAGAAATGCAATAACTGATTTGAAGGGGTGAATTTATGTCCAGAGTTTGTCTACGACGTGGCTCCAACACTTATCAGTCCATTACTGCAAGGCTGTGCTCACTCAAAGGCTTAAATGGGACAGAGGTATTGTAAGAAGAGTGTAGATGGGACATAACCTCCTGCTGATACTCCACAGGCACCGCAAGAGGAGCACCTTCCACCATTTGCTACTCAAGATGTTTGACTCAAGGCGAAGCTTGGTGCAGATGGCTTCTCTCTGCTCTGCTGTAGTTTGATCCTGCTGTGGAAATATGCTGTCTGTTTTTGTAACGCTTGCACAAGACAGACAGACATTTAAAAAGGCACATCTGTAAGTTACAGTTTCAAGCAAACAACGTCCATCTTCAAGTGCCTCAGTGAAAGAGAAAAAACTGAGGAACTACTTTTTCAGAGAAGAGGCCCAGTAGATCGATATGTTGTGCAGTTTAGATTTATTCTTTCCTACAGGTGAAATGTTGAAAGGTCTTGGCAAGATGTTAAACTACAAACACTTGAGTTCAGTGACTTCATGTGTTCTTCGCCTTTTCACTTCAATAACTCACTGTTGGATGTACGTTTCATTAACATCTGCTATATATGGTACAATTTCTTCTAAGCCTCAGGACTCGTAGTTACCCTGAGGCGTCTTAACTCAAACACATGGCCAAACACCTTGGAGGGAAGATGTTCCTTTTACGACGGTGTTGAGAAAGATGAGAAAGGGATCAACTGTGTTTTTGTTTCAGAATTTACTTTGATACTTTTTAGATTTTATTTTGTAATGTTGGTCAAGATGAATAATACAGAACACTCTCATGTGATTAAATGTTGGTATCATCCCTTGCTTGTGCTCTCCTACTTGATACAGACTGACTAAACTAAAACCACTTCACCTTCATTTGGTGACCCTTTCAATCCAGCGACAGTTTGAAATGAAAATCAGCTGCAAGTTGTGAAATTTGGCAGTTTTAACAAGAACGCACTGAATAGACCGACTGAAGACATCTCTGTCATGGCTTAATAATTGTAAAAAATGTCTCACCAATGTTAAAAACTGTGTAAAAACTATTATGGCAGTTTTAAATCTGGTCTACCTTTGGTTTCAAGGATCTAATTTTTCATCAGTTATTGGCTGACATGGCAGCTAAACATAATGATGTGCTAACATGTTTCTGTCACTAATGCTTTAGTAAGTGAGTCAAGGTTTGCTTTTCAAATGTCTTATTCCATCCCTTAAAATCAATTTTGAAATTAAACTACAGGGCGGGGATAAACAGCTCTGCAAACTTGTTAAAATGCTCAGTAGCTTGTTCGCGTGTGAATCTTTGGCTTAAAGGAACCTCAAGTCAATGCACTATTCAGTCTTTTAATTCAGCTCATTTGAAACAAATCATTCAAAATGTAGGATAACTGCGTTGGTTGACGCAAAAACGTGAAAGGCCCTATCTAGATCCAGTGTTTGGTTTATCTGTTCTGGGCTACTGAAGCATGGCGGCCGGTTTCGTGAAGAGGACCCGCTCCCTATGTAGATATAAACAGCTCATTCTAAGGTAACGAAAACACGATTCATAGTTTCAGGTGATAATACACTAAAGAAAACCTAGTTATTAATATTATATTCCATTTCTGCCAATATATCCCCCAACCTGTTCTCATTCCCAGGGCATCAAATACCAAATCTTTGTCGCGGCCATGGGCGTTCAATACCGCTGCACAAGGCACACCTTAGCGTCGGTATGAAACGCACCGGGCGTTCCATTAACTATAATGTAAACCCATCCGCAGCAACAGTAAACGTTGAGAAAGTGCGCTGGGAGTGTGGTGACTTAGTTTAAAGAGTAAAAAGAGACACGGCGGGCGGGCAGGAGGGGAGGTGGATGTGCCTAACAAACACAAGGCTTTCATCCAGGAGACCGCCGTTCATGTCCTGTGCGTCACATTACAATCAGATGTCCGTTTGTGTCCTGTGTTCACAACGTTCAGTGTCATTTTCGCTGTGCAAATGTGGTAGTTTAAAGCCCAACCGTGTTACTATAGTGGTTTTGATGCCCAAAATAAAGTGATGCCATTGGGGCGTTAGAAAGCGGCGGTATGTGTTGTGAGAACGTGTTGGATCCCCTTAGATGCCGCACACTGATCCTTTAAGACTCTTTCCATGAAATCCTGCTATCAAACTAGATGACTAAAGATGATAGTTTTTAACACGTGCTAAAGGATGTCAGCCTGAACAGTGTTGATCTTACATCTCAGCCCCAGCAATAGAGACATCAGCAGTGGCAGTAGCAGTAATAGAAGTAGTCATAGCACCAATTTAAACCTTTCGATACCCCCTGGCAGGGGAAGGAGTGTGTGTGAGAGCGGGTAGGTTGGGGAGTTAATGAGAGTGGCAGACTGGAGAGATGCGTGAATGAGTGTGTATGTAAGTAACTATGAATAGTAAGATATGATACAAGTTCAAACTTTTCTATTAATTGACCAGCATGTTTAGTTTAATTTCAGGTTTATAAGATTAGGTGTAGGAAAATACACTGTCGTGCTTCTCCAGTAGACTTTGACAGTGCCTAATGAGCCATTTCAAAAGCAGCCTAACTGTGGTCAAGTTCCTGTTGTTGTTGTTGTTGTTGTAGGCCTACCTGGTTGTCATTCACCTCAGCAGCTAGTCGAGCATACGTAACTTCAAGGAGAGGCAGTTTCTTTGATGTGTGGGTCCAATGGTGATGCTGATTAAAAAGAGGAAAGGATATTTGAGCATATGGGCGCACACCCACTCCCAAACACAGCCCTCTCTCCTAAACGTTTTGTTCCCATACAACTAATTTGGATTCTCAATTATGTTTGGAAGGAAACGTATTTTGTCACGGATTATGTTTGTCTTTTACGTATCACAAATGCATTTGTAAGTCTGCGGACAGCCGCAGCGTGTGACATACTATAAGAAACCGCCGAGCAGGTGAAGTAGTATATAAAGCAACCAGGAATGAAAATACGTTGAATAAATATGCTTTTGTTTTGTTTCAATGTCGTAGTCATTTTAAGCCAAACCATGACGTTATTTTACCAAGCCTAACCAAGTAGTTCTGTTTCCTGAACCTAACTAACTACTTTTAATGCGTTTTATTTTTTTATTTTTTTCCATTTACAACGTTAATCACATGTTTAAAACAAGGTGCAATAGAAACCATTCTTAGCCAAAGAAATGATAACCTTGGTTTACCTGTGTGAAGAGTGTCTTGATCAGAGTATCTGTCAGAGAGGTCCTCTAACATCACACGCTCTATTTCTTTCAAAACATCAGAGTCGTCTTCATTAGACTTTTCAGGAGTTCAGCCTTGAGTGAGGCAATAACAGACACAGTTAGCTGCTCCTCCTCACGCATTACTGCGGTGGTATCAAACTGGAGTCGAAAGTCACACTTAATCCTCTTCGTTACTCATGTCACAGTCTTTTAAAGTGTTCTTCTTTTAGCAAATCTTTAGCCTTCAATGTTAACAGTATTGTCACTTGTTGCTCGCAAGAACAGCTCCATTGGGAACAAACTGTTTCTAGTAAGCGGAGTAATCAGACTCCACGATAATGGCACGACAATTGTCCTTTTTCCATTTACAACTACGCACCACTCTGTTAGGTTTGTTTGTAAGTGGACCCGAGCGCTGTCGGCATGCAGGTAGACTGGCAGACGAGCAGACAGGCAAACAGGAATCCACTGTGACTGGAACAACGATCTGGCGATGAGTGGGAGGAAAGCCGCCGTTGATAAGCTGTGTGTTGTGATGAGCTGGGAGCTGGCAGGTGTGTGAGCAGGGAGAGGTGATGAGCTGATTGAAGGCAGGTGTGCTGGTAGGCAGGGTGTTGATGTCGATGGTGCTGTGAGTTGAACAATGAGGTTGGTTCCTTACACCTCCTCTCTGATCATCTATGTACGTCAATGCAGGTTGTGAAAGCCTACAAGCTCTGTTTGGTCCGGCCCATTCTCACTCCCAACTCGTTAAATACAATTGCAAAACTAACACTAGAGGGGTACCGTATTTGACGAGTTGGGAGTGAGAACATGTACATCTGCTATGTTTCTCAGCAACGTATTCTCGTACAACGGTACGTATGATATCTGCTGAAAAAGTTATTCCTCCTTTTCATTCCTTTTCCCACGAATGCACTGCAACACGTGTCAATATCCGCTCGTTACATGCAAACAGTCTTTTCAAAATAAACCTCCGTCTTCACAGGAAACAACTTCCTTAGGTTTAGGTAAGAAAGCTACTTAGTTAGGTTTAGGAAAATATTGACTTAGTTAGGATTAGGTAACAAAAGCTAGGCTTAGGAAAAGATCATGGTTTGGCTTAAAATAACTCCGAAAGTGGCGAAACTTATGTACGTAACTTACGTGTCAAATACATCAAAGATGACTTCTGGTTTCACACGGGACACGAACGGCAAGCTCCTGGGCGAAAGTCCGGTATTTTTTGACCCACCCATCTACCCCAACCTCCTCCCTATGTGACATTTGTCACTCTTTATATTTCCTGGTTCCCCATTACGTGAATTACACACAAATTTATTTTGTGGAATATACAAAAAATTACCGTTCTGGTTGTGAAAAAAGAAATGAGAATAAGTCGCATTTCAAGATATGTTGAATCTTTTTTTACTAAAGACTATTTCAAAATTATTTCATATTGATAAACATGAGATGAGCAATGATAAACTGTTACATCCCTACATTATAGCAAAACCAATTGACCTCTTTAAATTGACCAATATGCTGAAAATTGACCTTCACAAAACACGCACATAAGGACTGAAAGATTTAAAATATCCTCATTTTTAAAAACAGGCTGTCATATTTTCTTATCAATATACCTCTATTGATTCATTCTTACATTGATAGCCTTCTTGTGTTTGATTCATCTCCATAGAAACTGCTTAGAAACATACTGAAAGCACCATTGCAAGGCTACTTTCTCAAGGTTTCGTTTCATTTTATTCATTGTTTGGTTGTTCGGCACTCAAATGAAGCCTCCAATCTCCTTTGTTGCTTTTCTTGCTGTCTATCATCTTCTGCTTTGTTATTCGATTCAAATAAAAAAAAAAAAGCAGCAGATGAGTGCTTGAAATATCCTACTGAGACTAAAGCCTCATTTCCGATGGTGTCCCAGAAACATAAATCTCATTATAATTTCCAACATCAAGACAATCTACTTTGGAATAACACAAAATTATGAGTAAAAGCTAAAAAAAGATTTTAAAATAAACATATCGAGAAATCCAAACAACTTCAAACCATACATATGCATGGGGCGCCTTCGACGAGATGAAGCAAAAACTCTTGGATATCAGGGGAAGAAACAAATAAATACATGGTGAAATCTTTTGAAACTTTGCAACAATAATTAACAATGTTGTTTTACTGTCACAAGTTGGACCCGAAGAGGAGGACAATGTTTTTGAACAAAAGCCTGATTAAACATTTTGGAGTGCCTTATTCAGACAGTGCTTCAAAATGTGAGCTAAACCACACATATGGAAGTGAATATGTTACAAACAAGTCATACAACACTAATGTGTTGCCCTTTAATTGGTCTTCTGAGTGCAATAGACAACAACACAGTTTTAACCATTGTTTCTCTTTGCCTCACAATAACAATGACGACGAGTATTTTTTCCTGTACACACCTTCCTCTATAATTATGTTTTATAAATAATGAGAGCTCATTCACCAACCAAATCCTTATTATCAAGTTGTCAGGGCCTTAATTTCATTTCCTCCACTGATGAATGTGGAGTCATTGGGGGTGGGAGGAACGGAAGCTATTTTGATACCTCATCCAATGATAATTCCTCTGGGACCCAAAGACTACAAAGTGATAATGCTAATAGCAGTCTGTTCAGCTGATCACACAAACAGAAAATGGGAGCTTTTGTAATTTATTATGATGTAGTCATTGGCTGCTGTTGGCTGAGAGGAATACAGTTTTTTAAGTACATTTGTTTGAATCCATTTTGTGGTACTTGCAGTAGACTCATTCACTGCTTTGTGAGGTTTGGATAAGGCTCAATGAAATGGATAAATGCATTTTGTATTGCGCCACCCCATATAAAGGGCAGATGAGGTGGTTGGGCTAACTCCAATGAATGGGATTGTATCTTCTCAGCCTCACCTAACTGGAACCTACCACCTGACCAGGTAAGCATAGGGTGAGCTAAACTGAACAAGCATCCAAATTCACACAGAATAATGAACAGACCCTTAATACAAGATCTCCAAGTTACTGCTGACATCTCAATCTATCTGTGGGCACCCAAACATACCAATGAGTTCACCAAACATTATATAATGTAATTTACTGGAGAACTGCCTGACCTTTTGATTGAGCAGCTGATCCACCCCTACATCCCATGCAGAACAACAAAATCCTATGAACCCATAACACAAACCAAACAAGCCTGTGTCATTTATACACACTGCTTGACACTGTATCAAATAAACTGAAACACAGGACTGGAATCAACAATTAAGCAGACACAAAACACTATTAATTTTGGGGAACAGGGCCCAGTGAAAAGGGAGAAAGGCAACCTTTTCACACATCAACTTGTGCTTTATCCATATTTCAACAATGAGAACCCTTACACATCAATACATATAAGTTGAAGGGAGGCCAACTTGTAATTTTATGTCCAATAATAGTCTTTTGATGTACGGTATACCTCCAATTGAGTTGCATGCTATTAGATGCTATTCATAAATTGTCTGATATGATGTGGTTAATGTTGTCTGTTGATGATTGAAAAGGCATTTACACTAAGTATTTCATTTTGTAGCATGATTGTTTTCAATACTTGATTGAGAAAGAACATGTTCAAGTTGGTAAATACAACAATATTGCAACATTTAAAGGATTTAAATGATCATTTAAAGTTGTTAATAAAAAGTGTAAAGATTGGTAGAAGTTCTTCCCATTTGCAAAAAAGTGGAATTAAATCAATACAATTTAAATTTAAAGGTCATATTGATACAATTTTTATGTGGACAAATAATAATAAAAAAAAATACACAGAGCTTTTAGAAAGGTACAGAATAAACATAGGCTTTTCCTTGAAAAAAATGCATGATTGTGAATTAATTAATCATTCAAAAATGTTGGCTGGACCAAAATGAATGTTTTGTTTGTATCTTTGGAAGGTAAGTATTGTGACCCAATAGTAAAGCTACGTTGGTATCACGAAGTAACTCTGTGTCATCAGCGATCAAGTTGTCAGTTAGTGTGGAAAAAACGGATAAATGGCTGAGTTTAACAACGGTGTCTCCATTATTATTAATCTGTAATTTTCCATAGTAGAGGAAAGTATGAATGTATTCAAAAACAGAAATATCTGCCATTGTAAAGCAAACTTGTAAATGAACACAGAACGGCATTACAAATAGAGATTAATGAAATGAACACCCAGTAGTTTCATGCACAAGGAGACGATTGAGCAGAATCAAATTGAAACGTTTTGCTCAATAAATGATAGAAATCCATGTATCTGTACTATACTGTAGGGGACGAATGTGATGTCAAAGTATAAAATGATGTTATGGCCGGTTACAGGGAATAATGGGGAAGTTAGACACTAATACTGAAAGGAGAATGTTAGTATTATGGTCAATGGTATTTTATGAATGAAGAGAATATACTCAATATACACTACTTGGATAATTAGAGGCAAGCTGGGCTCACTTGTATTGATGAGACATCATTATATGTTAATGCACGGGTGTGCATCAAAGATGTTCAGTCCCTTGTTGGCTTAAAACGCCCTTTGTTATGCATTTTCTGCAGCAACAATATAGCAATATAAGGAGGGGAGCCAAATGTTTCTCCAAAGATTTTTCATTGTGTTTTTTTTTCTTTGTTTACATAGAATACCCTGGGGCTGTCACATCAGAATCCACAATTTGTTGTATTTTTTTTTTCCAGCCACTACTTTCTTTGTGCATTGCATTATGGTACAATAGTGTCCATCATAGCATACTCAACAACTAAGTATATGAATTATGCATGTACGCATAACATTGAGTGTACTAAATGTTGTTGGTTTTCCCGTATAAACACACTATATGCTCAAAACTAGGCTAGAGCATGTAGTATGTATTTGGGACACAGCATTGGTGTTGCCAGGGAAACCCTGGCTAACACATTACTTTGGTGTTACTGCATTTATCTTTTTCTTGAATATATAATTTTTGAAGTACAAACACAATCAGTGATTACAGCTGATCCAACAGAGCCTTCGGTTGGGATTTTCCCTTCAGTGTTTTTAGTGGACAAATCTGGAGCAAATCTGCCCAATAAGACTTTAGTGTGTCTCCAACTGGAGAGTTGGCACCTATAAATAAGCACAGCCAGTCCAATAAGCAAATATTGGCCACACAATGACAGGATGAAAACCTGTGAGGATTGGCAGACTGTGTATTCAATTGTGAGACAGGAAACTGGACAAATAGATTAATGATTTGCTATTTTCACACAGTTCTTGGAATTCTTACAGTCCCTTGGTGTTTGTTCCCCTGTAGGCTTTGTTTCAGAGCTGAAGGCGACCCGACAGAGACCTGGACCAGAAGAACCCCCAGTGTATTCAAAACCACATGTTGTACACTAGCTGCTGTTAGTCAACTTATGATTCTGACAAAAGCATGTATTGTTTTTTTTTATAATTGTCTAAAGTCTATACAATTCTTGATCCGTCCTTTTAGTTTGTTATTATACAAGCATATCTCAGCTTCATATAATGATAATAATAATAATAATAAAGAGTAGGTATACTTTTTGAAGTATCCAATTCATCTTATTTATTTCAGTTCCATGTAGATGAGACTGAAATGTTGATTTAAGTTATTTGATTTTATTTATTGCTTTTGAAATGTGCCATATACTGTATATTCAGTTGTAATTTACTGTGGCAGAGGAAATACAACACATTAAGGAATGACCATGAACTCTATATAGGCATAGTTTGTTTTATCACATACTTACTGATCTATTTGGAGTCTACTGCCGGCTTATGTGGAAATGTCATAATTTAATGTACACAGAAGTACATTGCAGTGATAGCAGTACAACTTAAGGCTGCACCAACTGGGTAATGGTCATCTGAGAAGTTCTGGAGACCGCCTCTCATCATTCGCTTAATGATATAAAGTGTTATTTTTATTATTACTTTTTCCAGTTGGCTGTTATACCTTTGTTACCAGCTGCAACAGTTTGCAGCGTCTGGTGGCTGGTATCGTTTTCACCTTATGAGTCTGTGTGTGTGTCAACATTGCAATATGTGGTCATGGTGACACCTACTGTAGCGGGAACTACCTCTGAAGCAGTTTTGAGTACTTTGCCAGGTGATTATACGTTTGTCTGTCTGTGGACAGATTTTGTCAACGTGATAGCGTCACAAACGTGCAAGATGCAGTTATGAAACTTTACAGGTGTGTACTATAGTTGAGATCAAAATGAAGGCCGAGTTGTAAGATGGGTGTGGTCCGAGCAACGGACGTAAGGATGGAAGTAAGGGATAGGAAATGGTGAAGGGGCCATTGGCCCCCTCACTTTACACCCCTGGCTTGTTTTGGCATCGCTGCAGGTGTGATCCCATCACAAGATGGTCTCTAGTTCTGTTTTTTATTTTGTTTCTTGCAAGGATGAATTATTAAAAAAAAAAAATGGACTACTTGTGGTTTGATTTTAAGAATTGGGTTTAAAAAATAAGTCCTACATGTTACCAATCCAAATTAGGAAATTATTTAAGAATCCTAGCAACAACAAATATCTAAAACAAATCATGCCCAAGTACAACGCAAACATGCTATGAATACAAACAAAGAAAATCTAGGCTACAATACATTAAACAAAGAGTTAGAGAGATAAAGTCTGCTGCAGATGTTTCGCCTCAGGATAAAGTCATGTTTACTGCCACGGCTTTACGTTGTCTTTAAAAGCATTATGTGTGTTCAATGTGTACAATAAGCCCCGAGGTCTTTCATCCATTATTCTAGTAATTTTGCATATGGAGCCTGGACAGTTATTTATGATTAAACACTTAGACTATTCTTTTCTCTCTTTACTGCTAAAAAGTGTGTGATTAAGCTATAATACATAAGAAGGAGTGCTATACCATGTAATGTTGGCAGTGGTGTCGTAGGCAAAAAGCCAAAAGCTGAGAGTCACTGACACCAGTGCCACTATCCCATAAAATAGTTCACTCTCCTGCATCTAGTACTAACATATCACAATGAGACGGATGAGCAATGAAATCTCTGAGACCTTTAAGGGCTTAGGATCATTTTAAGTGACTTAATGGTTTATTTATTTATTCAATCATAATAATGTATTATCCAGGGGAGTAATGGGGCTCCATCGGTTCCTGCCACCCCTTGGGGCAACAGATGTTTCACAGCCCATATGGTGTCTTAATTTATTTTATGGTCTCTCTGTCTCTCTCTCTGTAAACTCAACATTTGTTGCGTTCCTGCTTCTGCATAGAATAATGCAACGAGTCCACTAAAATAAATTAGGGTTAATGGATTTCAGAATCAGTACAAACTACAGAAAGTAAAATAATCAAAAAGAAACAGACACAAGAGAGCAAATGATGGCAATGTTTCAACAAAAGAAGCCCGCTTCAAGCCAGCCCCTTGATGTTGTTCAGCAGCATTGTTTTTGAATTTATTAATTTGCTTATCCTCTGTGCAATATGCCTTTTATTGATCTGATCATATAATCCTTTCTAATTGAATTAAAATGACATCTTTTCCTATTTTGTGTCCAATTATAGCATATTCAAGCCTTCATATGACCCACTCTCCTGAGCACTGTGGAGGTGAAGAGTCTTGGTACTTGTTCAGGTGCTTGTTTTGCCGTTTCTCATGCACAAAGCCTGACGCCACTGATGATGAATGTGTGATGCCAGCACAAATTAAGCAAAATTGAATGTTCAGCTGTCACTTAGGAACTTGCCACTGCTAAAACTGTCCCATTGCATTCAATCCCAGAAACATTCAGAGGGCTCTTGCCACACTTGCTCAACTACCAGCCCGTTGTCATTCCCAGGGCATCAAACAGAAACGCTTTGTCACGGCCTTCTGCGTAAGATAGCGTCGGTGGCGTTGGTATGAGACGCACCAAGCTTTCCATTAAAGGGACTATTTGTAACTTTCAGAAATGCTTGTTAACGAAGTCAACGAAAGTCAGCGTCGGGCTCGCTCTAAATAGACATGAACAAGCATCGCTCAAAACAGTGAGGCAACACATGTCAGCTAAAACCACAATATCACTTTATATTTCACCTGCTCTATATTTCACCTGTTCTATATCAGCTGCATGGCAGCAATGTTAGCTGACAAGACGAAGGTCTCTCCATGAATCACTGCTGATCCTAGTGTTGGCTTTTCCTGCTGGCTGAAGCAGGAAGAGAAACGTTATTGTCTCCGAGCGCGACCGCAGGGAGACACCGACACCCGGTCAGAGACGGTAACGTTTCTCTTCCTGCTTCAGCCCCGCTGATAACGTTTCTCGCTGCGGAGTCACATCACTTCACAAGACACGGAAAACCTCTGTTGGTCTGGAGGAGCTGCAGCATTTATTACTGCATAAACGTAAACTGTACATTCACTAGATGTTTTCAGAGCTAAACTAACTCTTCTGCAGTGTGTAGTGAGCGGTGTGAGTGAAGGCAAGCAGGCAGAGGAGGAGTGACTCCGGCCACACGCAAGCGTGCATATGCAAGCGTGCATGTGTCCCGACCCGGTACATTTATACGCTTAAAAAGTTACAAACAGTCCCTCTAACTAAGATGTTAACCCATCTGCGTCATTATTAAATGCTCAGGGAAAGTGCTCTAGTGATGTAGTTTAAAGAGTGAAAGAGACACACCAGGTGGGAGGGGAGGTGGATGGGTCCAACAAACACAGGCCTTTCATCCAGGAGACCACTGTTCGTGTCCCGTGTGTCACATTACAATCAGCTGTTTGTTCATGTCCTGTTTCCAGTCCAGTGCATTTTCGCTGTACAAACGTAGTAGTTTTAAGCTCAACCATGTTGTTTTTTTCCTAAAGCTAACTATAGTGGTTAAGTTGCCTAATGCTAAGCAAGTGTTTTGGTTTACTTCACAACATTAAGCATGTGTTTACTGTGAGCGAAAAGTGAAAAGCGTCAAAGCATCAGTATATGACGAGTTGGGATAAGAATGCATTGCAACTACAGATGACCTCGTTTATCAATGTAGTCTTTGTTTGCTGCCACCACTAAATAACCTCTCCTATGGAATGTCTGTAGCCTTGTAGTCGCAGCTGCTTTCCTTTTTACACTAGAAATGCCCTTTTTCTCTCATCCAGTAATATCACCTACCATTGTTATGCTGATGACACTCAACCCTAACCTTTCCTCTCCTTTCCCTCTGGCAATACACAGTGCAAAGCATTCATTTGTTGATGCCTGCCCACCATCTCAAGCTCAGCCTAGACAAGAGAGAACTGCTCTTCATTCAAGGCTGCTTCTGCCCTCTGCAAGATCCTTCCATCATCACTAACCAGGGGTGTCGCACTAAATTGTGGGCTCTGTACATAAGCAGTCTCTGTGGGCCCCTATCCCTGCCTCAGAAGCCAAAAATGTATTTGTACACTCACAAAGCACGCCTTGCCGGGAGGATCTTAAACAGTGTTAGCAAGTTGTGCATACAGGATTGACATATCATCTTAACCTGCTTATATTGACCTTGATTATGAGTCACGCTCTTTTTTTCAAGACTCTTTTTTTTGAAGATCAAATCTTGTTTTTATAAAAATACAAGTGGATATAGGCTCTTTTAAATGAAATTGTCAAATGAAAACATCAAGGATGTCAGTGTTGTGCATTAACACATTGAACATGGTTATGTTTTTTGGTAAACAGTGAACAAAATGTGTCCGTTTGCAAATAATGAACGTGAGCGTCGTTAACTCTCGGGACAGTATCGACGCCCACACACTGTGTGGCCGTCATGTCATTGCAATCAAAGAAGCGGAGACAGACACTTTCTATTCCATTCCCGCCTCATACGTCTCCCCGGGTAGTCAGTCCCACTTTCCCCCCACTACAACGCCCCTGTCACTAACAACACTACAGTGACCCCTGCTGCCTGTCAACAGTTTCACCATAATACCTGCCAACCAGCTGTCAGTTCAATCCTATACATTTTTACTCCACATCAGCCAATTCAGAGCCTCACTAGGGACTCAACTAACCTCCTAGCTCTTTGTCTAGACCTACTACAAAACTCCCTCTGGGCTGGGTTTCATATGTGGATGCAGTTCATGAGAAATGACAGAAAAAATAAAATGACACTGATGTTATACATTTTCCTCTTACTCACTATCTATGAAAAGTAAGGTTACTTAATTAATTGCAGACATCTTATCGCATGATTGCTTTCCCTTTAAGAAACCATTGCCTAAGCTAAGTGAGCTGCCCTTTATGAAGAAATGACATACAGTGCTGCCAGGTTTTGAATTAGTTGAGATAGGTGATGAACCTTTGCAGAGTTCATTGTGTGCATTTGTGCATGCAAGCGCACTGTCAGCTGATGTCCTTCAAGGTGATTGATGGAAGGCTTTGGCACAGAATAATCCCCTGAAACCAAAACTTAATTTCTAATAAGTATGCCGTACTTTGAGAGAATCTCCTGTATGTTCCTTCTAACTCCTCCTACTTTTGTCTTGCATTTTTTTTATGTGTTTTTTTAGGATCATGTTCCATTTAGTCTCTGCTACCAGCATGGCTTTAACCTTATTCCTTTTCTCTCATCGCCTGAGGGTAAAAGGTAAATGGAGGATTCTATCAGTCCAAACCCCAATGCTGCAAAAGGCTTTCAACTCCACCAATTGAACTCACAGGCAGCGGAGCTGTCAAGCTAAGCTGCTGAGCCATGTGAAGGACCAGTGAGGGGGAAGGAAAACGCAGACGCCATTACTATCTGTTTATGCCAACAGAAGAGGAAAGAGGGGGAAAAAACAGGGTCATTGAGCAGAACAGAGAGGAAATTGTGCTATGATGCAAACAAAGAAAGCCTAAGCTAGGAGGGCTATCATCTAAACCTAATCAGGTGCAGTAATTTCACTGTGCATTGGCATGGTCATTTTAAAAGTGGTATTAGAGACCCACCATTTTCTAATACTGCATAGGTGCATGTGCCTGCATGAGACTGAAACTCACACTTGCCATCAACTTGAGGTATAAAGCTACATTATCTAATTCCTTGTTACAACGCGTGTTGTGGTCTTTTAGTGTCAAGGTTTATTACTTCTCAATTGTCTGGACCAAGAGAACGTTGGTCAAATCATGACCATTTCTTTGAGAGTAGTAGACTTGCAAGTGTAACTGATTGCAAGTAAGGCCACCTGCAGAGTAGCAGTATTGTGCTCAGCTTGCTTAGTTGCATTTGAAGTGTTTACAGGCCACTTCAGAAACCAACTGAAAGAAACCTTTGAAATAGATAAAATGGGATTCCTCTTGTTTGTTATAACATAACTGTAACAACCATGAGTCTGGCTAACATAACATTATTTTGGATTTACAGTAAAAAAAATAAAATAATGTTATGTTAGGTTAAGGGGAGGTTATTTTGTTTAATTGTTAATTTCTGTGGATTTCCTTGGAGTGTAGTAATGTAATTGTGTGCTGGTAATGCTAAAACTAAGAAATTTAAGATTTCAACATGTTCTTGAGTGCTTTTGGACATTACTGAATAAGTTGTTTTGGTTAGTTTTGTTTTTCATAATACCCTCTACCCCGACGCCTATTCGTTCTGATCAGTCCCACTACTAGTGATGCAACACGATCTCACAGGAAGGCGTAAAAATAGCACAATATTAAAAAAAAGAACGTAAACTAAGTAAAATACATACATGTCACAGACGTCACAAATGTAACTTACAAAACACCGATCTCCTGGTTAAAAGTCCTGTGTTTGTTGGACCCATCCATTTTCCTCCCACCCACCATAAGCGGTCTTTCTCACTTTCTACTCTCCATCAAGCGACACGCCAAAAGCACGAATGGCGTTGTTATTGCATGCTTTTTGCCTTGCCCATTATTGTGTGATACATACGCCTTTTCGTGCGATCGGGCTGAGTGACGTCCCCAGGGTCCTAGCACCAGTGTTATTGGTTACCCATGCGTCGCTTCCGCTACTCATGTGGAGCCAGGACCCTCTCACATATACACCGAACAGCCATAACATTAAGACAACTGACAGGTGAAGTGAATAACAAAGATTATCTCGTTACAATGGCACCTGGCAGTGGGTGGGATATATTAAACATCAAAAGAACATTTTGAACTTTGACCTTTATGTTGGAAGGAGAAAAAATGGGCAAACGTAAGGATGTGAGCAACTTTGACAAGGGCCAAATTGTGATGGCTAGATGACTGGGTCAGAGCATCTCCAAAACTGCAGCTGTTGTGGGATGTTCCCAGTCTGCAGTGGTCAGGACCTACCAAAGCCGGTCCAAGGAAGGAAAACCGTTGAACCGGCGACAGGGTCAGACCCAAGGCTCATTGATGCTCGTGGGGAGCAAAGGCTGGCCCGTGTTGTCCAATCCAATAGAAGAGCTGCTGTAGCTTAAATTACTGAAAAAGTTAATGCTGGTTCCGATAGAAAGGTGTCTGAACACACAGTGCATCGCAGTTTATTGCGTATGGGCTGCTGCATGCTGTCATAATGTTAAGGCTGATCGGTGTATATATTCTATATAAACACCGGGAACATCCATCACAGTCAGTGTCTGCAATCTATGTCAGTGTTAAGACAGCTGAGTGAAAACAGAGCAAATGATAAAATAAAATTGCCTGCAGATAGATACAAACATGTCAAATAATGTCTATAATTTCAATCTAGTTCAATTTCATCTCAATCAAATCTATATACGGCATATGCGTGTGTGTGTTTGTGTGTGTCTTATTTTTCATCTCATGACCAGTTACAAAACGTGAGTTTCTAGAGGTCAGTGAATTACAGATATCAAAACGTTCAAGCAAATGCGACATACGTTGTAAAATATACCTACAACATTTAGAAGTTGGTAAATGGTATGCAAGACATGGTTTGTGTTAAGTGTTCTGTTTGAAGACGCACACACGGATTTGTATGAGCAAAAAATATTGTTTCAGTTACTCCCTAGTTTTTTGTTTGGGCATTCAAATTTGTCATATTGCCTCAAGGCATCTAGGAAAACAAGGCCTGTTAAGAGACTGTGTCCAGACGGCCTTCTGACTCTGCAGGAAAGCAGATGGTTTTTAATAATGCCCTACTCTCAGCTTCATGCCCCCCAGCTAGCCAGCCACACAAATGCACACACATACATAGAATCTCTCTCTCTCTCTTCCTCTCTCTCTCTCTCTCTCTCTCTCTCTCTCTCTCTCTCTCACACACACACACATACGTGCAAACCCCCAGTTAGTCTCGCCAGGTTTACAGCCTGGCAAATTGGGCTTTTGTAAAAATTCTGTCTGATAAGAGTCATAATATTGATGTCATGATATTTTGGTCACAAAAAAGGTCTTACTGATAAAGAGAAACAACATAACAAACATCTTAAGAATGCACTCTGGAGTTAAAGATATGGCAACCCAAGGACAGAGCCCACAGCTCATCCCGCACATGAGGGCAAAGACAGTGCTGGTACCGCCTGCAGCCACAACATGCCATCACATATTCAACGTAAAGAAGAGGAGACAGGAGAGAACGACAGAGAGTGAGAAGTGTTTCATAAAATGATATTGTTTGAGATGTTATCAAATTAGCCTGTTAACTAATGCACTACCAACACGCTAATTTGGTGAGGTAGTCCAGCCATAGCATGGTAAACTACATTATAGCTCAGTTTATTTCTTGGTTCTGAATTTTTTTTGGTGCAAGGCTTCAGGCTCAGGTCGGGCTCGGATTGGATTATTTTCAAATGTCTTGCTCTCTCTGTCTCTCCCTGATGCCACCAATCATCTGCATCAATGCATGTTATTTGTTGCAAGTAGATACCCAATACCCACTGGAAAGAGAGACAGCGTAACCGATGTGTTGCATTAGCCTGGTGAGCTAGCAGTTAGTTATGGATGAAATAAAGCAAAAACTTCCAAAAGGGGAGCTTCTTAAAATACCCAATAATTTGGAGAAGGCTGTTGCTTTTTGGAAACATCATGCTTACTGCTGTTTGGGCCTGCATGCAGTCTACAGGCCTGGATTTATGCCTCATCAAGACACAGTGCTACTGACATTAAAGCTTTGTTCTATCAGGTCTGGGAATATAGACCAAACTAATTGACATCAAACTGTCTTTGTGAGGTTTTGTCTCAGGACATCTGCCCTACCCCTGTCTGCATCAGCTTTCTGAACTGTCCCCTTCCTGTATGTTTAGAATTAACCCATTTGTGCCCAAAGACTATATTTAGTATGATAAGGAAAATGCCACAACATTTGTTCTCATTGGTCAAAAGTCTTGAAATATGGTACAGACTTAGTATCTAAGAGTACAACTTTAACATGTTTAGATCATAAGAAAAATCACACTTTTATCAATAGTCAAAATATTTGGAAAAACATTAAGATTAGGTTTATTAAATGTTATGATGATATTCAATTTATGAGCTCATAGATAACAAATACTTGATTATGCTCCTTATAGTTTCTGAGATACAGAATTTTCTATCCCAAGGAGTCTATTGCAAAAACAATGGACTTGCATTTATATAGCGCTTTTCTAGTCCCATCATGTGCCAAAAGACTAGGTATAGTACAATAAGAAAAACTTCCTTTTCAGCCAAATGGTTAAGCAATTTTGAAAACAAAAAGCACTTCCACCAAAGTAAATTAAGAATTTCCGTTGCGGGAACAAATGGGTTAAGCAGTGTAAAACGTCCAGCAGCTACCATGAATAAATCCTCACATACACCAAGGGTCAGCTTGTCTCACTGTAGTAATATCGAGCATGTTAATAAAAAGAACATTTGAAAACATCCTGAGCAGCTGTAGGTCACTGTCATTAGCTGTAGCTGCTGAATCTCAATTGCTGGCAGAGGAATGCTTGCAGTGCGGACAGTCCGCCTCGGACTCTCTCGGACTTGGGCAGATTACAAAATATACATCACGCGAACCCATTTGGAAACCTTAAATTGGCCTTTACATGTGACATATTACGAAACACCAGTAGGTGATTTGAAGGGGTGTGAGGGGGATACCATCACCCTTGTTAGCAAAATGAACAAAATGTATCCCCCTTATTGACCTGCCATCCCCCCTCTCCATCCCCCAGTAGCAGAGAGAGTGCAGGGGCAGAGGGTCGTTGAATATGTTGGTCTTGTCTACCTGATTCATTGATCCTTTATCCGACTGAGGTTTGTGCTAGTTAGAATCTATGGCCCCGACCATGGCTCTTAAATATCAGTAGCCTAACTGTGCTGTGTATTGATAAATCCATGGTGCTGAAGTAGTCGACAGATTTGTAATTGCGACTTTTTGTCTGAGTCCCGCCCTTCTGTCAGTTTCATCTTGGATCTATAATATTCTCTATAGCTAGGGGGCGGTTGGGAAGTTGCGGGTGAACGAAACAAAAACCGGGTCCATCTGATAAAAATGAGCATATCGCCAACTGTGAAACACCATTTTCAGCTGACTGAAGCAAAGTTTTCAATTGTCTGTAATGTACAAAGGATGTGCTCGAAGGTTTCTCAGATCGCAAGCATGATGAAGTTCTGTGAGAAGGCCATCGTATGTTATCACTGCTGCTTTTATCCTCTTTCATCTGCTAAATCAATCAATATAGACTGCGCATTGTTGTGCACACCTGGTTTGATCATTCCAAGGAAAAAATTAATTCTGTAATTTGTATTAAGAAAGTCTTGGAAAGAGAGAGAAAATGCTTAGTGCAGATCTACAGTTTATGTGCATTTCTTGTAATTCTTTTCTTATTAGAATAAAATGGTAATGGACATTATTTCCTGTCTACTAACTGCCGGGACATTGCACTACCTTTGTTTTACTTCACAGTATTAGCAGGGAATTTAAACACAGTGTTAGACTTGGGATAGTGAAGTGAATACAATAAAGGTCCAGGCCGAATGTAACCAGGAGCAATCTGGACACCAAGGACACGATCAAGTAGCCCAAGCCTAAACAAACACCCAGAACTGAAGGTTAAATTGGAATATAGCTTTGGAAATAGAAACCCTCTGGTATCCACGCTCAGACACTTATTTACATACAGAACCTTGCTTTTGCCTAGTTAGTCTGCCAAATGCTGTCCCAGGCGATAGAGGGATCCCATGTGTTGATCCTGGAATGCACGAATCCATCAACATTGCTGCTGGAGAAGGACATTTCAAATTGTTCTTGAAGTGACTCATTTTCCATTTTAAAATGCTTTGACTAATGTTTCTATTAATTACGATATCTCACTGGGGTGACATTTAGGCTTATGAGGACACGCTGCTCATTCAGGCGAGAGCAATGAGTTTATTAAAGATTTAAATCAAGGATAGATATGAGAGAGAATCATTCTTTTACAAAATCTGCCTCAAGCTTTTCTGTCCTGAGGGGGAGTGAAAATGTCATGAATATAGCCTGTTAAGCTGTGAAATGTTTTATCTGAAAGTGCCTCTAGCTGAAGTAAAAAACACAAACTTCTCCCTGAGTGATGGCCCCAAAAGCATTGACTTCATGAGTTTGGTCACCGACATACTGTAACGATCGTAACCATTTCTAAGAATGTTTTTTTAGGACAGACATTTTCAGAAGTCACAGGAGTAATTAACAACATTAATAATGGCTGCATTTAAGTTCAATGTTCTAGGTCCTGCTACTGTGCATGCTGGCTCACTGGCATTGCTTACTGGGACGTTTTCATTGAACAGAGCCATCTTATTAGTTACACCTGTGATTTTTCTGCACAGGGAAAATGCTTGCTGTGAAATAGGCCCATTGTACACTGATAAATCAGGGACTGTACCTGCCAAAATAAAACTAACATCAACATAAAGTCATGAAATTCTTTCCTGAACTATCGCAACCAATACGGTAGCTTCTGTGCCACTTTGAATCATAGACTGTATATAAAAAGTGGACATAGTCACCGTCACCCATTGGTTTGTGGACAGCCGTTTTGAAGCCTCATGTTCGGCATTTTGTCCGTTGTTGTTTTTTGCAACCAGAAGTGACACTAAAGGGTGGCGCTAAGTACAACTAAATGTTAAATAAGACATTTTTAGGTGACCAAAATGTTACAATTAACTTTCATGAACTGACTTCATGAAAGACGAAAACACAGACAACTCCCAGACCAGAAAACGCCATGGTAGCGACCTGTCAATCACAAGGTAGCCACGCCCTAAAGCATAAGCTGCTTTCTTGTCTATTTTACTCTATATGGGACCATAATTTATTATGTGAGCATCATGCTTTATAGGGTGGACCTGGAAGTTAGAATCCCCCTGGGTTGCTTCGCCAAAAAAGCCAATGGGATTTTTCCAATGGGTTTTGGAGTATTACAGAAAATAAGCTCTGTGGCAAACAAACATTTATGATAATTAAATGTTTGGTTATATAATAATAATAATTTTCACAAGTGAACACCACTTTTAAGATTTTTGAAGTGTGAATACAATCGCCAGAAGTAAAAAGCTAACATTAGGCTATAAACAAACTACACCATGGTCGCATAAACGCGAGTATACACAACAAGGTTGTAAAGGCGGACGAGTTGGCGTGATGACAATTTGTAGTCTCATTTAGCCACTTGTTAGCAACCACCTTTTTTAAGATATGTAAAAGCTTCAACATTCATGAGTGGGATATCTACTGACGTATGTTATGCCGTAGAACAAAACATTAAAATCTCTTAAGCTTGTGTTACCACAGACCTTATTTCAGGCATTTAACTAAAAAGCCTTTCAAACAACCCATTGACTTCCAGAAAAAGGCAACCGGAAGTGCTCAAATGCTAACTCATTTCCGGGTTTTAGGACTCATTCCTGAACCACTCTATTGAAGAAGACTAGAGATTGATACTATAAACTCATGTTTACAATGTTTACTGAGGTAATAAATCAAGTGAGAAGTAGGGTCATTTTCTCATAGACTTCTATATCATCAAACTTATTTTTGCAACCGGAGGAGTCGCCCCCTGCTGGCTATTAGAAAGAATGCAAGTTTAAGGCACTTCAGCATTGGCTTCACTTTTCAGACCCGGAGCTGGAATACATTTTTTTTTACATTTTACATGTCCAACAGACACAGAGATAAAAACAGAGGTCACATGAAGTAACATCACAGACCATGGCATAATTCTTTACCATTTCACAAGTATATTTTGTCTTTGACTACAACAGTGACCTTTGGACACCAACTGTGGTCCATCTGTAATTGCTGCACGCAAAAGATTGCAGTATCCAGAAACTGACCTTACCTTCTACACATCAGTAGAGCTGAAGGGAGGGACTGTTTTACTTGGCTATACAACACAGTTGAAAATAGATGACCTTTTTTTTTTTTTTAAATTGATGACAAGTCACATCCAATACATCTACATGCTACATCTTCATTTTTAATTGTTGCAAGTTCAGAGATGAATGCAGGTAAGATTGCTGCCATATGGTTCCACGCCAAGATAGGAATAATTAATGACATGTCTCTCTTACAGTAACATTAATTAGACTTAATTCAGTATGCTTTAATTCCCTTGACATCCACATGGTTGTACACATTGTCAACGCACACAACAGCATAATGACAAATAAGAAAAATTCAGAAAAATGCATGTTTCCACACGAATTGCACAAATGCTGCTGAAATTGGTTATGTTGCTTGGAGATGTCTCGTGCAAGCAAAGATCTCCATTTTCACAAGTGAATGGCAAACCCCCTCCCCCCCACACACACAGTGCTATAAAGCAGGCAAGCAGCTCTTCTGTTGTGTTGACAATAGTGCCATTGTGCACACAGTTGCACCAGTTACCAGAGCATCATACACGAGGACTACACGAGGAAGAATGTATGAGCTGTAAAATAAGAGAACATCATAACCTACTAAGATGTCAGCATAACGTGAGCAAGAGGACCTGTGATGATAAATTGCAGGTTCCTGAGGATGTTTCCTTTCATTCTTGGACAAGAATATTTTTCCTGCCATGGCAACTCTGCATCTAGCCGGCATTTTGCACAACCTGTAGATTCTTTCCTGCCTGCATCTGCGGCCATGTTTGTTGTCAGGCGGCCAATCACATGAGACAGGGCAGTCAAAAGATGAAAAGAGGGGAGAAAACAGCCACTCTCTGTCCTTGCCCCCAAAATCTCAAAACTCCACTTGACTACACTGTGCAAGCCTGGGTGGCAACAATTGTTGCCTGTCTGAACATGTCTTTCTACATTTCTTTTTTTTCCAGCTGGAGATGACTGACAACACTCACCACCCACTCTGCACTGTTTCAGCACATAATGATGTGACTGATGTGTGTGGATGAGCAGAGGACGTTGTGTGGCGCCATGCTGTCAATCATGCAAAGATGAGCTAAACCAGGAATGGGTTGGGCAGTTTTTTGTCTCTCAGATTTGTCTGATATTCTGATTAATCACATTAATAATTTGCTTATTTAACATGTACACATGTTGGTGTATTCAAAATACCAAAAGGTCTGATAAATCAAGACTATAAATTGTGCAGCTTTATTGCACAGTACGCCGTAGAAATTGCATAAAGGATCAAATTAATTAAGGTAATTGTGTGAGAATTTTCACACTCGTTAGGTCTGCATGCTGCAGTGGATGAAGCTGCATTCTCACTGTTGCTACATAATGGCAAACCCTGCAAAAGGGCAGCCAGAGATGTGATTTCTTTCAGTGTTCCCACTAGTTACTAGTTGACGAACAGTGACAAGAAGGATTTCTTAAACCGCACTGCTCCGATTTGGAGCTTATACATTTTGTGTGAGTAATGGGTACATTTTCCAACAAATTTCCCCGAGTAATCAGTAATCAGTCTTCTTTATAATATCTACCTGCTCTGTTCCAGTGATCCCATTGAATTTGAAACACTTGACAATCATGTGAGCTCAACATGAACACTCGGTTTGAGTGTTTAAACGGACATATTAAATGTAGAAAGGCATAAATCTTTAAATCTCCTCTTAAGACTCACTTTTATATTATGGCTTTTTCTTAACTGATGGTGCATTATTGTAACTATCTATATGATTTTATTTTGTATTTGTATGATTTTATGTTGTTTAGATTTTAAGTTCTGGGTGTTAATTATTTTTATCATGCTTTTATTGTTACAGTTATTATTATTATTATTATTATAGTGCAGGTTGGTCTCATACACTGTTTGTAGCTATACCTACAAAACGTGATGCACTGTAATTTGTGTATAACCCACAAAATCAATTTGTGTGTAATCAACGTAATCCTAAACGCCACTTAGGGAGGAGGTTGGGGTCGATCGGTGGGTCAAAAAATATCAGACTTTCACCCAGGAGACCGGCGTTTATGTCCTGTGTGAAACCAGAAGTCAACTTTGATTAATTTGCCCCTTAACTGACATACTTAAGTTACGCCATCTCCGGAGTTATTTGAAGCCAAACCACGATCTTTTCTGAAGCCAAACTAAGTATGCCTAATCCTAATCAAAGACTGAATGCATGTAACGAGTGGAAATTGACACGTGATATTTGTAGGGAAATGAACGAAAAAGGAGGAATTACTTTTTCGTACATATCATACGAACGTTGTACGAGAATACATTGCATGGTGACATAAAATAGAACATTTTTGCATGATAAATATTTGTTATTCTAAATGACATACCATAACTGACTGTGCCACAGTAAAGATTTATTTATGAAGCTGGTGGATGTGTGGGGTGGCTGGAATGAACTGGAACAAAATGAGAGGAGCCCAGGAGAGGACATGTATTGGAGGAATGATTTGAGCACTGAGCTTGAAGGTGTGGTGACAGAGTTCTTGATGAAGGCAGTGGACAGACGGAGAGACAGATTCACAGAAATATAAAAAAGGGAGGACGGAAACTGAAAAAGAGAAGGCGAAGGGAGAACACTTTAAATCCATCTGCTGTCTGCCCGCTTGTCATTTCTAACCAGCCAACCAGTACCATAGGTGGCTTACGGAGGAGTGTTACATTTTAGCATTCACCAGACAGCCTATCCATTACCCAGCACACACACACACAGAAATTTAATTAGTATGTAACAATTTAAAAGCATTTATTTAATTAACTTTGCAGTACGCACGGATGCAAATTGCATCAAATAGATGGAGAGTCCATTACTGACATAACAATGCCTTAAAAAAAAAACAATAAAAAAACTGTGGGCCAAAATAGAAAGATTTGCATCATGTTTTAAAAGTAGCATAGCCTAAATGTCTTTTGAGAGCGCGGTAATCTAATTTAAATGAATTATTACATGCAATATCCCCTTAAACACCTGAATTATACACAGATTTAAACAGAACATTAACATCAAGTGGTCCTTCCTAAACCTCGTAAATAACAAGAGATATGGTACTTACACACAGCAGTTATGTTGGTATCAAGTGTCTTGCTACTTATCTCACTTGCCGTGAATGCACTTGAATTGCAGTGGCCAGTAGCCATGTGGACAGAGAGACAGCCTGTTAACCAGATCATCTTGGTTCAACCCCCCTGTGTTGGCAGGTAGACTCTTGGCTCATGGGTGGCCCAAAGGGGCCACAATTTCACTGATGCCCACTTCCACAAATCTCCTGTCTGTTGGTGTAAGCCATTACTGTGCAGTTCTATATCCAAATCTGAATATTAGTGCTGGCCAGAGACCAGTGGAAGTTGTACCCCGTTGTACTTGTATGATACTCACTGAAAACATAAGAGGCACATCTTGTATCTGGGAGCCACAGTGATGTCAAAGTAAGCATCTTTCCAATCGATGGTGGCAAATCATTTGTCCAGAAGGCTATTTCACTTAACTCCCATGCCTGAGTGAGAAATGGAGGAGTGAGGGTTCCCTGCCATGTCCCTGTAGGGATGCGAGTAGAATCATCAGTATCCGTAGTAGTAATCCTGTCTCCCATTTTAACAGGAGAGTATACGGCAGAAGAAATTAGGAGGAAGGATGCCAAAAGTCTGGGGATGGCTTGGACTCACTTCATGTGGGCTGGAGATGCGATTTGTCACGGCCATGTCCGTGCCACCGTCTCTCCCTTGTGTTTCCCTTTGTATCCATCTCCTCTTGTGTCTTCCATGTCCCCAGTTTGCCTCTCTGCGTGTCTCGTTCCCTGCCTACCAGCACACGTGGCTACAATCAGCTCATCAACCCACAACCCTAACTTTCCTCTCTCTCTTCGCCACATCGTTGGTCCAGTCTCAGTGGTAAAGGCTACGCTAAGGCCTCTTTTCAGAAGAGTATTCCTTGTGTTCTTGTTTTCCAAGTTAATTATTGTCTGTTTTCTGTGACTGGGTCCACTTTAACTCCAACGTAACAGCTCCTTGTGCCACCACGAGGTCCAAAAAAGTAGATCAAGACGTGGTCTGGCTGCTTTGGTCCACCTGAGCTTTTTTGTGAACTGGTCATCTGGAATCAGATTTCTAAGGGAGCGATGACAACAACATTGGGCCCCTTTTTCATCCATTCACTGGAAATGCTAAACCAGGTCTTCCAGTGTGTTGCTGAAGCGGACTGTGGACATGAAGGGGATCCACAGCCCTCCTGGGACGGTCATGTTTAGCCACAGCTGCCTTGTAACAACAGTTGCTAGGAGCGATATGATGCTCGGGCAGAGCAGCAGGTGAGTTTAGAGAGTTTATTTGCTTTTCTTTTTTTTATAGGAAGTCAAAGCCATAGTAAGGGTAATGTAAGAAGAGTAGGGCAAGGAGTGGGGGTGAAATAATGGCTAAGCAAGTTGGTAATACCACATATAACGCCTATATTTATATATATTTCAACTACCGAAACAAATGCCTTCATTCTGCATTCATTCTCAACAATTAAAGCAAGAGGTGGTGATCTTCTTAAAATATTTTTTGCTATATTTGTTGAAATTCTCTTTACATCACGACAGCAATCAATAAATCAAATACTCCAACAAAAAAAAAGAAAAACAATCTGTCTGGTATCTGTGGCTGTCTCAGGACTACAATAAACCAGTCCAATCATTTCATTCTTTCATAAGCTCCTAGCTTGACAGCTGTGAGTATTAACAATTCATTATGATATGTTTATGTTCGTAATGATAATTGTGGGGGAGTGGCTTTGGAGGGAGGCCTGAAGCTACAGACTGTCAGTGTGTCCGATTTGGCGACTTTCTCGCTTGATTTTGGAGCTATCTACTTTCATTGGAAAAGAGTGTGCAACACTGGGCTGTGTTTTTCAGTTGGATAATTTTAAAAAACTAGTCTACTCCTGCTAGTTCCTTACGATTACCAACCTAGCTTTAAGTCTGCCAATTATGGCAGATCTAGTCCACTGAATGATACACAGGAAAAGAAACAAGCACTGAAACAGTATCATGGCGGGATACATAACTTTAAAAATGCCAACAGAGAGGCAAATGAAGTAAGAAAGTAACTAATGAAGTTAGATAAAAATCAAGTTCATTCAGTTGATCCAAGTTCAAGTATTGAACAAAGAAATACACACAAAGGCATGTTGATTCAGCTTTATTGTAATGAAACATGACATTTGCAGCATCGGGTTCAACAGATCCATGGGTTCAGTTAGAGGAAGTTCAACATCAAGATAAGTGCTGGCCATCTGTGAGGATGTAGAGGAGCATGGTGTCCTCTAAAGTGTTCAAAGCTTCAGCTGTAAGACAAAGAGAGGGAGTGGAGGGTAACAGGGTGATGTGAGGGAGCAGAACCTTGTTGCCCTGCCCAACTGGCCAACACAGCTTGAGTCCTGGCTTGCTGTGGCCACAGACCTTCTCCATGTGACCTTTAACCAGGTGGCCTCTACACAACACACCATTACCATAACATGACAGCAGTAGCAAACCAAGAGAAATGATATAGAGGAATGGATATACAGCATGGAGCTGCGGGTGATAATAATGTACACTAAAGTGAAACACTACAAAAAAAAAAAAAATCACACAATTTGCCTTTAATGGACATAACCTTCACATATCAGATTGTGTTTTTTAAATAAAAGAATAAAATGGAGTGGAAAGGAGACATGAAGAGAAAGCATGGGGCCACGGCGATAATAGGCTGCATTAGCCACACCTTCTGGGAATGAGCCTGCAGAGAGGCTACTTGCTCAGTGAAGTGTAATCTTCAGTGGCCTGGCCCCAGTGACAGCCAGCATAGTGAGTGGTTCGGGGTGGGGCCAGTGGGGCCTTACACAAAGCAATGAGTTTCACTATGGCAGGTAGGGGATACAAATAACACACATACAGCATAAACACAGGGGGAGGGCATCAGACCGTGTAGGAGCCCAGCATGAAAGGTAGATCAGCGGTGATATAGAGAGAAAACTAGATGTTGGAAAGGGGACTGTGGGGAAATTGGCTGGAGGGCGTGAAGGGATGAGAGAGAGAAGATAGAAACTAGGCAGCGATGGTAAATAGAACAGAGCTGTATATGTGGAAATGCAATGGGAAGAAAAGGGTGAATGGAATGATAAAGAGGATAACTATGGTATAAAGAGGGAGAGCTGAAAGGATAAAACAAAAAGATACAAGGTCAAAGAGGGATGTAAAAGGAATAGATACCACTAGCTGGGAAATGATCACACGCTCTTAAGGGGAATGCATAGTGTTACCTGGTGGAGAAGAACCAAAGACGACACCTGGGAGCCACAGAGGCACAGATCTACATGGTAGAAGTGTAATCACAAGTGCTATCTCCACAGGACCAGCCCTGTTTCCTAAAAAATACTTATTATTACGTTTGTCTTTTATGTATCACAAAGGCCTTTGTAAGACTGCGGCTGGCCACAGCAAATGACGTAGTACAACAAGCGATGCACAGAGCAGTAGTATATTGGGTGACCGTCAATGAAAATATGTTGAATAAAAGCGTTATTGAATAGTAATGGGTATAGCAAGCAAGAAAGTCAACTACGGATGGGAAGGGAGGTGGATGGGTCCAACAAACATGGACTTTCCCCCTGGAGACCGGTGTTGGTGTCCAATGTGAAATGGAGTCATTTCTTGCCCATGTTTTTACGTACTTTTAAGCCAAACCATGCTGTTCTTTTACTAAATTTAACCAAGTTTTGTTGCCTGAACCTAACTAAGTAGTTTTGTTGCATCTTTGTTTTGTTTTATTACCATTTACAATGTTAATCACATGTTTAAAAGTGTTTAAAACTATTTAAAACTGTTTAAAACTGCGACCGTAATCCAGGAGAATAAACTTTTTCCTCAAAACGTATTTTGGTTATGCAGTTTAGATGTTTTGGAACGTAATTTTGTGGGAGACAGGGTTGAAAGGACTTTTTTATACACTATTAGTAGCTGAAATGTATTTAATTTGTCTCCGTGCCAAGAAACAAGAAAATAGTCCCTCCTTTACATTCTAATGCAATACAAGGATATGGTATATAGGCTCCCTGACCCTTGACCTTATATATTTAGTATTTTGCTAAATATTACCATAATAAGAACGGGCATTGTGAACATAATGATGATTTTTGAAGCTGATGTTTCTGGTATTATTGTCTCAGTTTGCATTCATTTGAAAAGTGTTCATCACATTTACATTTTTGCACCCACATATATGTGAATATCGTAGGCAATATATTAGAAACACCTTTCAATAAAATGCAGTCCAATGCAATCACACCTCAAATCATGGCATATAATTGAGTCAGCCAGCACAGAAAGAACTAAGAGAGTTGTGTGAACAAAGACTGAAATGTTAAATGAGGTGGTATTCACCGCAGGGCTCTTCTAGTTCCTTCCTTTGCAATGTACAGTTGTTTTACTTTTCGGGACGCTCACTGTGCTTTCTTCAGTGGCTTCAACGATAATGGCTCTTAATGGTGCACTCAGCATGCAATCAAATCATATCACACATATGCATGACAGCCGAGCCAACCATTCATCCATTCCCCTCGTGTCACCATGCATCTATTTTATTTAATGATAGCCATGGCCGGATCCACTTGACCAATTGACTTCACCATTGTATTATTTGTCCTTCAGGTTGCGGTCGGGCTGTTTACGAGTTGGAGGCACGACTTCATCACCCTTTCCCACCTCCCTCCGTCTTTACGACCCTGTAGGTACCTGACCTTTAAGAGAGTGTCTGGTGAAACGAAACAGGGAGAGGAATAGAGGAGGGCTCAGGAGATGTGCGTACCCCCCTAGGGAGATGGACAGACTCGTATAGACATGGGGAAGTAGTGGCACTTGAAAGCAAATGGGAATCGGGATGGAAATAGAGGCTCATCACTAACTGTTGCCTGCAGGGTGGAGAGAAGTTGTTTGGTGTGCACCACTGAGGTGGAAATGTGTGGATGGCCTGGCATGGTGGGTGGGCAATAGCTTTTTTTAAAGGAAAAATGAGAAGCATGTTATGGCTAGGGAGATTTACTGTAATTCACTGTATTTTTGTTCCTTTTATTAGTAGCTATAGTGATCAGGGAATTAAATAACATGTAGCAATTACATTATAAAAAGAGGCATGGGCTATATTTGAAGCGGGACTGTATTGGCCCTACAGTACATACACTGTATGTTTATCCAAAGCTCATGCTGTGGGTAGTTTTAGGATCCAACTCAGAACACACAACTTATTTTCCTTGCTGGTATGTGCTACATGCAAGTTATAAATGTATTTAAATCAAGAAAACTCACTCTGACCCGTCTTTTTTTAGGGAGGTACAGGGGGTCTTTAGGGGGAGATAGCAGGTCAACAGTAGATGTTACATAGAAATGGTGTACATCATCTGAAAGCTGGGAACCTGAAGATTAATTTGAGATGTAGCTCAGCACTGTGTCAAGTTGTTCTAGTCATAAATCAGAAATAATTATATATTAATTAATTAAAATAAATTGTGAAAGTTTAGAGTGCTTAAGTGCTTAGAACATTATGATGGAAGTATGTGATGATAATTCCCATGCTCTATTATGTATCATAAGTTGTTGCAGCAATTTTGGGGTTGATACCATTTGTCATACAGATTTGGTACTCAATGTAATCATTTTTTACCACTCGTGAATTGATAAAAAATGATCAATAATCAATCAATAATAACAATAATAAAAATACACCAAGACCTTGAGGAACATCATAGAAAAAGCCATGCTGTGATTTGCTTTGAAAAAACTTTTGACATTGGAGATTTCTGCAAGAATTGCATTTTTTGGCGATTGGATGGCGAGCACTTAAACTGCTCAGAAACCCCGTTATTGTCAATCCAGCTAGGAAAGCCATCCATCTTCTGAATGCTCTAAGTCTCTCGTTTGTGGTTGTAAAGTTTCATGAGGCTGTGATTATCCTAGAGATCACAAGAGGTCATTTTGTACAGTGACGTCAAGTTTCTAAAAATGGTCTCAATATGAAATGGCTACCATCGGGACTAACATCATCACATACGATACCGTTATCTTCATTGTAGCTTTAGAACTGAGCCAGTAATGATCGCCGGCGATCTCGCGGGTCTCAGAGGGTTAATCAGTTATGTCACTGGATGTCTGTGTGACATTCATGTTGTTAAAAACTCCAATTATAAATGCTGCTGTTAAATGTCCTCCTCATGTAAAAATCTGCAAAATAAATATAAATTCAAAGTGTTACTGAGGCACTCAATTAGATCGTAGTGACAAATAGTCCACCTGGTATGTTTAAGAAAAATTAGCACAAAAGTCATAAACGTGTTTTCTGTAAATGCCTCCTATATTTCACGAGCATATTGCAGTTCTAAAGTGGTTTCATTCAACAATTAGGTAACGTGTTCTCCCGAGCTTGTACAGCAATTCTCAGCCTTAACTGGCAAAGACATTTACCATGCAGCGCTTGTAAACATCTGATTAACACTGCTTGGCCCCCACGCAAACACTATTACAGACATATTCGCATACACAAACACATCACGTGGATAAGAAATAATCCTTTACAATGAAGGCTGAGCACAAACAACAGCCGCCGTACTAGATAATAGAGTGTGGAAGGTGACAGCTGAAAAAGCACTCTAAATACACACATGGCCAGATAACTATACATCCACAGCAGCAAAGTGACACACACATTAATGCAAACATACATTCTCTGTTTTCACATGTGCAGTACAGTACATATATCTCTATCTGTCACTGACACGCACACGTTTACAGGTATATAATGACAAAAGTGATGACAGAGGAGTTTGAGCCAAGGGGATGTTTTTCCTCATTGAGGAAATCCGAAGTTGTCATTATTAAATCCTAATTTCAGAGCAGTCTGTTTCCATCAGCAACATTACCCTTCATCTCTAAAGGGGGTTATTGATTTGGGTCCTAATCTACAAATAAATATATTGTCGGAGTTTATTTTTTTTTTCCATGCTGTCAGCAATGTTAAAAGGACACAGCTCATCTGGCTGATGGATGGGAGCAAATGTAGCCCAGGGCCTAAGGGTGGACTGCAAGAGAAATGTACCTTATAACAAACACACACACACACATATAAACATCCCCTCCAGATGGGTCCCCCCTTGTGAGCAGTGTGTAGGATCCAATTATGTGTGTCTGTGTGCGTGTGTGTGTGTGTGTGTGTGTGTGTGTGTGTGTGTGTGTGTGCGTGCATGCGTGCGTGCGTGCGTGCGTGCGTGCGTGCGTGCGTGTGCGTGTGTGCGCGTGTGTGTGTGCGCGTGTGTGCGTGTGTGTGTGTGCGTGTGTGTGTGTGTGTGCGTGGGTTGGGGCTAGAACAATGTGAATCTTAACAATTGGGAGTGTTGCCTTTTACAGCTTTTTTTATCGCTTTGGCCTAATTTTCAGTGTCAATGTAAAAAAAAAAATGAAAATTTAGTGGCAAGGTTGTTTTTTTGTTATTTTAGTTTGTTTGTAATGTTATTCACTTAGAATCTTGCTTGCATAACGTTAGCTTTCTGGCTTGTAGCTGAGCTAGAGGGTTCTATGAGCTGACTAGCGGACTAGAAATATCTCCCGTTGTCAAGTTGTAGCTAAGGCCCGTCCTATTTACTGGAGCAGTGAACAACGTTTCCATTGCATAAGAATCTTTATGGGAGGGTAGTGATTTTTCCCTGCTCCCTGCTCAGGTAATGTCAGTTAAGGGAACTTCCCTTGGCAAAAGTCCTCCTTTCGTAACACCCTTGGATGTACAAAGAGAACTGGATACGGTGTTGGAGGCGGGCTCCCGTTCATTCCTATGAGAGTTGCTCAACGGTGCATGATGCCAAAATGGCCCGACTGCCGAGTGATAAAGTATCCGGATCATCCAGCGATCTTCCACATCCATTGGGCACACGGAGCAGGCGCAGTAGCGTTTCCTTTAACTCCGCCTCTAAGCCCTCGGTCCAGCCTCGGTCTGGGTCTCATTCACATGAACAGAGGAAGGGAAATAATTCCGGATTCAGCTGTTAGTGGATTTTACAACTTTTAGGACCTAATGATTTAAATAAGGGCTATTCAAGTGTTCGTACTGGGAAGTTGATTTACTTCCAAAACAATTATCCGCTGGGTTACAGACATCTTTTTTCCAATGTAAGTCTATGGGAAAAAGTATTTTTGGGCCCAATGGCATCACATGACGGACACGGAAGTTGTAGTACCGCAATTGGGCCACTACGAAAATTTGCATCTTAACCCAGCGCTATTCCTTGGAGGCTTGGGAACACGCTGCAACGTCACCAAGACAGACATCACTTCCTCCGTGCGTTGGTAACGTAAACACCTCGGATACTTGTTGATGCTACTGTGGAAATTGTACACACTTGAAATAAAATATTGAATATCTCCTGCCGGGACCTTGAATTAATATTTAGATATCAATAACATCGTTAAACTCAGCAATGCTCAGTGAACAGCGATGCCCTTCTCGGTGTCCATAATCAGGAATTAATGGATGACTTGGAGGACTCTGCAAAGTCCATTAATTCCTGATAATGGACACTCGTCGGGCATTATTCCTTACTTAAATCATGCACATATGTTACCATTCCTATAGTAATATTACACATACAGATCACAAATCATCTATCACGGAGCATCACAGGGCTGTATGGTGTTAGTGTAGGTCAAGGCTGTAGTAGGTTATTGCTACCATAAAATAACCCTAATGGACAATCTTATGATACCAGGTTATATGGTTATTTTATATTGCAAATGTATCTTGTAGTTTGATGTTTTAGGGTCGTGCATGTAAACACAAGCTTTATAGTGAGGTGGATGAAGAGGAGAGAATGAGATGGTCGGAGCTAAAAATGAACGTCATAAAGCACGATCACTGAATATGTCGCCTCCTTTATTTGCAGAGCTTTTAGTGCCGTTCTTGCATCATGATGTAAACCATTTTTAGCCTCCGTAGTGAAAGCTGTAGTTCTGAGGAAGGCTGCGTGACCACAGAATCAGGCCAGCAGCGCAGCTTTTACACTCTTTGTGTTTTAAAAATGCAGATGAGAAAAAAATATATATATTGAGTTTGCTCCCAAAACGAGTCTTAATTTGTCAAAATTATTAACCAAATAGTCAGAACTCATAATTGTCTGATGGGACATCTTCATGAAATGATAAAGAGCATTTTGCTGTGACCACGTTAAGCCCTTTCACAGCCCCCCTCTTCCAGCCACCAGACGTGCAGCCACGAAGCACAGAGAGGTCAAAGCTGAGCAGAAGTCTCTGTGGGAGCCTGGGTGACCTTCAACCTTTAGGGTGCTCATCCCTGATGCTCACTCCCTAGAGGTGTCAGATGAAGACAAACCAAGAGGTGCTGTATGCAAAGGCGAGGAAGGAAAGTGTGCGAAGGGAGGGACGAGCACCTTGAGAAGGTGAAAGAGGACAAAAAGTGCTTTGAATGAGTGTGCTAAAGGAGAGAGTCAAGGAGAAGGAAAGGGAGAGTGAGAGTGTGTGGTGTCTATGGGGTTAACAGACAGCAGAGAAGGGGGGAGGAGAAGTAGTGCTTGAAGAATGAATACAATGAAGATGAGGCTGCATTAGCAGCACGTCTCAGGCCAATTACTCTGCTGCTACCCCTCTCTTCTATCTCTCGTCTGCTTTCCTTCTTTCTGTGTCCTCACCTCTCACTTTCCTCTTCCCCCTCTCTCTCACTTTCTCTATCTCCGGCTCTGACTATCCATGTGCTGTCAGCAGCAACAGATCCCTAAACGATACCGGTCTGCACTGGCAGGTTTTATCTTCCCGTGCTACAATAGGAAAGAAGGATCTGAGAAGCGATAAGATAGGACCAACCAACAGTGACAACAGCAAACACATAATGGCGAGGCACATCGTTTGACGCAGTGCTTCACTGCCATCTAGAGGCGGGCGGCTCTGCAGGAGGCTCCGTCAAAGGATGCTGATCATTAGTTAGAGGCAGTCGAGTTACACCAGTGTGATCAAAAAGCACATCTGAGAAGGTGTTTCACAGATGAGTGCAATGAAAGACTTACGGTCCTGGAATATGCTGCTGCAGTACATTTGAGTGTGTGTTTGTGAGGCTTTGTGAGTTTTACCACACTTATAAATTGGGCAAAAACCTTCAGTTCCAGCAAACTGACAGCTAAGTGGATTAAAAGCACACATACTGTTCCAGACTTTCTCAAACTTTTTTTTTGAAATAGACAAATTAAAAAGGCTTTGAAATATACCTCCAGTAGGTATAATCCGTTTGATGCTTCCGCCATGCTCTTCAAAGTGATTTATGAATGGAAAATGATATAGATGTATTGAATTGCTCACATTATGAATCTCCTACCACCAAAAACATACTGTACTCATAATTCAATTACTCATCTGAATTCAATACAACTCAACTAAGAGTAACTGCAAGACAATTACACAATTACATCCAAGCAGAACATCTACTATGTCATTATAATGCACTTATGAAATTTAAAAAAGAGTTACTCTTATTGTTTCTTGTCATAAAGGTAAATGTGACAATTTCTTGTGACATCATTTTTACATCCACCTCTAAAAAAAAGCCTCCCATGCTCAAAGTGACAACACTCAAAAGCATTTTGGGACATGAAGATATTTTCTACAGGTATTGCTTTGACAGATTGTTGACAGAAGGCTGTGTGACTTACTCACAAGTCGTGACACTGATGCAGGGACTTTGGCTCAGACATCGAGACCTTGAGACCATTGAGATCTCCAAGCTGGTGGCTTATCAGACAAAAATGAACAGCTACACAACAAAAGCTCCGCTAACAAAAAAACACTTTTAAGCCAGCGCAACACACACAAAAAGTTTTGACCATCGACAGCAGAATACTTTCACGTATGTCCCATGCTTGACTGTCCTTTCAAATATCTTGTTGGTTGAAAAGACATTATTTGACTATATAGTTAAAATCAATTGCATATGATACAGCTTATTAAAAAAGAACGACAGGCTAGGCAGTACATGTGAATGGACTTGCAAGTCTTGCATTCAATGGACAAAAAACAGTTTTGGCATATATATACAGATCTGACAAGACGTTCAAGCACTGACAAATCATGAGGCATCAAATACAGACGCTTTGTCATGGCCGTCTGCGTTTGATACTGTCGCAAAAGGCGCCCTTTAGCGCCTATACGAGACGCACCGGGCGTTCCATTTACTGTAATGTAAACCCATCAGCGGCAACAGTAAACGCTCAGAGAAAGTGCGCCGGGAGTGACTGTGGTGACGTAGTTTAAAGAGCGAAAAGACACACTAAGGGCGGGCAGGAGGAGAGGCCCAACAAACACAAGGCTTTCATCCAGGAGACCGCTGTTTGTGTCCCGTGTGTTAAGTTTCACTTTCACGTTACAATCGGGTGGTTTTTTTGTATTCCGGGTTCACAACGTTAAGTTTAATTTTCACTGTACAAACGTAGTAGTTTTAAGCCCAACCATGTAGTTCTTTCCTAAACCTATATGGGTTTTGTTGCATAAACATAAAGTGATGCCAAAGGGCGTGACAAAGCGGACGTATGTGGGATGAGAACATGTGTCAGAGCATCTGATGTGAAAAAATCTAAACTATTCCTTCAGTTGGATATTTATACACCCAATTAAGTCATGAATTGTAATTGTAACTATTGATTAACCTTGACCACAAGTTTTAGGCTCTGCACCAGCCTTTGTGCTCATCCAGGTTGATTTATTGTGTACTGCAACAACAAGCATGCCATGCCATGAATACTGGTTGTCATCAATCTAATAGGGTGCTCACAGTATAATTGGTAGACTCATTTACATTCTCTAAGACTAACACTGAAGTTTGTAAAAGAACATATGTGGAATTAAGTTGGTAAATATTGCGTACAGAGCTCTAACTTGTTAACTTTTAATTAGGAGATGTATATAGAAATCCTAAACATGGGGCTAATCTCAAAGGATGTTTTGGTCAGTGACTCTATTTGCATACGTATGCATTGTATCCAGCAGTCCATTGTTGTACGTGTGTGTTTGTGTGTGTGTGTGTGTATGGGAGCAGGGGTTAGTGAAGGTGCAAAGAGCTGGAAAGAGATAAAAATAAAATCACAGGACCACTGCAGAAATAATGGGACATCTGGTCCAGACATCTGGAGCCAGAGGACTATAGGAGCTTCCCAGCATCCTCTCACCTTGCGGGTAAATTAGCAAAGTGAGAAAATATGGCGGGGGTAAACGATGCTGACAATCACACAGAGGGAGGACAGTTGAGACGGGTTACTTGGGAATTCATCATTTGAGGAGGTCTTTTTTTTGTTTCTCATGAACAAAAGGTGATAAAGGATGGACAATGTGGGAGTGGAAATGTGAAGAGAGAGAGAGAGGTGTTTGAAAGTGGATAGAGGTGGTAACCATCTCATTACTCTTTAGGAAGTTTTCTACATCGAACTAATGAATAAAAATATGTTTCCAAATGAAAGGGTGCAGGAGAGATTTTCTTATTAAATATGAATTACTGTATTGAGATCACATTGATTAATCCATTCATGTAGTCTATGATGACCACAGATGTTCAACAGCTGGTTTGAGAAATGTATAGGTCAGCGAGATTGATCCTCACGACCCCTGGGCATCAGACAGACAGCATTGGCTTAAGGGCATTTGCTTGAGACGGACATTATTTCAGGTAGGCTGTACAATAGATGATTGACAGCTCTCTACTTCTCTCAGACATCAATATAAATCACACCTGACGGGAAGAGCGCATCATTCACCGGGCTGTCACTGGCCCTCACCAATGTTTTCTTTTTAATAACATTTCAACTCTTTCTGAAATGTCAAATTTGTCATAGACTAGCTCATGAAATCAGGTTCAGAGTAAATTTGCGAAATAGGCCGTGCAGTTTGCTGAATCGTGGTTCATTTCATAGCTTCAACACATCCGTGAGGTTGTGGGGTTTAGAGAGTCACGTCATTCCTAAAAAAAAAAAAAAAAAGAATTATACTTAGTTGTTCTGCAGGCATTGAAAGCTGAGCTTGAAAGATGCAGTGTGGCTTTGCAAGTGCACAGCATGGACTGATGGGTTGGCATGTGTCTGCTAGAGAGAGACAGAGACAGAGAGAGAGAGAGAGATGGTGTCAGATGTGATATTGATGACAAGCCTGTGTGCTTGTCTCTTGTTTCCCCTTGGCTTAATGTAAGGTCACAGTGGAAAGGTGGGACAACAAATGCCACCGAGTCGCTCTGACAGCCTGACCCCTGGGAGAGAAAATACCCTTTTAATCAGATGCCCCTCCTCCCAAGTGCCCCATTCCTTCTCAAACTCTCTTCCACTTTCTTTCTTCTCGTCATGCCCAATTCGTCTTTACTTAACCTTTGCTTTTCTCTGCACTGTCTCCAATGCCACCAACTGTTTTGCCCTGTTTGTCCCCCTTTTTTCACTCTACACACACACACATATACATACACACAAAGAGATACAAAAGCAGACACACAGACCATACTCTTCCTCGGCAGTTTCCTTGAGCTCTCGATCTAATGTCACAAATAGGTAATAAAGATGCCATCAAAAGGACACCAGAGGATCCGCATTCTGCCTTCGTTCCATCCCGCTCGTAACTCTCCAGAGGGCAGAAGGACATACATCACCTGCAGAGCCTGCTGGCATAGAATTATGTTGTTTAGTGCAGGATGTTCCCATGCTGATCCGAATGCCTGACGCCCATGTGCACGGAGTAAGAACGGGTAGCATACTGTGCAAATACAGCTGCGTGCATACCACAGCACAAATGCATTCCAGTAAGTGCAGACCATTAAGTAATCTGAAATATAAAAGCAAAATGTGTCTTAGAGGGCCCTGCTCAGCATGCTAACCACAGAGGAGAGGAAAGAAAAGATGCAGGGAAAGGACAGGAAGCACACACCGTATTTATTCCCCTCATGCGACCTCTCCTAAGACAATCAGATAGGCTCTGCCCATAATGTCTAGTCAGATATGACCTTGAGCGAGTCCATTGTCTCCGAGGATCCTCACTCACACTGTCACATCAGACCACTTCGGCGTTCTTAATAAAAGCAACACAATAACAGCATCCCAATGATGTATCGCTGCACATCAGCTGCATTAGCAAACAGCTGGGGCGGGTTTGTCATTTCCAATTATCGGAGCTGTACAGTATAGTGCCTTCAAATGTCTTCCTAGTGAAATCGTTATGATTCAGCCGGTATTGTTCTTGCGTGTCTCTATAAAACATTTAACAAACAATCCTACGCTAGGCAGATAACAATGCCTTTTCATTTCTTATTGAATGGCAGCTTACAGGCTTTTGTGTCTATTTATTATAAGTAGAAGAGGCATATGGGCCCTGGTTTGCTAAAACTAAAATGTATAGATATTTAAAGGAGCAGTGTGTAGGATTTGGCGGCATCTAGCGGTGAGGTTGCAGATTGCAACCAACTGAAACTTCTTCCGTGTGCCAAGCGTGTAGGAGAACTACGGCAGTATTCATTTTGGAAGCTATTTTAGATTTATGAGATAAGATGCTTATTACTTTTAGTCACATTTTAGTCATTTTTATCTTTCACAGTTTTGGTCTAGTTTTAGTCGACAACAACTCAAAACATTTTAGTCCAGTTTTAGTCAGCGAAAAGTCGTTTGATCTTAGTCAATATGTTTTCTCTCTTAATTTTGTCAGCTATTTTTTTTATTTCATTTTAGTCTAGTTTAGTCATCAGATTATATTGAATATTTCTGTCATTTTAGTCAAACTTATTTCACATGAAATTTTATCTTATCATTATCCGATGAAAAAACACAGGCTGAATGATTAAGAATGCAGCATTACAGTTACTTTGAGTCCTCCTTACTGTGCTCATTAATGATGCGAGATTCAGTCGCACTCATTATCCATTTTGAGAGCCAATCTGCCCACCCAACATGTAATCCACCCAAACCCAACCCGACTTGCAAACCGCCAACTTTATGCATTATAGTAGCACAATCGTCAGGACTGAGGTGTGAGACAAGAACAGAGATAGACTAAAACAAGGTCATTGACAAACACATTTTGTCATAGTCTTCGTTAACGAAATTAACACTGAACTACATTGGCAGACGCAAAAACGTGTTTGGTTTGTCCATTCTGGGCTACTGTATAAACATGGCGGCTGGCTCTGTGAAGAGAGGACCCGCTCCATATGTAGATATAAACGGTTCATTCTAACGTAACGCAAACACAATGATTCTTATTTTCAGCTGATTATACACTATTGATAACATACTTGTTATTATTATATTCATTTCTGCCAATATATCCCCCTAAATGTTACACACTGGTCCTTTAACAAAAGGTAGGACATGCAGACCTTTTTCAGGGCAGATATTTTGACATGTCATAGTAGGAAAAACACAGGTGTATTTAATAACAATAATGATAGCTGCATTCCACTTAGGGGAGATCCTGGTGCGGTGCATGCTGGCTCGCTGGAATAGCTTACTGGGACCGAGCCATCGTTAATGTTATTCATTTCACAAGCTTTTCCAGTCAAAATATCTGCTGTGAAAAAGTCTATTCTGATTCTCTATTTAGCAGGTGAACATCTAGTATTTTAGACATCCGAAATATGTGAGGAATTTCAGTGATGGATGTGTTGGGTTCAGTGTATTGCTTTTAACCGTCAGATTCAGTGCTGTGCCTTCAGGAGTTATCTCACCTCTACCAGTGTGTTGTTTTTTTCACAGCACATAGGGTGGGGCTGTGCGCCGGCTAAGTGGCACACGGTTAGTTCTCATCTTTGCCCTTTTGGTCTTATGGTGACTCATTCATCATGGTGAGTCACTTGACTGCACCGTTATGTGAAGAGAGGCTCAACCAGGGTGTGAAATAGTTCAAATTGTGATTTTACAAACAGCCGTTTACAGTGTCCAGGAAAAGTTATTCATAGCATCCCAGCTGTTTCCAATGTAATGGAGATTGTGGTGAAAGGTCCTTCTGATCTGAGCAGATCTGAGGGCGTCACACAAGCTTCAATCCCAATTTTGGCTTCCAAATCATCGCACAGCACTGTTACTGGGGTCGCAAGAAGAGACCTCGAGGTCACATGGAAGTCATGGGTGAGTTGTTGCATTAAGTGCATACATGTGAGACTAACAGGGTAAGATGACAAACCCCTGGCTTGAATATCCCATGTGTTTGAGAAATGCCTGCAAACAGTAACCTCAGATCCAAGCTTTAAAAGATTGGTTCAGAAATCCATGCAGGGGTGAGGTGGAGGGTAAATGCACATAAATGCTGTTTACCCACCTTTGAAAATCTGAAATTGCATTTATGCAGATCCCCCAGGGCGTTTATGCATATAGTTTACATGGGTTAGTGCACTCTCTCACACTTCATCTCTTGGGATCTCACGTTTTGTCCTTCCTTGGATGTGTTCACATGAGCACGGAGCGACCATTAACCCGCCGTCCTCTCACGCTAGGTGGAGATCAAAAGCAATAAACCCATCTCTGTATTGAAGTAGACTGGTGAAGGTTCCGCGTGGCAGAAGACTTTGTCAGTAAGGTTGGTTACGAAATTAATTTCAATGTAAGCATTTCAACGTCAGATTTATACAAAAAAGAACCTCCATACGCAAGCATCTGCACACTGTAATTACAGGGATAAAGGAATACAAGGCAAACAGGATGAAAGAACACTTATATATTCATATATTCATTCATATCTGTACAGTATGTTTGAAAGGTAAAATAGTCTGCATGCTCTTTGGTGCATATTTGCCAAAGGTGATGTTTGTAGATGTTGTTATTGTGCATATTTTTTTTTCTTTGGTTTATTTTTGTATTTGGTTGTTCAGTTGTTGTCTGCATCAAACCACATGGTATTTTATAGCTACTTGTTTTTACATTTGAATTTATTGGATTCTTTCACCTTGTGTGTGTTAGCCTCCCTTTCTTCCTGCTGACTAGATCCATCATTTAAATGTTCCTGCTCATAAGTTGCGGTGAGGTGTACCACCAGACTATGTTCAGCGCTGATGAACTCAAAAGGCCAGAGACAGAAATAACATCAGGAATCTGCAGAAAGCTCACTTTAATTAATCTTTAGAGACAAAAACTTTCCAGAAAGTTAGAGTGTACGATACTCTTAGCTTTTTACAGTCAGACACATGTTCACACACTGGCAAAAATGAGCTGACTTTATGTAGAGTCACATTTCATGTTAATTGTCATGAGCTGATGTTCTCCTGAGAGCTGACGCAGCGGAGAAATTGATGAAGTTGTGTGCGTGAACCATGCATTCACTCATTTCCACAAATATAACCTGATTCGTTCTTGTGCTGTGAATGTGTGCACATTTTGAACCACTACTGACCGTGCACATGAATAAACCCCTAGATGGTAGACAGTGAGATCATCATCAACCAAATCTCAAATTATAGGCAGAAAAAACTTTAATACAGTCATCGTCTATTTAGTATTTTTCATAAATTGTCATATATGGTACCTGAAAATACTGTGTGTTGCTTCAGTACAACTCAGACATGGACTAATCCAGGGTTTTTAGATGAGTAACATTTTTCCTCTTAAACCAAAACTCTTTCACAAGGTCATAGGCACTTCTGTTTATTTTGAGAACAAGAGAATAATTTCTTTCAGGATGAGATTTCTTTTAAATTTACTCTGATCTCCAGTCTCTGCCAGGAGTGCCACTATTTCATCTTGTTTTCCTAGAACTGCATCACTGACACCCAGGGGATCTGTTAATAACATTCAAATCATTCTGCATTCATGATGAACTGTTACATTAATTGGATTAACTAAAACAGGTGCATGTTCGTGCTACAATTACAAAGCAAATTGTTCACTATTTGATGGTTATGCAGCCTCTATGTGGCTGGCTGAGTTGCTTTCAAGGACGTCTCTCCAATAAGTGCCACTACTCCATCATCTACAGTACACACACAGTTCCTTTTTTCAGCACTGCAAATTGTTATATCTTTAAAGTCCAGCTTTTTCCCTTAACCTCTTTCCCTTAACCTTTTTTTTTACATGCCAATTGTGCAAAATAAAGGCTTTTTTACTTTACGTGAGCTTCACAGCACAACTTTGGCCTGATTCTTTTTGGCATACATTTTTCTGCAAGCACAACAACCACCGTAAATGTTTTAGGGGTTTCTTAATGTAAATGAGCCTATTTGAACACAAGCAGATGGATGTAGAATAAGTGGGATTTAACACTGATCATTGCATACGAGTGTGCAGAAGAATCTGAAGACGAACAGACAAAAGACTAGGGGAGCACAGGCGGGAAACAAAACAAAGGGAGGAAGTAAACAAGGTGAGAGGACTTTCAAACTAAAACAGGAATTCATCGCAAAAACCCAATAGGACCACAGCAGGTTGAGTCGCTGATTCGATATTTGCATTAAGGATGTAGCGATGAGTACCCAATAAAGTGGCCACGGAGTGTTTCTTTTGTATTGAAATGTACAAAAAAAAGAATGTTTCATGTTCTTGTGTGACTGTGGAGTCAATGTCTTTAAAGGTTCAGTGTGTAGGATCTGGCGGTAGTGGTGAGGTGAGGAGACCGCAACCAACTGAAGCCTGTCCCATGTGCCAGGTGTGTTGGAAAGCGACGGTGGCCGACGCGAATGGCCCTCTCTAGAACCATTTGGAGCAGAGCCAGTGTGTAGAGTGCGTGTGTACGAGGGAAGTGTGTGAGAGAGAAATGTTAACAGAGTTTGGTTTGTCCGTTCAGGGTTACTGTAGAAACATGGCGGTGCAACATGGTACACTCTGTGGAGAGGACCCACTCCCTATGTAGATATAAACGGCTCATTTTACAGTAACGAAAACACAACTACTCTTATTTTCAGGTGATTATACACTAAAGAAAATATACTTATTGATATTATATTCCATTTCTATCAAAAGATCCCACTAATTGTTACACACTGGTCCTTTAACTGCAGCATTTATTTATACACTTAATCAACCATCAATGACAAAATGGCTTACTTTACATCATTGCTGTGCACGTGAGAATTACAGCTAACATGCTCCTTTCTCAATACATGTCATATTCAGCGCCACACGGTAACATATAGTGCGTTGGCATATATGAATAGTATTCCATTAGGAACATAAGGACCATAATTGGGCAGTTCCCAGTAGATTTCGTCTGTTAACTTGAAATGTAAATTACACCCTTGTCTGAGAAAGTAGTTCCCCTGACAGAGATGGCCAATCACACTGTCTTCTGCTTCTTTTGATTTGTAGGCTCTCCAAATATATAAAGCAGATGGGATTTGTCTGCTTTGTCTTTACCTGGCACTGTTTCTTACATAAACCTTAGATTTACAACAGATAGGTAACACACAAATCTATCCGTACTTTGTCTTTTTGTCTATGTAATCCTCCCTTTCCTGTCGTACAATTCATAACAGATTGAGACTTCAGCCACTGGAGCAGAATGCATTGAATTTGAATTATTGTAATTTTAACGCAACAGCCTTCTTCCTATTTCCTTTTGCTATTCCCAATTTCCCTCTTATTTTCTACAGACCTCCTCAGTAATCCTGCTGCATGATCATAGGGGAAATTAATGTAATTACTGCCACACAAATTAATATTCAATGTGAAAATACTCACTGAGGCGTATTAGTGTGTGTGCGTATCTATTGTAATTATTATGCACCTGTTTTTAGTTTTTTTTGGAGTGCCATTTTTTCCTGCCCATTTTATGCAAATATACAGGAATGTACTTGAATATTACAATTTTCACAATGTTAAACTTTATGACATCACAGCTACGGCTGAAACTCCGAGTCATTTAAATAATTACGTCAGTTAGTCGAATGTGTTGTATCTCAAACTACTTATGTATCTTCACAAGGTGTTCTCACTCACATCTCTCCACACTGACAGCTACAGGGGAGAAAAAACAACAACAGTGAATGTGAAGTGTTTATGAGCAATGCCAAAAATGGATTTTCTCGAGCACTGATGAAGCAAAAATTGACTACGTTTTGAGTAATGGAAGCATAAGAAGTTGCTAAGCCATTATTTTCCATCAGCAAATCATGGAAATTTCATTTTACACCTTAATTGATGTACTCAAAAACCTGAGATTGAGGCTCAGAAATAGTCACACTGTTAGCAGGGAGAAACAAGAACCTGTGGTGGGCCAATCGATAGAAACTTCATTACTGGGAAGCCTGGCTAGTAATCTCCTTGGCTGCAGCTGTGAGGGGCATACATTCTACCACAGCACCTGTTCTCAATGATATATCCAGCCTGCACCTGCAGAGGCACAAAGGCACACTCACACCACGCCGAGGTTTAACACTCTCTCTGGTGCTATCTTACCATCTCCTTCTCTGTCTGTCAGCCTATCAAACACAAGCTCACACGGTTCTCCGTGTTATTTTTTACTTTCTCCCTGTTTCTGTCTCGCCCCTCCAGATGAGCTTTCTCACATTTGTGCCAGGATGCATCTTTAGCAGCTGACAAGAGCAGAGAGGGAGAAAACTGATGGGAGAAAAGCGAGAGGAGCAGCAGGGGAGGTGTGAGGAGGAGAAAAAATAGGGAGAGTATTTTTTCAGTTAATAGAAATAGACCTTTGGGGTTCAGAAATTGTGTAGTATAATATTACGTTAGGACAGCTCCATTTTACACCAAAATTGGTTCCGTGATGGCAAACCACCGAGACGTTTTAAGCATTTTTCCTTTGTACCGTTCCCTCTTTGAGAAAATTGGGTCTCTGCAGAAAAAAAAATGACAAATCATCTACTTATCAGGAATAAGTACTCTACCAAGTGTTCAACCCTGGACTCAACTCTCACATAATTTAATCCTGCTGTGAAACAAAGGCCAATGAAAAAAAAAACTGTCCCAAATTGCATTTTGGCCCGGGCTAGGAACAGGAAAGAAAATACTGAACATATTGTTTGGTATATATGTGTGACTGAAACATTACTTTTTTCTATTATGTCAATTCAACCAGTAGATGGCAGTGACAGAGCAAGAACACCCATGGCTGACTTTACTGATTAAAGTGACAGTTTACACAAAGAAAAGTTCATTGTATCTCTATGGAGATGTAGAAAATAGTTGTCCAGGTTACTTCCACTTCCAAAAAGACAGAACTAATCAGAACCTACTCGTCTCTGCTGCTGCTGGGTGATCATACAGTGAATGCTGAGGTCTGTTCCCTTGAGACTGGACTGGGGGATGCAGCTGCAGTGTGGCTGATGCACACCGGAGTGCACCGGGCTGGAAAATGTTGTTCCAAGACAGAAAAAAAGACAGAGAGAGGATAGGTTATTTATTGTCTTATACCCACTCCTGTGTGTGCCCGTCTTGCTGCTAAAAAAGTCATTACTGGGACTTTTTACTCTGGGGTTAATACTACATTTATACTGCACATTTCAAGAAATATTCACATTTAATTCACATTCATACTGTTCTCGCATTTATGTTTAACACACTTCATAGATCCCACTTCTAAGCATTTTTTTATTTAGTTATTTACACTGTAATTTTATATTTTATGGGTTTGATACACATATTTGTAATTTTTTCTTATATTTATTATTTTTATTTTATTATTTATTTATATTACTCTACATATAATATTGTAGCATTATAATTTACATTTCTTTATGCTTATAAGAGCAACTGTACCATCCTAAATTTTCCATGAGGATCAATAAAGATTTTTCATATTCTGATCCTATGAGAGAATATCTACTAATAGCACCCATTATGCATCCAGATATCGCAAAGTAAAGCATAACCACAAGGACTATCTCCACTATGACACACTCTCAACTCTGACTGACATGATATCTGATCACTGAGTGAGATTTCTGCCCTGTTGAATAGACATTGTACTCCGTTAAACTGAAATCTGTGTTCAAATTGCAGCAATTATTGTTTTGAGATAAACGCAGGAAATGCAGGTTTGATTAATTCAACATTGTAAAGGAAGTATTTCTGATTGCTGTGTATTGATTTGCCAAGAGGAAATTCTACAGACATTTCATTATAACTAACAACACATTTCTGGAGCTGTATAATATATTGAAGCAGTGATTCCAGCTGGCTCAATAAATAACTAAATTTATAGGCATCTGGGTTTTGGCATTTTCAAAATTACGGTCTTGTTGACCATTTGGTTCATTTGTACTGTGTGAATGTCATATTCAATATATCACACATCAGACTTTTTAAATGTGAGGAATAGTGCAGCTCCCCAGTGATCTTCGTTTACATAATTAACACAGATCAGTCCGAAGGGAGACTGACCAATGCAGGTTCAAACAATGTCATAGATTTGTTGTGTTTTTACAAGTCCTGGCACAATTTTGAAAAAGGCAAATTTACATAAATAAATAAAATTAAATACTACAAATCCCCCCGGGGGAAGACATTGTGGTTAGACTGCTGTTGCACAGATTGATTTTAATGATTGTACGCAAACTAGAGTTTTCAAGCTACTGTATCTCCTGACACGATACGTTTGTGGTCATATCCATCTTACTTAACAGCCATGGAGCTGTCTCGTAGCTATCAAGATAGCTTAACAGCACTTTGATTAAAAGAAAAGACCAAGGTTAACAGGACATCTGTTGGGAAATCTGGGCAGAGATTACCCAACCTCATCTCACACAGACTCACAGCAGCACATGATGGAAGTAATATCGCCTCTTGGCCTTACTTAACCTTCGTAGTAGCTACTTTTTTGTCAGGCCACCACAATTTACACATTCTGTCACATTCTAGAATTCACTTCAAAACAGGAAAAGTTGAATTGATATAAAAGTTGTAGAGCTGTAGAGGAGAACATTAATATAAATATTGCTGAGGATATTAAAGTTATTTAAAAAACACTTTAATTTAAAGATAGCGAAAGAGAAATAAGGAAGAAGAAATTAAGAAACTGATGGTGACAGGTCAGATTTGAAACCAGAACATTGCAGTCATATTAACTATTTGCCGTCCCACCACGATGAATTACATTTGTGATGTCATTACAGGGTAAAGATTGTAAGCCAGCCTGTGACATTTGACATCTTTGAAATGGTACATTGTTTCAGACGTAGTCTTTTGTGGTCCAGGGGCCCGTATTCACCAAATGTGCAACATTAAAAGTGTGATTTGCAACATGAGACAATGTTGTCTCCTGTTAACTTTGACACATTACAATACTGTAAACACCATATTTGTGACCTATGCCGGAGCATTTGAGAGACCTGAAGGACTCACACATTTTCCACAATTTTGCGAGCCACAGACATGTGCTTGTGAAAAGTGATGATGCCACCATTAGTGATGTAACCATTGTGATATTGTATTACTGATTTGAAAACCAGTGTCATTTTTTATCATACATTCACAACTCATAATGATGAATATAACACATTTTATTGTCATGCTCCAAGATAAGACAGGAATAATTTTCATCAAGCACATAATAGAATAATAGAAAAAAAAAATGGTGTGATATGCATTGCTGTCAGACACAATCTCAAAATGGGTATTTTTTAATGCTGTGTTTTTTATCTACACAAAAAGTACAAAACCAAGTGAAACCAATAACATCCTCCCTTTCATACTCAATAACCAGCCTGTAGGAAAAGTTGAACATTTCAAGTACATGGGCACAAATATTGATCAGTCCTAAACTTTTAATGAGAAGAGAGCATTTTTAAGAGCGCCAATCAGAGATTGTTTTTAACCAGGAACGTGCTGAGGAGCTTTGTTGTTAGCCAACGCATACTTGAATTGGCATACAGAGGCCTGATTGAATGCATTTTACTGTTTAACATAACAGCATGACACGGCAACTTGAGGACAAAGAGCAAAAACAAGCTCTCCCAGATTGTTAGTATTGCCGGGAAGGTGATCGGCAAGTCACAGAAACAACGTTGCGACATATTTGACACTGCTGGTACACAGGAAGGCTAAACAGGTAACTACAGATACCTCACATCCATCTGGTGGTCGATTTAGGGTCCCAAGGGTCAGCCGCAACATATATAAGTCTTTTATTCCCTATGTCATACAGGCATCGAACCCAGAATGACTGCACTAGGAACACTTGTTATTTTTTTAAATGTGCTATTTTATTATTTATATAACTTGCTGCTACCTGCCCATTGCACGATTGTATATTGTACACTGTATACGTGTATATTTTAATGGTGTGTTATGTGTATTATGTAATCTATCTATCTATCTATCTATCTATCTATCTAGCATTCAACAAATGAATTGATCTTACGAAGCTAAATTCTTATAATAATATTTCTGTTGTGTCATCTGAGGTAACTGCTCTGGACTGACTCCTCACTGATGATCAACAGCTGAACACCTCAGACCCTCTGCACCTCCAGGCAGCTCTCTAATGACTCTCATTTCCCTGATCTGCTGTTGCGCCACGCTCTAAAGCCTCCCAGCACCTCTGTGAATATACAGTCTGTGCTTACAGAAATATTCCTGAGCTAAGTACATGGACAAAAAAACTCTGGATGCTGGATGCAAGACTGATTTGTAGATGATCCATACTTCACTGAAATACGCTGTATATTATGCAAAGTGCCTCATAAAACTACTAGGCATTTGGTCTATTTCTACAATCTCACTAAATAACAAAATGCACGAAGTTTAGGCCGCCGGTACATCCACCAGACCCTGCAGACAGCAAAGAACTAACGCAGTATGAGGCAACATGAGTGTGTGTGTGACTCAACTCTCAATCTGCCCTTTTCCACAGAACTTCAATCACTCAATTTCTCTGAGCAGTATGCTTCCAATCCCAGCAAACAGCTGGCCCCGCATTTAGAACACATGAGGATTAGGGGGTTGATTTAGTTAAAGGCTCAATCCAGAATCAGACCATAGCACCACTTATGATGCCAAGATCACCTCTCTGCTGCTCTGCTTTGTTTATCATATTTCCATGCTTTCTATATTGATTTCATGTATGTAGAAGCTAAACATGTAGCTGATTTCACAGTTTGGTTATTTATATATCTATCTATCTATCGATCAATCTATCTATCTATCTATCTATCTATCTATCTATCTATCTATCTATCTATCTATCTAAATCAAAAGTCAAAGATCAGGGGTTGTAATGAACATTATTCATCATCATTATATCATTATATGCTTGCTTTAATTCATTCTCTACAGATTTATTTTTTCATCTGTGGTGTTTTTTAACTAATGCTGGATTAAAGTAATCTCCAGGCTGTGGATATTTTACATCTTGCTCAGTCTCCCGTGTCGTTATTAAGCTCAGTTGGTAATCATGTGCTTTCACCCTGCCACAGGAATACAAGGTATGCAGCTGTTTGTGACAACATGGGTGTGTGTAGAAAGTGCAGGTGCGTGTCGATGTGCTTTGATCACACGCATGAAAAAAAAGGAATCTGTGAACTCAAGTAGATTTCCCAGTGGCCGTTGGCTCTCATTGGTTGGCACGAGGGTCTGATTTGCATACGGTGGGAGTGTCCTGAGCCTGCACTGGGATGAATGACTTGTTCAAGTCAGATAGCAAAAAGGCATAGCACTCAGCAGAGGTCTGCTCTGCTCAACGCTCAAAATGCCTATAGGTTACTTAAGCTGCTACTCTTCCTGCTATAAGTGGAAAGTGCTGGACTAGGACATAAACATGTTCAACAGCAGACACCCCAGCCTTAGCAAAAGAGGAGGAATATGGGTAAGTTTTATGATAATTCACTTTACAGACAGAATTCACTTTAACACAACTACCTGTTATGATACTGTGAATACTCTGTTATATTATTAAGCTCTTTTTGACATAACAAGCCCCTCTTCCTCTACACTGTACTGCTTTTATTCTAATGCCTTACTTTAAGGCTTAAACTTGTGCAAATAAACTCTCAACAAATCTAATTTCATTGATTGATTGGCTTAAATGATAATCATAATGTAAGTTAAGTGTAATGATTACAGTTCAAATCACTGTTTCAGGTGTCCACAAAGCTCTGTTAATGTAACTAAATACTAATGTTCACTCTGAATAATAATACATCATTTTGCAAACATTCTATTCTGCAACTCTTTTATTAAACTGTATTACCTTTAATTATCTTTATATTGCAGGGATTGTGCATCCTCTTGCTTTACACCAGCCCTCTCTCCTGTTTTGCAAATTACAGCCAAGCAAAAGAGCTGATCTATAAGATAAAGGAGGGATTACCCAGGGGGACCTTCATAGGGGCCATTGGAGTAGACTTACATTTGGATCTCACTGTGGAGCCCCCCTTTTTATTCAATCTCCCGCAAAAGAAGGTCAGCGGACAGTATGTGAACCTAAATAACACCACCGGGGAGCTTTACACATCTGCTACAGAGATTGACAGGGAGACCTTCTGTCCTGACAACTCGGAGGGACGGGGATGTGTCCTCTCGCTGGACGTGTTTGTGTTGCCTCAGCAGTACTTCCAGCTCGTCAAAGTTAAGATCTTTATCGAGGACGTGAATGACAACAGGCCAAAGTTCCCCGTGGATGAGATCTGTATGTCTGTCCCAGAAAACACGCCCATCAACGCTCGTTATGCGGTGGAGCAGTCGGCGGTTGACCCAGACCTCGGGCTTAACGGAGTGCAGACCTACTGGCTTGTTAATGACTTTGGCATGTTCACATTGGACGTTGAGGAGAACGAGGGGGGGGAGCTGACACCCTTCCTCATTGTGACAGAGGCTTTGGACAGAGAGACCCAGGCTGAGTACATCACGGATATCATTGCAGAGGATGGGGGGACCCCTCCTCTACTCGGAGCAGCCACTTTAAAAATTGTCATCACAGACGTGAACGACAACTGCCCCCAATTCACAGAGTCACAAATTAATGTCACTCTGCATGGGAATACCACCAAAGGGGCACATTTGGCTCGTCTGCATGCTTTTGACTCTGACCTTGGTGCTAATGCTCAGATCAGCTATGCTTACAGTGAACGCGTGCCAAGGGACACCAGGAGCTTGTTCCATTTGGATAGAATCACAGGGGTGATCAAGCTAGCGGGGAAAATAAACACTGGCACAGCCACGTTTTACAAACTCACCATTCTGGCCAATGGACCTGGTTGTATCCCTGCAGTTGCCACCGTTTCTGTCCATGTCATCAAAGTTGTTACCGGACCCCCTGCGGTCATACCCCGCTACATTGCACCAGAAAAGGATGGGGTGGTGACCTTAAAGGAGTCTGAGCCGGCGTTTTCTCCGATTGCTTTTTTTACTGTCAAAAACATTGATAAGAATCAAAGGGTGGACTGTCATTTGGAAGGGACTGGTCCCTTCAGGCTTGGCCCCTACCAGCTGTTTAAGAACGAATACCTGCTGGAGACTACAGAGCCCTTGGACTACGAGAAGACACGGGAGTATGAGCTAATTGTGGTTGCTAAGAACGCTCGAGAGCTTGTCATCAAGACCTTCCTCAAGGTGCAGGTATTGGATGAGAACGATAACGCACCAGTGTTTCAGCAGTCTTTGGTGGAAATATCTGTGGTGGAGAACAACCCGCCAAATACCTTTCTGGCCCAGCTCCAAGCCACAGACCAGGACAGCGAAAGCAGAGGGGAAGTCATCTACCTCCTTGGAGGTGACGCCCCGGGGATCTTTGTCATGGATCGTGTGACAGGCATCCTGACTGTGACCACATCGCTGGACCGCGAGGAGAAAGAGACATACCGGTTCATCGTGAGAGCGGTGGACCAGGGGACGCCCAGGAGGGAGTCGATCGCGACCGTGGTGGTGAGCGTGCAAGACCGCAACGACAACAGTCCCCGCTTCATCAATAAGGACTTCACGTTCTTTGTGCCGGAGAACTTCCCGGGGTACGGCGAAATCGGGGTCCTCTCTGTGACCGACGCCGACGCTGGGGAGAACGGTTGGGTGGCCCTTTCCATCCTCAACGGCAGCGACATCTTCCTGATAGACACAGGCCGAGGAGCGCTGAGGGCTAAGACATCTCTAGACCGCGAGCAACAGGGGACATACCAGCTGTGGATCGAGGCCGCCGACGGTGGGGAGCCCGCGCTTTCCTGTGTGACTTTGGTGACCGTGCTGCTGTTGGATGTAAACGACAACCCGCCTATTGTCCTCTTCCCACAGTCCAATCAGTCTTACATGTTGGTACTACCCAACACACTGCCAGGAACATCGATAACAGAGGTCTACGCTGTGGATAAGGATACAGGCATGAATGCTGTGATCGCCTATAGTATCGTTAAGAGGAAAGGTGGCGAGCAAGGTTCATTCGCCATTGACCCAGAAACAGGAAATATCACATTAAAGAGGGAGCTCAGCAACCGGGGCCTCTACAGCCTCCTGGTGAAGGTCAGTGATCACGGTCAGCCTGAACCACTGTACTCAACCGTCATGGTTAACTTTTTTGTCAATGAAACAGTGAGCAACGAGAGCTACATCCAGAGCCTGCTAACCAGAGAGGCTGAGATTGAGGTAGAGGAGAGGCCCTGGTACAAAGGTCAGATGACAGAGGGGCCTGAGAGGTATGAGCTGTTCCCATGTCAGCCTGTCCTCATTGCTCTGTCAGTGACATGTCTGGGACTCTTCTTCTCAGTTGTTACACTGGCGTCTTACATATGCTGCAAGAGGTTTAAAAAGCAGCGAAAGAAAAAAAGGTCAGAGGTGGAAATACCTTTAAAAATGAAGAATGACTCGATGCAGGTTGTAAACAGGAAGCTCAGGCAGATCTCAAACATCTGATATTCAGCTGTCCACACATCCAAAACCACCACTGTTTACATGAATGTTTACAAAACTCACTGTGAGAAGTGTAGTTCCTACATGAAGCTGCTCTTTTTGCTTTTGTCATATGATTGTTATTACTGCAATATAGTGTGACTTGACTTATATGTCATTAAAAAGAGCACACAGTACCATCCTCTATTCCACTTTTTATAATATCTATAAACCATGATCCAAACATCAAGATTCAGAAAAACCAAAGTATAAGGAATAAATTAGTATTGGTGTCAAAGTAATAACAGCTTTATTACAAAGTCATATAAGAGCAACTCATTGAAGATTATTCAATCTAAGGTTCTATGTAAATATTGTACAAAATGTTTTTACAACTTTTGCATTGCATGAAAAGGACAAAAGACGGTTCAAGGCACAACATTTGTTTCTTTTTACATTATTATTTTAGAAAAATCGCATCTCTTTACACTACCTGTCACAATTACAAATATCATGGAAAAGGGATTACAATTGGAAGTTGGATACATCTGGCATCTAAATCTGTTTATTTCAGAAATAAATCATTTGATTAATATTCATAATGTAACCATACATTTCAAAAATTGATTGATGCAGAAAAGGTGGATCATAATGTATTACTTTATTTAAGGCATTGTAATCCTGTTATATTTGGAGAGCTCAATAGACATCAAACTCTACAGTACAGCTGTGCAGTATACAGTATATGCTAACACATATGCACAGATGCTCTGAGCATGACCATTCATTTTTGAAACTGAAAACAGTAGATTGACCTAAAAAGGAAATCTTAACTCAATGCCTACTTACTAGTTTCAGAGCGTTCAATTGCACCTCACAGTGTTCTTTAGCTCAATTGTAACGGGGTGATCAGCATTCCATGCTATATGAAATGATATATGAGATATATACTGTTAGATGGGTTGAAATTTCCAGGAAAAAGCTAGTAAGTGGACCTTGAGCTAAGATCTTTCAAAATTCTTTATGACGTCTGAGAGTCACGGATAGTAATCAGATGGCCTACTTTCTGTGAAAGCTCACAGTAGTTACTGATGTAAAACCTTTAAATGTCATCTCGGCACAGCGGAGAGTCCCACATTTTTATCACACTGAACAATTTGAATTGTGTCCAAACTTCTTTGTCATAAACCTGTTTCATCACCTTCCTTTATACAACCAATGCAATTCTCAATGTGTCTGTGAAAACATGCTAAGTGTTTGTGAAAGAAAATCAAAGTAACTATTAAAGATTCTTTATTTTTTTATAATGCACAGGATTTTCTTCTGTATTGATATCCCATACATATACCTGCATATTTTCAAATGTGCGCATGAACTCTTTGTGATATTTAGAAAGGTTTAAAGGTACAATCTATTCTAGCTGTTACTCTCAGGTTGATTGACAGCTTATTTAATAATGCATAGTCCAACACTGGACAAATATAATTTACACATCCTCTGATGCTGTTTTAATTATATCAATTATGTTTGAAAGCACAGAAACAGAAAACAAGCTTATACTACAAACACAGAAGGTGCAGATTATCCAGCTGTGATTCAAACGCTACAGCTGTGCATGTGAATATACCTCAAATGTGCAGTGCAGTATATGGATTGTGTAACATCACATGAAAAAGAAAAATCATTGACAAACTCTTTCAATAGTGTATGAATAATTAGGTATTTCATTAGTCAAATCGAGTCTAGATTGTATCCTCTTCAGACAACATTCAATTTGGTGTACAAATTAACTTCTGCATTATACCTCAGAGGCAGACGAAACATTTAAAGATGAAAAAGCCTGAGAGTTTGTTGTTGTCGTCACCTGGATAGGTCAAAGGTGAGATAACACCCAGTGTAAAGACACTGTAATGACTTGTAGCTACAGCTGCTTCTGTCCAGAACATTTAGGAGGTTAAAATTAATTTACTCAGAGCAACATTTCTCACCTCTCTTGAGTGGTATTGTTAATCACTGCATGCCAAAGTACAACCACAACTTTTGTGAAATATCACCCCAGAAATTGTGAAAGTGGTTATGATGAAACACAGATGAATCAATAGTGCCTTCTGCTTTGTTGGTGTCTTTGCAATGAAAGTTGTGTAAACAGAGAGGCTTTAGGACTCTTTGTGTTCCTGTTAACCACGAACACTCCCAAGTGAGGAACTCAGTTGTATTATGTGTCCATTTAAAAACCTGTTCAGGTTTGGTGATCTCACAAAACTGGAAACATGAAAACAAAACTGGGCTGGGTGAGAATGCATTCACATGCAGCTTCTCTCAAGTTATAATCATCATTTGAGGGCGGAAGCACGTCATGTAAGCAGAGAGAGAGAGAGAGAGAGAGAGAGAGAGAGCACATCAGGAGCTGGAAACAGCTCAGCGTAATTCTCAGTAATCACCGCTGGCCCAAACTGTGCATTACACAAATAGGCTGAAAGATGATAATCATACAGTATACTGTATATGCACGCAGTTATGTCTTTCAAGGCAGGGAACAATTTCAGCCCTGTAATGCTACCAACATACTGCAGAATTCATGGCAGAGAATACATTTCATCTGAGTCATGCAAAAGAATAGGTGTAACTGGCTCGTGTTGTTGATGTACGATGCCAAACACAAATTCCGTGGAGGAGCAGTCAGCCATGCAATGTGGTTAACATCTTCAGGTTCAAAAGGGCACCTACGTTTCTGTCAGGTTGTTCAAAATCAATAGAACAAACCATGTAAGCATGTTCATAACCACAATATGTGTGTTTGTTTGTTTGTGTGTGCAAGAGAGAGAGATGGATTCCTTTACTAACAGGGCAGTGAGCAGAAACAAGATCAGTATGTTAGTGCAGATGTTATTTTAAGTTTAATAATTTAATCTTCAAGACGTTGAGGTGTCCCTGACTAAAGAAAGTTGAAGTAAAATGTTCTGAAGGTTTGCCCTCATGTAGCAGCTTAATTCGGTCATACAGATGATCTTTTTGGATTAAGTTTTATCCAAAGATCAAGGCATATTTGGGTTGCCTTGTGTGCAGGGAAGTATCCAGAAATATGGAACCCAAGTATTCAGTATTTTTCTTTTTTTTTTGCTTCTGAGGGAACAGGTTGAAATGCTGCACCCGGCTTGGCACGCCTGGTGTTATAAGTCATGATCAAACCTCCCCATTTATCAAGCGGAATCAATACTGAATACACACCTTGGAGGTGCATTCCATATCGGCCTACAATAAATAAGTCAGCTGTCCAGGCGATGGTTGCTTGCAGCCAAGTGACACAAAATTTAAGACGGTTGCTTTCTGCACAATTTTACATTTGTTCTTTACACTGGGAATAAAACAAGTACAGCATATGATTAATGCAGTAATAACAATGGAGGTTTAATTTCACTGTATCACCTTTCTCTCCGACTCTTTCAATTAGTCATATTTTCCCTCAGCATGTTGAAACAGGAAACACAACCAAGCCCTGCATGCCTAATATGGCTCAAACACAGCTGTTATGATGATAGAATATGCTCCTGTGTGCAATAACAAACAATGTTTCTGGTTAATAAATGTAAGGGTTTGATCATGACATCACATTTCTCCTGCATGGGGTGCACATACATACATCAGTAAGCCTAAATTCAACAATGAAATAATATGGTATTTGTGCTTATATAAGTTATTTGGGCCCTTCTTTATTTTGTTACAATTATGGTTACATATTTCAACAGTTATTCCTAAACTACTCGGTACATAAGAGTCTGCAGCCTGTGCAGCAGTGCTGTGACACACTACTTGAGCTAAAGGTTAGCATCAGCATGCTAACATTCGATCAATAACAATGTTAACATGCTGATGTTAAGCAGGTATGTTGACCATGTTTACCATTTTACTTTAGCATCATAACATTTTCTACTTGCACTAAATGACATTTGTTTTGCAAGTGTTTGGTCTTAAAGGAACAGTGTGTAACAATTAGGGGGATCTATTGGCAGAAATGGATATGTAATATTAATAAGTATGTTTTCTTTATTGTTCAATCACCTGAAAATAAGAATTGCTGTGTTTTTGTTACCTTAAAATGAGCCGTTTATTAAGTATCTACATGAGATACTGTATAAAAGGCCTCCATGTTTCTACAGTAGCACAGAAGGGCCGGAGACGTTATTCACTCCAGAGTTAACCCGCTCTCTCTCTCTCTTGCTTCACCACTCACTTCCCATGTACTCACCAAGCCCCCAGGAAGAGCGTCGGGCGTTGAAGCAAATTTCCGTAGTGGCCAAACGGTGGAATTACAACTCCCTTGTCCGTCATGTGATGCCATTGGGCAAAGACTTTTTTCCCATAGACTTACATTGGCAAAGAGACGTCCGTAAATCAGTGGATAATGTTTTTTGAGGTAAATCAACATCCCAGTACGAACACTTGAATAGCCCTTATTTAAATCATTAGGTCCCAAAAGAGTATATGCTGTAAAATACAGATTTGATTGACAGGAGCCCTAGCAATTTTCTATGCAGTCAGTAAGTCAAGATCCTACTGTACAGTTTCAAATAGCACTTTGATCTAAACATTCCTCTATCCAATGATCCTCCAAATGACCTTTAAGCCCAACAGTAATTGTTTTTAACCTTCAAGAGTGTCATTATAAGATATCTGTCTCATTACGTGAATCCTATACTCTGATGTCTAGAACCAGCTGGAAAGGGAGGTCACACAGGCCGAGACACTCCACAGCTTTTCTACATGGCTGATCACCTCCTGTTGCATTAATCCTGCTGACAGACAGTCCGGCATCTCCAGACCAGGACACAGTGGACACTGGAGGGGCGACTTGGCTTACATCAGGTTTCTTGAACTGTTTGTGACCCCAGGGATTAGTGTACTGTACCACTTCTTAGTATATGCAGGTTATTAAAAAGATATCATTCTCAGGAAGTGGAGGTGTTAAGACTATGAGACATATAGATAGGGGGCTCCACAGATGCCTTGGTGACTCAAGCTGGCTTCCAAATATGTCTTTATATTGTCTTGCTGATGTTTTTCTGCAGCTATACAGATACAAATAGCCTACAGACTCAGCTCAACCATTGTATCCCTGCAGCCTCCCTCTCTCCCTCTCTCTCTCTCTCTCTCTCTCTCTCTCTCTCTCCCTCTCTCTCTCTCTCTCTCTCCAGGAAAGTCTATCTGAAATTACATTAAATTCTTAATGGTGTAGACAGCAAGTAATTACCATCAGTCACAGCCCGATCCCATTTCCAGATTGGCTTTATTGTAATGTCCCCGCCTTGAAATCAAACAAATAAAGACACAATGAGAGGCCCAGGTTGGGTTACACAGGTCTGCTGAATAGGAGAGGCTACATTTCCCAAGTTATGACATCAAATACGACCGCCCCCCCAAACCCCCCGCGCACACTTTGTTCGCCATCTTCAATAATGCATCTCCATATTCTCCCAGTGAAAATCTCTGCCTTTGATCTAAAACATCTTTCATTTGCTGTGATGCAACAAAATATAATCCAATCGCACTCTTTTGATCCTGCTGTGGATTACGTTACTAACTTCTTTTTTTTTTCTTCCGTCCCCTATTTTTCTCTCAGTTTCATCCAGTTTCATCTCAGCAAAAACACAGAGGAGCTTCCAGGGAATTAGCCGCAGCAATGTTATTTCTGAGCAATTTATTTTTTCCCACAACTGCCAACAATTTAATAGCATCCGGTCCTACCACTGCATTTATCTCCCCATCCCATCCATGAGGCAGTTCATTTGGACAATGTCGTTTCAACAATATCTGTTCCCATAATCATGATGCTGCAGGATTAGTGTTTAGTCTGACATTATTAAAAGGACTGTATGTAAGTTTTTGCATGTATAAATCATTTTTTCATTGCCGATGTGTGAACAGTTCGTAACGTAACCTAAAAAGTGAGACCTTCCGTGACTTTCTGGGTTTCCTCTATCATCCTGTAGTCTACTTTTAATGTGAAGGACCCGGGCCCGTTTTTCTGGGAAAAGCCAACAGATGTGACGCCAACAATGTTATATCTGGTAAAGCCCGTGTTGCAAAACAGGAATGTGACCGACGTCGGGGGAGAAAACTAGTGTAGTGGGAGAATAGCAGAGCCAGTGCAAAGATTGTGTGCGCACATGGGAAGTGAGTGGTGAAGTAAGAGAGAGGGAGCGGCGGCGGGTGGGTGAGAAAACAAGCGAGCAGCGGAGCAGAAGAGCGTGAGTTCAGCATTGAGAATATCAAGTGAATGTACTGTGGAAGTTGCAGTGTGTGCAGAAATGTGTCTTGTTTCCCTGCAGTGAAGTGACCGGAGCGACTAACGTTATGGACTCAGGCCCAGGAGGAATTCATGGAGGGACCTTTGTTTTTGTAAGCTAACATTACTGCCAAGCATGTGAAATATATAGTGATATTGTGTTTTTTTAGCTGGCTAATGTTAACATTAATCAACATGATGCCTGTCAATCACGTTCAGTCTTGTGTGTGTCAGTAGTGCAAGCACGAGTGAGAGTGCTGATGCTGACGAAGCAAGTTCTTATTCTTAAAGAGAGTCCCTTTAATGTATATGATACTTTCAATTAACTATTTCAACTGTGGACATTTCAGACATTTATCAGACAGAATTTCCAATGTCACAAAATCAAACTGTGACTATGGAACACACTGAAACAAGGATTTTGTGTTAATCATAGGGATGCAGCACAGTACTGTTATTTTACTATACAATAATAGAACAATCAAATACTTTTGAGGGTTGGACTCAAGTTTTCCCACTGCTCATTTGTTTATCATATAGTGAAGAATGTACTGAGTGCCGACAGTCCTCACTATACAGCAGTTTCCTGGTAATCAGCCAATTCATCTCTATTAATCGTCCTTCAGAGAGTCCTTTCTGACAGTGACACACTCATTTACATTATAGCATTGTTCAAATGGCAACTGCTCAATCTTTAGTAGAGCCATTGACATGCTGTTAACTCGGTGTTGATAATGTGTGTTTTGGCTTTTTTATATATTCTATTAAACAATATGACCGTCATAAAAAACATTTTCATATCCAATTCCACTGGCACCATTTGGGATTTTTATGTGATTCACCAATGAAAAGGAAAGCTGGTGAGAAAATTCACCAGGGCAATTTTCTAAGCAGTAACAAAGGGTGTAATTCAGCACCTTAAGAGGAATGTTTGCAAGTGTGTGAGTAGTTCCTCTTCCGTTTCTGACACTTGACCAGTGTGTGAATAGGTGCGTGTGTTTGTGCAATTGTGTGACTGAGAAAGAAAGAATCAGGGGGAGTGTTAAGTATTCAGTAACTGCATTAGACTGAAATAATGGGAGTTGTTAACACAGCACATTATTTATCAGGTTTTACAAAATGTTAATTTCTGTGGCAATTTATCCTTCTGTTAATTTCCCAAGCAAAATGCAATGGTCTGTTTTCAAATACAATGGTATGGAAAATATTTTCAAAAAACTGAAATACTGAATAAAACAATACAAAACAAAATGTATTTAGACATTTGCATGAATTCAATGCATATAAATACCAGTAACCAGTTCCCATATCTTTCCACGTTCTATAATGTTTTAATTCAAAGCTATAAGAAATGTCATCAGTAACTGTTGAACGCTCCTTTGCTTTAAACAGTGTTGAAATGTTTTATTCACAGACGTGGATTGCTGCAAATATGGAGCCCTCCTCTTCCCTTGCCATCACTTTTGCGGGTCATTGGCCTAATTAGTTAGACAAAGTTGAAGATAAACCACCAAGTGTCATGAAAATCAGGCCAGACGTTTTTTACGTAATCCTGCTGACGAACAAAACGAACCAGAAACATAACCTCCTTGGTGATACTATGTTACATACACACATTATACATTGTTGATATTGTATTTGGTTGTGGTTGTGTTGCATCAATAACGGAGAGTCTCTCTTCTTTGTGAGGATCGGTGTGTCTGATAGGTGCGGGTCCCATTGGCTGACCTCCAATGACATGGCCGCTGCTGATTGGCTGATGACGATGGGGCCTGTCTGTTAACCTCACGGGAAGTCAACGCTGTCGCTGATGTCAGGGTCGATGCGGTCGGCAGAGCCTTGCTCCTCCTTGCTTCGCCAAACTTTGTAAACTTTGTGAAATTCTGTGGAAACTTTGATTTAACACCATGATAGTGACCTGTCAATCACAAGGTAGCCACGCCCAAAAGCATACCCTGCTTTATGGTCTATTTGACTCTAAATGGGACCATAATTTACTAAATGAACATCATACTGTATGGAAGAAGACTTGAAACTAGCAATTGAAACCATAAACTCATGTTTACAATGTTTACCGAGGTAATAAATCAAGTGAGAAGTAGGCTCATTTTCTCATAGACTTCAGACAATCAGACTTGTTTTTGCAACCAGAGGAGTCGCTCCCTGCTGGATATTAGAAAGAATGCAAGTTTAAGGCACTCCCTCATTGGCTTCACTTCTCAGACCCGGAGGTAGCCCACTGACTTTAACGCTAATGTTTTGTGTATTTTGTAAATAGCTCAGACTTTAATAAACACCACAAATCTCCTGTTTATCGTTATGTTTATGGAGTTAGGCTCCACACAACACACACAAATACTGATGTGGCTGAAAAGAATGCTGTTGCCAGTTTTAAATGTCAGAACCTTTTCATAAAATGTCTTTAAACAACAGCCCACTCCCTTCCTGTCTTTAAATGTTCCTCAGCCCAGAATCACAAGTTTATCCCTATAGGTTTTACCATCTGCACAGCAAACATCACTCTCTATGGTTAGACCTCAGATGAAAAAGAGAAACAACCCTCCGTTTATTTTACAAAAGTCTATGAAGGTTACATGAGAAAGTTAGAACATGTTCCTAGCCCTAATAAAGCTGACTGAACTATGAGTCAACCAGCCATCCTTTGGAGCAAAGATCACTCACACCAACTGTTGAGCTGGTTTGCTTCCAAAATAATGTACTTGATGCTTGCTGTGGATGCTTGTGTTTAATTGGAGTGGAAAAGAGATTTCATAAAAAGTTTTTTTTTTATGTTTTCAAAGAGTGCCTGGATCTGACTCCCTCTCCACTTGCTCTTCTGTACTTAACCGACTCTCCGTTGGTTCTCTCGAGGCTGATACAGAACGGAGCTACATGCACCCTCAAAGAAACATCAGCAGAACTGGTAAAGGGGAACCTAATGATCATTTTCAGTCGCAGACTGGTGGAAAGGTTTCAAGGTCATGTTTTATTTAGCTTCAAACTGATACGTATATTAACAAACTGCACTTTGTGTCTATTGATTTTCATTCTCTATTCAGAGATCCTCAGATGCCCTTTATCAGGAGTTAACCTATATTTCAATGTTTATATTTGAACGTTAATTGGGCTATTTTTCATATACACTGGTAGATGTTCAGAACTACCAGTGTACAGAAAACAAGTGGCGGCTCCATTGTGTGCAGGAAATCCCATGGGATCATGGGTGTGACTATAACGTGACTCTTATCTTAGTCTACCTTTCATCCAGTTTGTTTTCCTATTTACTCAGTTATGCGTAATGTACTCCTCTCAGACTGTAAAGTTGAAAACTCTGTGCAAGTTGATGGAGTTAGTTATTATGCATGAGGTTTGTAGTCTTTTCAATCATTGCAGTCTGTCACCACCAGCTTTAAAGGATTGGATATGATGAAGAGTTTAAAATCTCTCTCTGTCGAACACACAATGTTTGTAAATAGGTATATACCTGTCATACTGTGTACTTGCTATTCATGTATCATACTTTGGAACATTTCTCCTATAAATTACTTCAGTTTTCTTCATTTTGTGGTAGCCATGCTTTAAATGTCAGCAAAGACTCACAAGCAAAATATGAGAAAACAAGTATTAAAGGATTTGATGCCCTTCTCTGTTCACAGTAAGAGTGAATGAGTGTTGAATGTGCTTCTTCCACTCCTAGAAAATATGTATTAAAGGGCTTTAAAGAGAGGTGCCCTATATGGTCTGGCTGTCTGGCTGTCTGACCGAGCGGTAGCATCAGACTGAGTTAATGAAGTGCCAGATGAGCGCTCCTTGTTAATATCAGCCACTCAAGCATTTCAGGAAGCCGTTTCTTCTGTCAAGGGGAACTAAGTCTGCTAACCTAATTTGGTGAAGAAGATGTGCAACAGTTTTTCAGGAGGAAAAAAAAAACGGTATCATGATTTCTCTCATTTGCCCCCTGTGATTGATGCTGATCACTGATCTGCTACATCGTAATTGAAAAGGCATGCAGTGTTTGGAGGTGGGCAGAGCAGAGGCAGAATTACGCATTCATGTCACACAAACTCAACGTCCTCTATACTCTCTGCCGCTGAGCTAATTTGACATAATTTGAAATCTCATGGTAATTTTCTAGCGTTTCTAGCAGTGGGTACAAAGGCAACACGAGTTGTTGACTGAATGGAAATAATAGGGCAATGGAGAAAGAAAAAAAGAGCATGGAGAACACATTAATCCCTGAGCACTCTGCTTGTGGTTTCTAACCTGACAGGCAAAGAAACTGAGGAAAAATCACACAAAAATACAGATAGAGACAGAAAGACAGGCACAGAGGCAAGGAAGTATGGGAAGGTTGATTAAAGGACATAGAGACACAGCTATAAACAGGTGGGCAGAGAGATAAGTGCTCATGACGTGGCTCGTTTGGTCTCAGGTTTTGCTATCAGTGAGGGTCGATGCTCATCTGCCATATGGCGCTGGCTCAGCCAACTCTATGTTCACTCACGGAGCCTAAAGTGTAGCCTACATAAGGGTTTGTTTCATCTTTTTTTCTCATTTAAACTTGATTTACTGTTTTAAGTCAAACAGAAATAACCTTAACCTTGTTTTTATGTTTTTTTGGGGGGGGCTTTTTGGAGTGGTTCCTCATCAAATCCCAGTTTAGAGTCTGTTCGGTTCATGGGCATGCATGCACAACACTGGGACAATTACTTACTGTTTGGCAACTAAAACCTGAGTGCAAAAACTGAATAAATATTGACCTACGACTACAAACTGATTAGTTAGAAGTAGCAGTAAACTGTGTATCGATGTCACAGCCTCCTTAACCCTTAACCCCCTGTTTTGTGGCAGCAAATAACAAGTTGACGTTACTTGAGCCTTGTCTGCTGAGGGAGAGCTATCATGACTCCGCAAGAGGTGCTTGTGAGGAATACATAAACATATGTGATGTTAATTATTTAATACCAACACTGTTGTCTGTCTCTAATGAGAACAGTCTCACTGTGACAGATGCAACACTTTTTCATGAATATTATCTTCCAAATACAATGATTATTATAACCAAATTCTTGTGGTTGTGCATCATTTCTCATGCAGATTAATATCTAATTGACATTTGCTATACTGGCCGCAGAGCTGTTTGAGGTTTCACTTTGGGGGCATTACGTGACCAGGCATTATCAATCCACTTGACAGGGGTGGCTTCAACCACAAGTGCTTTCTCTGTGGGCTTTTGTTTTTTTATTCAGAGAAAATGACTTTCCTTTCAAAAATTCAACTAACGTTAGTCCAACGTAGTTTTAAAATGTTTTTCCATATGTTGTCATGTATGAAAAGACCCTAAATGACACCTGTAAGCAGAATACTTGATTTCTATAAGCAAATTATTTAAACAGCATTTGTATGGGAATGATTCTGTCCCAAGCTTTTTTGATCCATATAAGCGGTTGATCACTGTAACCGTGATCACTATACTAGCGGTTACAACTGTACTCATTATCACAAATGCACTGGCAACCAGTAGGAAAAGGACTCAATAGCACGACTCACAGATAAAAAAGGTTCAGGGAACAGTCTTTACATGGCAAAAACACAGAGTAGAATACAGGAGACAACAGTGTCAGTAAACACTAAGCAGACTGAGTCAAAAGGTACAGAAGCAAGGTTGTTAATAGAATAAACTGGGAGAATAATCACTGGAACGCTCACTAAAACAGTAAAGACACACACAGCAATATACAAGTGAGGAAGGGTGATTAGGAACAAGTGAGACTCATCAGGGTGAAGCAGGTAATCAGACAAGGACAGGAAGTGAAGTGTCTAAAACAAGAGACAAATGTAAGTATACCAAAATAAAACAGGAACTGAAAATTGTAAACAAGGAAAACATAACTTAGACTCAGGACTGGGATGTAACAGCCATCATTTAGATTTAAATGGATTCACTTGCAGAGAGGCTTAAATCAAAATTAGTCAGCTGCTGCAGAGAAGAGAGAGAGGCCAAGAAAACGTCTTTATGTTATAAAGATGTTTGTACAGCATATTATTACTGTCATGAACCATAGCTCATGTGCTCATGTGAGAAAGAATCGTATTTTATAATATAAGCAGTTAAGCTACATATTCCTCTTTCTGACACTATGACTGTAAGTACAATTTTATTTATGGGGTCGTAAGTTTCATTGAGTTTACGTACGCTATCAGTTGCATGGTTTCATTTTCAGTTTAATTACGAGCTGTGATGTTGAAAATTAAGCACTGGTTTGACTGTTCACCCGAAAATAAAACATCCTTATCTACATTTAGTGCAAAGTATCACGTCATTTATTTATTTTTTTCTTGGTAACCAAGGGCAATAACTGAGTATGTGAGTGGCATTGCACTGATTTTCACCTTGTGCCTCTGTTTTGGCAATTTTACACATCCCTGATTAGCTAAGAGTGCCAATTTACTCTCGAGTAGACATGAGTATAAACACATGCAAGAGGTCTGAAGGGCATCGAACAGTTTTAAGCTTTGCTGTTGTTGTAGCAATTTGATGCTCTGCCAGATTGGATGAGATACTACTGTGGAAAAAAAGAAGAGAAAAAGAAATGTATACCAATAGCTCATCAAGCCTTTTGGATAGCAGCGATTACCGTTATGTATTTGAGATGTATAAATATTGCTAGTACTGTCAGTGTTTTAGATAAGAAGATCCATCGGCTACTTCCTGTATGTTTTTGTCACACAGAAAATGTCTCTGAAGACATAAAACATATTTTTATGCCTCTACACTTATTGTGTATAAGATACTGTTGGTAGTAGATACAGTTTATTTTTTTCATTATAAACATTGAAATTCTCTTATATTTGTTTTTCTACTACTTTGCCCTCCAGAAGAAAAACCTTTGCCCTTTGCCACACATGCTTCTCAATTGCACTGTAAAATCCATATATCCAGACAATAAATAACCTTCCATGATATATAAGCCTCTTAGGAGAAGACAAGCCATATGGCACTCATCATCTCTGTTGATCATGGGTTTGTGGCGGCGGTGCAAATCTCTATTGTCCGCAGGTTAATCCTGGGATTTAAGGGATTCTAGGTATTTCATCGCACAAATTTAGCAGCGATGAGAGCAGATGACACATCGGACCCTAATTTGGTGATTGCATATAGCAGAGCCTTTGTGCTGGTGAGGTGGTACAGTATTCTCATTAGGTGCACGGGGTTGCAACCATAGGTGTTTACTTCAGGTGACTCACTTTGAATTACACTGCTGTGGGAAGAGGAGTCCGGGGAGAATGGACTTTTTAGATGTCAAAGACCACAACTTGGCTGCACCGTCCACCTGCTGACACTAAATCAATTGTGCAGTAGTGTTCTGTGCTATTTTCATTTCATAAGTCAGGCCTCTCACAAATAGACCTCATAACACTATAAGAGTCACTTTAATGCATGTTATGCTTGTCAGTTTTATTTTGACATGAACTTAGTGACCAGAAAATATAAATACTCTACAGTGTATTATTAAATGCAATGCAAATGCAATATGCATTACCTTCCTTAAAGTGTTCCATTGCATATATTGGAAGGTGTTTTGTAATATTTTGTCCACCTCATTTACATAATGTATGCAGAAGCAAACATTTTAGAAAGCATATTACAAACATTATGTTATTAAATACCTCAACACCATAAAACAAAGCGTTGAATCAACACCTCTCTCACAAAACGTCAACAACTATTAATATTTATTAAAGGACTGTCACGTTAGATTGCATGACGGTATCTTTCCTGTCACCTAGAATATCACATCCCCGCTGTCCTCACTGCTTACAGGATCAAGTTCAATATTCTGTAAATCAATATTCTGTATAATCAAGCCCCGGCTTAGTTTCATGATCTCCAAACTACACACAAGTAGGACAGGGCCGTCTGACCAAAGCTCTCTGGCTCATTCTCCAAAATGAAGGCCAACAAAGCTTTTTTTCAGTTCGGCCTTCAGGATCTGGAATAGCCTTGCTGGGGTTGGTTGGTCAGCAATGTGGGCTGATTTTAAAGGGAGCATATCATGAAAAACTCACTTTTTCAGTTTTTGTGCACATACATTTGGGTGTCTGGAGTGCCTACCAACCCACAAACTGTGAAATAAGACAACCCAGTCAGTTTTTTGTGGGCTGCGTGGATCAGAAAACATGATTCCACAAGCCATTCAGATTTTTGCTCCCCCTTCCTATGTCACATACAGGCTCATTAGAATATACTGCCCTCCATCTGAGTATCTCCACCCACATCTTGAGAACTCCCTTTGCAAAGGTGCACCATATTTATTCTCTCAAGCCAGTCAGAGCAGACTGGACTTTTTTCACGAGGGGGCTTAAAGGGACAGGCGCTAAATTGAGTTTGAGACAGAGGGTGAGTACAGGTATATTCAGACAGACAGTATGAGGAAAATATAGTATTTTAACATTAAAGCATGTAAACATGTTCTAGAAGAAACCCCAAATAAAAGTATGAACTTCAAAATGAGCAAGATATGTCCCCTTTAAAGTGTCTGAAATCCTATCTGTAAAGACAGGCCTTTTATGGATGTCTCAGTGTCTATTGATTGAAGTGTGTCTGTGTCATTTATTTTGCTTTATCGACTTGTGAAGCACTCCATAAATGTAATACACAAATAAATACAGCTTGATTGATTGATAATTCGCCTGGAATTCATTAAGACACATTGTAAATTCAATAAGAGGGGGTCATGACATTCCTGCACTGACAGGAGGCTCATAGAATTCAGGCTTATTGTTTGTTTTTTAAAACTCTCTAGCGTGATTCTGTAAAATCTCCTTTCGGTTTCTTAGAGAGGATCTGCCAACCTAAACAGTGCCCTTTACCCTCTGGGACAAAAGGAGTTCTGCGCTTCACAATTCACTACCTCCACAACATACAGTAATCACCTAATTAGAAAAGTCATGGAAATGGAGGCTGAAGACATAACCCGAGGCCAAGCGGTGGTTTTGTCATCTGACCAGCCCGACTTACTGGACAGGTTTTTTTTATATATTTTTTTCTGTTACACAGTAAATATGGCATGTTAGAAAGTGTCTGCCTTTATCCTGATGAGCTCTGAGAGGAGCCCCGGGCTCACCTGTGCTGTTCAGAGGCAACTAGGCACAGGTGATCTCAAACAGAAGACAATCAGGATGCCCATAAGTAGGGGAGGAGATTAACATTTCTCTGTTTGCCCTGCATGCTATCAGCCAGACCTTTCCCATGTCTTCATCAAGTGTGTCTTCTAAAACAGCACGTGATGAGGTTAAAGGGGAAACGCATCTAAATAAAGTCCTGTTTTGGTGGAATTTCCTGGCTCTCGCTCCCTAATTCTTTTGCTTCACATCCGTTGCTTAAATGCCCAGAGTCTCCAGCCCTTGCCACTTTGGTGCTTTGTTTTGGTGTGTGGCAAGACCTTCCTTCATTTCTTATTTATTTGCATTGCTGCTGACTAAGTTATACAGCTGTGTAGAAGATTTATTTCTGATTATGCCCATATGTGTTCTTGTTCTTCTCTCTTTTTATTGATCACAATGTTATTGAAGTAAGAGTATGGGTGTAGAAGGGAATACACCTACCTAACTTTATTTGCAGAAAAGAGAGTCATATATCTTTACAGCTCTTGATGATTGATCTGGTGGCTGCCATGGTTTGATGGAAATAAAAAAATGTCATATTTGTACAGAAAAAAAAGATTTTAAAAATGAAATCAAATTGCAGTGCTTACTGTGTGTGATCTTGATAACTCAATTAGAAGGAGAAGCAATGAAGTGAAGTAATTTCGCTCAGTTTTCCAAAGTGCTTTAAAAATATTACTCTTTGGATTTGTAGACTATTTGCATTAAGTTTTGTTACATTATGGCATGTTAATGTCATAATGCAACAACAAATATAATTTAAAATTGTCCTTTATTACCTGGAGCATTTACAGATGTACTATTAAATACCTCATTTTGAGAACAGACGGGTAACACAGTGAGATCCCTATACCTCCCAACACCTTGCCCCGCTGCACCGACCAAATCTAATGAAGAAAACATCAGACTGAAAAACTTCTCTCTTTGCTATAAAGTATTTTGCCCCAGATTCTCAGATACCTTTGATCAGCAAATTCAGTAACCGACCGGTCAGTCACATCTTGTCTGATGTCGGCACTCTGTTTACCAGACCAACCAGATGCTCAGACTGGAAGCTCCGCACTTAAAAGAGTGTTTATGTCTTTTTGGGGGAGATTGGAGTCAGGACTATGGACAGCCTGACCAACTCTATTACCATCAAATGTTGTGAGCAGCAACCTGGCCCAAGTATGACCCCACTAAAGAGTGGAAAACGTGTGGAAAGATGCACACAGGTAGCATCACTGCAGTTGTTTGTGCCAGATACTATTCCTGTTAACTGGCTTCACTTTAGCCAAAGAGAAAACAACTATAAAATCCTGATGACCACGATATGAGTATAGTTTTGAAAATGTTTGGGTTCGGTGACATACAGATGAAAATATGACACTGCAGGTCTTATTTGTAAGTGTCATTTGAAAACAAAAAGGAAAAATAAAGGCAGCCACACTAGCTGGACTCTCTTCTTCTTCATGTGGCGTGTAGCCATTAGGTGCAACTGGACAGGGTCCATAAAAGTGACTGAGAGGTGCTTTACACCATGCTCCACTTCGTAGACCCGTATGTAGTAATGGTAAAGATCAATACCCAACTGCTGATTCATCATTCACCCTTAGTCCATACTGTCTTTGGTCCGGCTAACTGGCCCCATTTGACCATTATATTGTCATGTGTTATGAGTTAACACAAGGGGTGCTTGGCAACAAATGTTGGCAGGAAGTTTGAAGAATGACCCGTGGAGGCCACGGTCTGCTGCACACTGAAAACAGCCATTAGTACTGACAAGCAGCACCTATCTTGCTCATTAAGTGTTGAGCCTCTCAACTGCAGTTCAAGTAATAACACAGAAGTTTGAGACTTGGCCAAATTGTCTTCTTTTTTTTTTGTGCAAGCGTTGTTGTTGCATGAAAGCGTCAGTAAAGCTGATCAATTGAGCAGCGTGACCGGTCGCACAAAGTGATATGGTCCCAAAAGCCAGTAGAATCTCAGATGGCTTCTCTCACTCATCACTCATCACCCACAACAGTGATTAAAGGTGCTATTGATAACATTCAGCCACCAGATGTCACATTCTCCCTCCACCGTTCCATTGCATTTACTTCACAACAAGTCGTTGCCGGGCACTTACCGTCAATCTCAGCCATTTATCCGTTTTTTCCCACACTAACTGACAACCCAGAGATACCACGTGATACCAATGTTGTTTTACTATTGGCTCACAAGCCTTGTTAGAAGGTGGAGCCAAACATCAGATATCTTCCACAGATATGAACAAAACATTTATTTTGGACCTGCAACACATTTTAAAATGATTACACAATCATAATATTTTTTTTCTTCAGGAAAAGCCATATTTGTATTGTTATTTATGCACGGTGGTGTAGTGGTTAGCACTGTCGCAGGTTCAAATTCGGCTTGGGGCCCTTCTGTGTGGAGTTTGCATGTTCTCCCCGTGTTAGCGTGGGTTTTCTCTGGGTGCTCCAGTTTCCTCCCACAGTCCAAAGACATGCAGGTTAGGTTAATTGTTGACTTTAAATTGCCCGTGAGCATGAATGGTTGTCTGTCTCTATGTGTCAGCCCTGTGATAGTCTGGCGACCTGTCCAGGGTGTACCCCGTCTTCGCCCAATGTCAGCTGAGATCGGCTCCAGCAACCCTGAATGGGATAAGCGGTTACGGAAAATGAATGAATGAATGTATGAAAAATTTTATTTAATGCATTATATACCATAACTATTACCTGCATACCATGTGTCATAGGAAAGTTAACTAAAATCCTGTTTGCCATAGCTTAGAAAACACAAAGCCTGCCATGCCTAAAACCAAATTTACATCCAATTTAATACCCCGCTCTGAGTCCAGCAACAGGCTGGTACATCGTATGCAAAGACTGGAAGTGTCTTCTCCAACACTACGGCTGTTATAATTTCACCCATGCGAGTGAGTGCTTTGCAATACAAATTACATTTGCCTAGAGATCCCAACAAAGCATACACATGAAGGCCCTTGTTTTGCATGTTAGTGGTGTAGCCATCTACCAGATGGTGGTTTGACTTTAAATTCTTTGATTCACATGCAAACAACAACCCCGAGCCTTCCACAACTAAGAAAAGGAGAATAACCCATCACCGTGCACAAGCAGACCATTCTAGAGACTTGAACTCCTTCAGTATCCTGTGGTGACAATTTCAACAGAGTACAATTTCCTTTTTACGAGGCATCCAAGCAAAAAAAATCAAATCAAATCTGACTTTTTGAGGAGAAATGGTTTGATGTTACTTAAGTGCTAAAATGACCATATGCAGACATACATTTCAAGTACAATATTCTCCTTGATCAATGCATATTTTCTTTTAAAATAGAAACAATTTGAATTGCTGTTCTTCCATTCATTCAAGGTGTAATATAAGTGTTACAGTAAACTAAAAGTTTTTGAATTAACCTGTAATTTAACATTCTTAAATGACTGTATGATGGGTGGAGTTGATCCATCCAATACAAAAGGCCTTTCTTATAAAGGTAGCACACTGCAGCGCCCCTTCTCTCCATTTCAACAGGCACTACATATGCTAGCTCCCTGGGCCAGTCACATTTCACGTAACCTTCTTTTAGGTCTCCTTTTTCCCCATCTACGAGAAGCAGAGAAAGGATTGGTTTGTTGAGGCCGATGTAGAAATGATGTAAGAAAGGACGCATTTAACAGGATCACAGGGTTCAGATGTCATTGCCACAAAGGCACCACGCTGGAGAGACAGAGGGTGAGGGGTCAGGTAAGCAGAAAGATAATGGCCAACAGCTGTGAATGGGTGATATGAGGAGAGGCAAGCAGGTGGGAAACGAAGGGGCAGACCAAAAGGGGATGTTAATGTGGGAAAGAAGGTTGTTCCCTCTCGAGGAGAAAAAAAAGTATTCCTCCGGTTGCTGAAGGTTATCAGGTTACAGGTCGAGAGGCCTGGTAAAGGCAATGCTTCAAGAACAATTAACCATGCCAGCAGCATGGGCCATGGCTCTAGGGATGTCAGACGGTTGGTGCACCCCTTTGGTCCAACTATTGCATGGCCAGAAAATGTTGGACATTCATGTTCCCCAGAGGATGAATCTTAATGACTTTGGTGATCCCCTCACTTTTCCTCCTGCGCCACCATGAGGTTCACATTTGTGATTTTGAGTCCAAAACTTCAACTATTGAATTTGTCCAGGCTACTTGCAAAAACGAGTGTCGTTCCAAGCCTCGGCTGTACTTTATGTTTACTAATTAACTAATGCTGGCATGCTAAGATGGTCAACATAGTAAACATTATCCGCGTAACATCAGCATGGTAGAATTGTCATTGTGAGCATGTTAGCATGCTGATATTAGCAAAGTAAATTGATATATTGTACCAAATAATCCTATTTTTGTATGTTACCCTGTAGGTATGGGCAATACCAGGCCTTTTTTAATTTTTCTACAACACTTTTTGTCACAATTTTAACAATATCGACACTGATCATTTCTTAAATGGATATGTAATTTTTCAAAAATAACACATTTCTTGAAAAAACAAAAATTATCATTACACTCAAAGGCCAATCAATGACACATACCGGCCATTAATAACAAATTAATTAAAAAATAAATAAATAAAAATAAAAATGCCACTAAGTGTAAAAAAAAAGTAGTCCAGCATTTTATAGAAATACTATGAATAAATAATAAGCCTCCTTAATTTCAAGGTGTGTTGTTTTTAAATGTTTAAAGAGGTTACTCGTGTTTCTGTGTGTGACACTTTACAAATAGTGCATCTTGCTGTGTTTTTAACTACAGGTAACAAGTAGCACCACACCACACTTTCTGCCATTCTTTCACGTTTGATGAGTAGCTTGTGAGTACCTAAGTATCGATACCACAGTATCGATCTGCCCATCCCTTTTACCCTGTTGGCTGAAGAGGATGCATACAAGCTTTTGATTGGCATTGCAGAACTTACTCCTGGTTCAGCTCAAAAATAGAAAAGACCCTAACCATATTCCATATTCACACATACAGCACAACTGAATAGTCTTGTATTTCAGTAGTCCTGGATATAGAAAATGTATTTACAGCTAAGCATTTTTTGAGTTTTGCAGGTAAATATCATCATAATCAATGGGCGAAATAGCACACACTCACATTCAGACCCACAGGCAATTTTACAGTTTGTACTATAGGAAGAACAACCTTGTCAGATTTGAATCTGTGACCTTTTTGCTGTGAGGTGACACGCTAACCACTGACCAATCGTGACACCTTCTCTAATAATCCAATATAAATGGAAATACAATCAAACTGAAGCTGTCTGTATTAAAACCCTTCAAGGCCGAACATTAAAAAAGCGAGTTGGCTGCTACCCCCAATACATTTCACTCCCACTGTAAATCCTTTCATGTAAAATCCAATCATAATCTAAGATTGTTTGTAGAATACTGGATAATTGAGATCATATTTAACCAAAGAGGGTCAGTAACAGGAAAACATGCACATCATTTGAAGCTTAAGATTTACTCTGATCACAGCATCAACTGTGCAGTTACATAAACATAAAAAACAACTTGTAATCTGATATGTCCTGCCAGCTTTCATAGTCTATCACTTTCTTTACAAGGGGAAAAACAGCAGGACACACTTACATTGGATCACTTATTCAGCATTAAACCTGCAGTAGGCAGAATATTTTTGGTATCATTGGGCAAAAATTCCATAATAACATTTCAGCATATTGTAATTCAAATGAGAAAACTAGACTTCTGCACCTCCTCATGGCTCTGTTTTCAGGCTTTAAAACATCTAGCCCGTGATAGGAGACTTTGTCCAATCACAGGTCATTTCAGAGAGAGAAAGTTCCTATTGGCTGTGCATTCAACGCAGGCAGCTGTCAATCACTCGCGAACTCCAATCAAACGGTCAAACTAGACAACACTGATCAAATATGAATTAATATTCTGTTACTGTAATGCCTATTTCTCACCTCAAATGTTTTCAGAATAAACTTGTAGTGTTCTGTTTAGCTGTAAAATGAGAAAGTTTGCTCCGGCTGGTGGGCGGTGCTTGGTATTTCCTCAACTGATCTCAACATGGCTGCCTGGTCACAAACGTTCTCATTTTACAGCTTAACAGTACAAGATGTTTCCGAAAACATTTGAGGCGAGAATTAGGCATTACAGTAACATAATATTGATTCATATTTGATCAGCGCTGCCTAGTTTGACCGGAGTTAGTGAGTGATTGACAGCTGCTCAGAGACAACAAGGCTCTTGCTCGGCTCTGATTGGTTGTTTTCCTCCAGTCTGTGAAATCTTGCAGATGCCATCAGGAGCACCGGAGGACACCGAGGCACATGATTTCTTTCAGATTACCTGTCTCATGCACTACTGTCAGAATATAGTGACCATTTTATAAAAATATATATGTTATATGTATCACTTTATTGTAATCATATTTGCTCCATTTCTACCCACTGCTGCTTTAATTGTGGCCTCATAAATATCACGACCCATATAGTGGGTATCCACTCACATCTTGAAAACTTTTTTGGATAGGTTTTCCTCAGAAACCCACTGAAATAACATTTTACCAAAGCTAATATACTAAAATACTTATTATTCATTTACAAAAAATATATTGTTCCAAGCCCTGTTTAAGTCTTACTCTTGTAACTCAGTTTCTGTTCATACAGCAGCCACATGAGGACTTTCTATTTGAAAAGAATCAGTTTACACTTGTCGAGTAATAACTGAAAAAAATAACTGACCCTGCAATCCACAGCATCAAGATTTGCACACATAATAACCTTATATTTATTGAGTGGAATGACTTAAGGGACCACATTGCTTCTGCCTAATATTTGTCTTGCCTGACATTTCGCAGGGCCAAAAGAAAAAAATGTTCAATATGAAATGTGCTTAACTCCTCTACCAAAAATATCACTGTTTATCTGATTGAAAATCAATCCTTTATGATTATCTGGCCAGCGCGTCATGGTCAGTCCCCAAGAACACTTTCAAGAGCTTCACTTTCAGTTCCTCCCCAACAGATGGGTTTCCATATTACCAGCCGTTAATTATTCATCTATGCTCGTTTGGCTCCCCAGTTGGAAAATAAAGCAAATCCTTTGGACCGGCGATACAGAATAGTGCTGCGACCTCTCTGCTGAACCCTCGTGCATTGTCCATTTGTCTCCTACTGCTGGTGTGAGTGAAATTGGAGCCGAGGTGGAGATTACTTCTTGATGTGTAAAACGTGTCTCTCGCGCAGCACAGGTCCATAAACAGCCAGCTCAGCGGTGTGTGTGCAACGCTGGAAGAGCTCGGTACAGTCCCTTTTGTATTGTGCAAAATGATATCTCTGCAGTGTAACCGTCTCTATTACAGGGGGAAGAGATTGTCTTACCCTTTGGATTTGCTTCACAGAACACAACAAATGAGATTGAGCTGCTTGCTATGGTCTCATAGTGCCTGTCTAAGAGAGGAGACATGACGGAGGTAAGCTATAAGACAAGAACTCTTATTGATTTAGTGATAAAACTATCTGAAACTCATAACTACTGTCATGATTAAAAATAAAAACCAAGGAGAGGTTTATATTTTTTACGCTGGATTGAAAATAAAAACACATTAAAACAACATATCCGCTACATACTATAATAGTCGTTTATTTTAATGCATCCATTAAACAAATCTTCACAACATATACAGTAGATATGTCCTTAACAATATCAACAGGTGCTCATGTCAGTTTTTCTTTTATTTTTTGCATTTTTGTCCAAGCCCTTTGAAAGAGTTCTGTATGTCCTGGCGGTGTGGACAATTACAAATTCAGGAAGCATTCTGGATTGTGGCAGAAAGTGACATAACTTCTGTCATGGGAGGACGTGGGACAATCACACAAATGGGTGAAGAAAAGAAAAATAATTACATAAATATACAAAATTAACCATGTTTGCATTTTGGGCATCTTGCTGCAGACCATGTGAAATAGCTTTTTTTACACAATGCATGGTACCAGTAGAAGCAGCGACATGTTAAAATTATACAATTATGTAAAATCAATTTCTATATCAAAAAATGAGAGCATGAACTTTCACATTTACAATTCAAGACTCCCACCACAATGAGGAGTGATGTTATGAATACAAGGTTTCCATATAAAAATAGGAACTTTGTTCACACGTTGTTTGATGTTGAATTATTAATGGGGGGAAAAAAAAAAAAAAAAAAACACAATTTCATATTTGATTACCTGCCAGTGTAAACGCAGACACATCAATCTCGTGCCCTAGGTGGCTGGTAATACTGCTGTGTGGGTCTCGTGCGTCTAGGCTGTCCATCTCCCCCACGGCGAAACTCTAGTGAACTGTCGTAGTAACCGTCCTCTTCCTCCTGCCATTGGACATTTGACATGGTTGTGATGTTACTGTGGGTAATCAGATTAACATGTCATTTCCACCTTTCTCAACCCACTTCAACACAGTTTAATTAGTTGCCTCCACTTTGTATTCAAAGGTATAATATGCAACAGTTGTACTATTCAGAGTGCCTCCTCCCTCCCCCCTCCTCGGCTCAATGAGCCAAAAGGGAGAGAGAGAGAGAGGGCAGCGATGGTCGAGCAAGCTATAGAGTGAACGCAGAGAGAGAGAGCGGCGATAGTGAGAACAAAAGCAGCAAATCGGAGAAATAAAACATTATTTTCTGATTGTGTCCCGGCGGTTACATTCTAAAACGCATAACTAACTCCGCACACATCCGCATCAATCCTGCGGGAAGGTGCAGAGTTGCCGGATTTTTAATGAATGCAGCCGAATGGCAGGCTGTCCTCTCTGCCTGATGTGTGTGCCTCGGTCATACTGACACGCCGATAGAAGCACACAACAGCCACTGCACACAGCAGAGGAGAGACAGAGGAACAGGGGAACTCACAGCGATGTGACAAACCCCGTTCTAATCCGTCGCATACGGTCGCAAAGCATCTAAAGGGGGACTTGTGCCCGTGGATGTATAATGCTTGTGCCTTGGTATCAGACATCGAGGGGCGTGACAAAGCGGCGGTATTTGACAACCTGAATGGGCTGCACACCCTGCGCGCTGTTACTGGCTGGGGGTTACACCCCCACGTGGGGCCCAAAGGCTGTTTATAGACATCCAGAAGCGTCCTGAGTAAAGCAAATAAATATCCAGGCAGAGGGCTGCCAGGTCTCTGCAGAAACAGACACCACCACACACTCCTAGTGGGGTATAAATAATGATTGAGAGGGATTCTTTTTGTATCACGCTATATATTGTTTTTGGAAATTGTTGCATATTATACCTTTAACACACACATTATGATCTTAATAATGATGAATGATGAATTAAATTATTAAAATGTTTTCTTTCTCCTTACCAATGCATCAGCTGAAACGGGTTTGATGTTATGCAGCAGGACCTCTTCGCAGTTTCCATAATCGCTGAACACAACCACAGCCGTGGAGCCTGATGGATGCACAGCATCTATTCTGGCGTGGTAGAACTTCACGAGCGCACACACACACACACACACACACACACATCACCACAGAACAGAGAGAAACAAATAGAACTCTAATTATTTTAATACAAACATTTCCACATGTCAAGACAAGACAAATTAATGTCAATTATTCATGACATGACAAACAAATCTAAAACACTGTCAACACTGTGAATGAGAGGAAATGAGTCCCGGTCACACTAATTGATTTTTTTATGTCACTTAACATGTTAACTGTCAATTACGCTCTCAGACAAACTAAAAAAAAAACACATCAGTGAATTGTCACTGTCACAGATATAGTTGTTAATGTCACATTTGGGTCTCAGTTTGTTCCAATTTGTAGTAGTTACTATAGACAGTTTACATGTCACATTATGAACTCATTTCTGTAGGTCTTTAATTAGTTTTAGGCTAAATTCTCTAACTTGTGTGCAAACATGTTTCAACAATTACCAGATATTGGTAGGAATTACATACCTTGCCGTCTTCCCAGTACAGTGCCAGGCACTGGTCTCCAGGTTTCCAAGCGAGTTCCACGAAATGACTTTTCTCCGGTCCTCGAGGACCTTGACCTTTGCCTTGTCCTGGCCTTCTTTTAGGTCCTGGGTTGTTAGAAGGGTTTTTCTTGGGGGGTGGCTCCCTGTTGGGGGGGCACGGTGAGTTAGTTGGCTTGATTGGCCCAGTTCTTTTGTGTTCCATATCTCCGTTTTGGAAATGAGAAGGATCCCCAGTCGTGATCCGACAATCCCGCGATAACCCCGCTTCCTGGGAGGTCCCTGAGCTTCCTCCCCTCAGGTTAAAGTTCGGTGGTCCGCTATCCCTTTGTCGGTCAAAGTGGTCCGAGTTTGGCCGGTCAGTCTTCCCCCTCCTCCTGCTGTTGTTGGGTTCTTCAGTTCTGTCTGTGCGTTTACTATTCCCTCTTCCATCGGGCTCACTGCCTGTAGAGTCAGTCAGTTTAGATGCGGGTGCGTTGTCTCTTGGCCCTCTCCTGTTAGCCATGTTCCCACCACAATCGCCATTTCTGGATCGCTGGTGGTAAGATCCACCAAACTCCATCTGCTGCTGAGGTTCTTTTGAATGTGGGAAAGTAGTCGGGAAGGATGAAGGAAAGGTCTGCTCGTCTCTCATCTCTCTCCTGTCATTTTGCGATCTGTCTGATGGGCCTCGGGACCACCTCTCCTGGCCCTTCCACTGCTGGCCTTGAGCTGATGTTTGGGAGTTTGTACAGTTTGAGAGAGGCTCCTGGCCAGGTTTGGGGAAATCAAAGTCCCTGTGGAAGCGAGGCGGTCGGTCATTCCTTTGTTGCCTGTGGTCATTATGCGAGGAGAACTTGTTGTGAGATGTGTCTTTGGAGTAATAGTCTGAGTTGGAGAAATTCGCTTTACTCTCATGGTGTCTCTGAGGTCCCTGGCTCTTTGGCTCTGAGAAAACAAACCAAAAAAAGAGAGCAGTGTAATCACAAACTATGGCAAAACAGTGGTGGGATAAATAATACACACTGACAAGACCACACTACCATGTGCCACACATCGTTATTAATGAAGTTAAAGATCATAAAAACACTCAAATTGAATGTAACATTAGTATATAAATGACCAAAATATCATTACTGGAATCAACAACCCATATTATCCTTGGCCAAACCCAATGGAACATTAAAATATAGGACATGGCATTTAGAGAACATGACTTAATTCCCTTCAGCTCACAATAGCCGGATAGCCATCTGTCTGAATCCATGTTGGCATTATGTTATTAATTAGTACATTTTTACCAAAGAACTGGCTTGAAAAAAGTACACAAACAACCCCCATATTTAAAATCATGAAATGTGTTTTTTCTCCCCTAAAATAAATCAAGTAAAAAGGTTAAAGCATGATGTTCATGGACCAAGAGAGGCAGTTTAGAATGAAATCCAGACCATTTCACCCACCATCAATGGAGAAAACTCCCATCTTAGATTCAAGAAAGTCAAAAAGAGTGCTTGGTCCAGAAGGCCTTCCCCCTGCTCCCTCCTCCTCATCTTCATTTCTGGACCTGCCTCTTCCCCTTCCTCTGGCTGAGAAAAACCCAAAAATAAGATTATGCAGACTCAGATAAGAACAGTTGGATCAATGTTTTGAATTTGTACGCCGTCTAGCCTCTGAGTGTCTACATCTAAAGTATGTGTAAATCTGAACCCAACTGAAGAATCAGTACAGGAATACACGCTCACTCAGAGGATCGATGTATGCAGCAACAATAAAAACAGTCGTACCACAAAAGAAAGAGGCAGTAGGTAGTTCAGTGTGACGGAATAAGTTTAAAGTTGCTGCAAGTTGATTTTCAGTATTGAAACAAACATAAAAAAAAAAATGACTGCAGGTAAAATAGAATATTCATCTGAAACGTTACAGTGTGCTTGGGGGAAAATAGTCGGCAGTAAAGTGTGTATGCAATTTGTGCTAAATGGACTAAAACAAGCAAAACCGCCAATGTGGACCTTTAACCAGGCTTTAGGTGATTTTCACTGCATTGAAAAGGACCTCCACATCACTCCCCTAATCTCACTCTTACTCTATAGAAACACTAAGTGTTTCAGGCTAAGGGGCACTTTCTCAAGGCAAAGCGGGCAGCAGGCGTGCAGGCGTGCATGTGTGTGTGTGTGTGTGTGTGTGTGTGTGTGTGTGTGTTTGTGTGTATGGACCTCTTGGTTGGGGCTTGATAGGTTCATCTAGCACAGGGCTAGGTCTGCTACCAGAAGATCCAGTCAGGAGGCTGTTTAGTGCCACTTCAAGGTTGTTGTTATTATCCATTAGCGCCTGGCGAGCAGCCTCCCTGTGAAAGCCCATCTCCATGATGTCTCTCAGAGCACGCTCATCCACCTACATAAAAGTGAATCACATAACATATTAAGGGAAGGAACAAAAAGAAGAAAACAATATATTGTATGGAGAAGGTATAAAATGTAGAGTGTTGTTTGGTAATATTAGACACAGATGTAAGGTTCATTGTGACAGAGAAAAAATGGATTGGAAGAAAAATTGAGTAAGAAAAAACGGTCCACAAAGAACCAGAACCAGACATGGATATCACTTTGAGTTTTGTTTTAGGTTGGATTAGTTCATTCAAGTTATAAAACATCCTTAACACGTTCCCAAAACCAAACACTATAATATCCTGTTCCATCCTAGTCTTCTTTCTTCATGTGTTCAGCCCAAATCTGGCCGCGTTCTGCCCAAAAACTGGCGGGTCACCACACAAAGCCTGACAAATGAACTGCCACTTGGTGGGAAAACCTGGCCAAGCCTCCAGTTCATTTAGATTTCTACAATATCATAATCAGCGCCTCACCTAGTCTACGAGCCATGAAATAAGACTTCCATCCAGATGAAAGAAACCAAAGAGGAACGCAGGACAAGTTCCAGCCTTTAAATTGCTTTGTTACAATAATTGGAGGCTTCAGTAATATCAGGTAAAATCATCACCGGTGGCTTTCAACTTGTATTAAAGCGACTTGTTTTACAGAGTTGGACAAAGTTTCTCATCTCACCAGCTCTCGATAGTTTCCATCTTGTCTGCTGTCAGGTCTTTCGAACCTGTCTTCTCGTCTCCTCTGCTGGTAGGAGTCTCGGCCGCGGTAGGAGGTAGCGCCGCTGGATAAATTGCTGCCTGCATTTCCTCCACCACCGAACGTGCGCGGAGCCTAACAAGTAAAAAGAACAAGAAGATCAATACAGCTGCGGGGCCGGACCACACAATAAAGCCAACAATAAGAAACACAACTTTGTAGCTGACAATGTAATTAGGATTTTTAATTCAAAGAGTTGCTCAAATGTCAAAAGCAAATCAGGGTTAAGATGAATGTCATTAAGGGGCATGTATTGAGAAATGGAGGCCAAATGAAATAGTTTGTGCAAATATTGCGATCAATAGAGGCAACGGCAAAATCAGTGAACGTGGCAAAAGGAGTTGTGGCAGGGTCCTGAAATCAAAGGTGGGAAACTGTAGGTTGACTCAGGATACTATTACAATTAAAGTATAAAAGATTGATAGTCTATTAATACACAATATATTGAGAGACAAAGCTAACAGATGTGAGTTATAAAATATTGCAGTAGCGCTGTAAAATAATTAGGCACCTTGTTGATGTAATAAAGAACCATGATAAGGGTTTACATACCTCTTTGGTCTTGGCCACCTCAGCGATAGCTGCTGTCCGCTGCTTTTCAAACTCATCATTCTCGTCAGGACTTTTGCCTGCATTTTGAGTCTGGAGGGTCTTCCTCTGGTCTAGATCTCTGGTGTCTACTTCTTCCTTCCTTGCACACTTCTACATGGAGCAAAGAGAGAGAGAGAGTAAGAACATGTTCTCCTCAATCATTCATGTATAGTTCCTTAAGAAAATAATCAATGCGCTTGACAATTTCCACATTTTGTGGAATTACATTAGAACTATAACAAAGTCGCCTGCAGTGTTTAAGTTGCACTCTCAGATTGTTTTGTAGCAACTAAGAGAAACCCAAATCCCAAAGCTGCCTGCCAGCTCACAGTTACTGTTTTGAAACTCAACTGTGTACTGTATTATATTACCAAGTGACTTGGGAGAAATGAGACGGAAACTCAACACTTGAGTTCTGCAGCTGTTTCATGACTGCAGGAAGTGATGATTCAGTCAGAGAAGTGAGCAACTGACTGGAGCAATGACATTTGCTGAGTAGGTTCACCGTCGTTTTGTTGCATTAACAGTCCCAGCATGGAAAGTGATAGGCGGCACAGTTATAAAGCCAGAGGTGACTTATCTGAAGAGAAGGGAAGCAAAGTGAAGATATATATAACCAGAAAAAAATACCCTAAGTTTGTGGTGGTGCAACAAACCAGCACAGAGATTCATTCCAATGAGGCAGCGCAAAGCGAGTTGTTGGTATTTTGGTGGAAATTAGATCTTTCACTTTGCACTGAGAATAGACGTCCACATCTATTTCTGGCGCAATGTCAATCTCCTGCCAATCTGTGATTTTGTCAACGGAACAAACTAAATACTTTGCAGCAAATGAGCAGCAATAACCAAATGATGCTTAATAACCTAATTTAATTAAACAATGCCCGGCCAGTAGATGCATTTAAATTGGCATCAAAAATCAACATTTAATGTGGATAAAGCAGACCGACTGTTTCACCGGCGGTAAATGCTCGCAGCCATCTGAAGGCAGGAGGACAGATATGTAGATAAATCTGCAGCCTTCGCTTTGAGAAATGCCTTTACACATGACCATCCACTGTGTTTACCGTCATTAAATCGCATGCAAATGACACCAGGCTGTTACAAAATAATCGCGCGCGCACGCACGCACACACACACACACACACACACACACACACACACAGATGGGTCCGTATGACTCTATATTCTGCCTGTTTACACGAGAGACATCGGATTACCGAAGCTCATTAATCCTGTGCGTCACAGCCTGCTTTCAAACTTTAAAAAGAATTCAGTGGTTCGTGTTTCATCCTTGAAATGCATTACGGGGCAAACAGACTGCTGTATCACATTTTAAGATGAGACAATTTAGATACAGTAGAATTACAACGGAAATAGTGTTGGACTGATGTGGTCATATAGACGGCTTCATCACACAATTTTTTTATTATTTGTTTCTATCTTTATTGTATTAATTAACTGTATATAAAAAAAACAAAAAAAAAACACTGATCACTGATTTGGCTGCAGATTTGTGGTGTTCACATTGTGCTGCTCTGCACCATTCACACAATTTCTTTGTTTGTTTAGCTGTTGACATCGTGCGTCACTGTGTTGGCACAGCTGTTAAAGTTTAACTTTGCACTGCTGCACCTATGTGAACCAAAATAGCAGGTGCGCTTGGAGACGCCCACCGCACAGTCCTACCACTTAGCACCTGTCGTTGCACTTGCACAATTTATATAGGGTTCATTATCCTAATTACTTCTGGCAGTACCTGGTTATGCAGATGGTTTTTATCTGCCCAGGTTTTGAGATCTCCACCAATGATATTTCTGGCTCCATTCCAATTCGTAGAAGGAGAAAGGAATTTTATTTGTGGTGTTAAAAGCTTTGAAAATCTCAACAGAAAAGTCTTTTTCCAGAGAAAATGTTCCTGTTACTCTGGATAATTTACAGACCTCGCTCTGGAGTTTACTATTTCTTTATAGAAAACAGTTCCCACAGATAAATATCTGTGAGCTCCGTAGATAAGCCAGGCTAACCGAGGCATTGGCACAGGGCAAATTGATTCTGGAGGGATAAGGCAGATAAAACCAAACCTATCTGCATGCCGAGATATCATTAAGGTTAAGTGGTAATTGATGTAAATATGATGACTAAAACTTGCATGCTACTTTCTTTCAATGAAGTGTACTTAACACTTCACTGATGGAAATGATATGGACCCAGAGCAAGAGGCGAATAATTCTATTGTCTGATGAGATGTAGACTAAATTGAACTCTTCAGGGGAAACAAAAGGTCCGGTGAAACACAGAGCCAAGGAAAATGCAAGCACAGATTTGAAGAGAATCTGCTTCAGAGTGCCAATAACCTTGGGGTAGCATATTATTTATAACCCTAAGCAGACATCCCATCAACACTAAGTCCCAAAGTGACCCGGCATTAGAAATACATTTACACTGAAAATCTAGACAATGCTGAATGATAATTCCCAAATGCTCCTCTTCCAACTTTACAAAGCTTGAGCAAATCTGGAGTGAAGAGTGGGTGAAAATCCCAAAATCCAAGTGTCAAGCTGATACGGATGTATCCCACTCTGAAGCGGTGATCCTTGCCAAGGGAGTATTGACTCAGGCTCAGTAGTTTTTAAAATGAGAAATGATGTGATGATGTGCAAAAACCACAAAATGTGGAAGAATATAAGGTGGGTCAATAGTTTCTGAAGGGCGCTGAGAATTGAGCATAGTTATTCTTTTCAAATCTAAAACTGTGTATAAATACCAAGCGTTTGACAGTGTGATGGAAGTTTATATTCCGGGTATATTGTTTATTTCTGATGGTGCACTTTAGAGGCCTGTTTATCTCTTCTCACCTTTTCTACCAAATTACCACAGGACTTTATTTGAATGCTGTACAAATGCAACACATATATATTTTTAGAATGGGAAAACTGTAATTGTGTTTGCAATGTGTGTGGTAGGACAACAAAGCAGAATTAAAGTTCAGTGATGCATTTGAAAGATTCATGAAAAAGGATCAGAGGGAATATTGCTTAGAAACGGGACATCAAGGCCCACTACTGGAGCCAGGTCTGTGTCTGGCCTATCAAATACATTTTGTAGGTTATTGTTATTCAACAGTACCTCTCACTTCTATTAAGTCACTGCTGAAATCTCATTTCCATAAACTTCTTAATTGTATTACTTTTGTTAGTTTGCCATTTCTAGTTTATTGTTTTCTTCTGGTGTTTATGTCACAGAAGCACAAAGGCAGCAGTAGATTCTGTGGGGACTCGGCTTGGGAACCGGAGGGTTGCTGGTTCAAGTCCCCGCACGGACCAAGTAGGGAGTGTGGACTGATAGCTTGGGGGGTCCCAGTTGACCTCCTGGGCACTGCCGAGGTGCCCTTGAGCAAGGCACCAACCCCCTAAAACTGCTCCCTGGACGCTGTATAGTAGCTGCCCATTGCTCTTAACATACTAGGATGGGTTAAATGGAGTAGCTAAATTTCGCTGTGTGCTGTGCTATGTACAATGTGTGACAATAAAATTGGATTTACATTTACACTTTGTAGCTTTATTTTGAAAAGTGCTCTATCATACTTATTATTATCCTTACCTGACCAAATGGCACAAAGGGAGGAGGTCCACCCTCTGCTCCAATGTTACTCCTGCTGTGTTTGGCCAGACTCTGAAAGTTGAATGGTAAAGGGAGATCATGTCATTCACAGGAGGTGGTCTTTAATGCAGATTTAAAATCATTACTAGCATATGAATTCCATATTTTTTTTTTTAGCAAAAGTAGCTGAACCAGCATTACAAAATCAACTCTCACCCTTTGGAGTTCCCATTTCTCCACCATGTAATCAACCTCTCCTCCGAGGACAGAGATTTTTGAGTCATCGAGCAGCAAAAGACCGTTTTTAACCTGGACTGTACCAAGGAGCTTCACCTTTGTTCCAGGGGGGGTATTTAGACTGCAAAACAAAAAAAAAACAACAATAAAAATATTCAGTATGTATGAAAGGATGCTTCAAATAGAAATTGTTGAACTGGCTGTTAAATGTTATACACATTTTTAAGATATTAGACCTGAATGTACCAGGCCACACACCCTATTGCCTTTACCCATACTACTTTATAAATGACATGGAGTCGTGCCGCCAGGGGATGGGTGGCGAGGCTAGGAGAGACTATTAATAATCCCAGCTGCTCACCCATCCTCATGGTAAATTAAAAGCCCCTCTATCTCATCAGGCCTGATAAGGCCTCTGCCTCTCTCATTAAGAAAGCACAGGGACTTAGAGGGATTTCCAGCTACTGATGCCGGATGCCAAAGCAACAATTAGGGATTTCACTCCAAACCTCTGGGATAGATGCTGTTCTCGTGACAGCAGCCAATGCAGGAGTGAGGCTCTCTCTATCCTCGAAGCAATCACATATACACACACTATTCACCCTCTAATCAATGTTGCTACTTAATGCTTAATTGTCATCCCTCTATATCACTGTCTCACACACTGAACAGTCCTGTAATCCATCTACACACACACACACTAAAGCGGACACTTTCAGAAGAAACACTAACCACCGCTGTTGGCAGCCAGTGTGTGTGTGTGTGCCGCTCATAAAGAGGGGATTTGTTCTGTTCTCTCCTCTCTTCCCATCAGGAAGTCAAGGCCCACATTCTGGCCACTCCACCTGTACAGACTGGCTAGTCACCATGGCAGCAGTCACCAAGGCCACCGTTGCTGGGTTGGAGATGTAATTAAGGCTGAGAATTGTTAGATGGCTGCCATCACGTGGAAATTTGCAGATAAAGGGGAAACTGAGGCATGTGGCGGGGTGAGAGTGTTAACAAGGAGGTGAAGGAGAAGAGTGTGTGCACAATCTTATACGTTTGCTTTGAATATACGAGGAACTGGCGTAATGACAGCCTGCTTTGCATCTATGTAGCTACTAGAAACACATTTTTACACTAATTTATTTTTTAAACAAGACAACGATTTCTTATCGGTTTTAAACAGTGCTATTAACTTCCCAGGTAATTACAACATACTGCATCTCATCACTTGCATGTTTTCCATATTCCTAAATACAACACTGTTATATGGTGGGTACCTGAGCTTAGACAGGTGTTTAAACTCCAATCCAACACAGGTGGTATGCCCATCTGTCATTTGTAGGCGCAGCATTCGCGGCGCGCCCTGGGACTCCTCATGGTCTTTAGGAGCTGTGACGTTCCTCACCTTCTGCACCTGAAGAACACATGGACCTTCCAACTGGCCATGTGCAAGAGACAACAAAATATATATATCTCAAAAGGGAAAATCACCAGCATGTGTCAGCACAGGTTTGCTTATTTCTCCAAACTGCTTCATGGTTTGGATTCACAGTGACCATTTATCAGATCCATGCTCTCAAATAATGATTTCTCGTTATGTGAAAAGAAATGTGTAATATGTGTAAATGCAATCTACAAGTTATACCACAATCTGTATGTAGTGTAAAGTAATTATAAATGTTCAGATGGCAATCACTCATTGTGTACACTGTAAAAGGCAAGCGTATATATCCAGGGTGACATGAGTGTGCATCTTGTTCTGATGCCTGAAGGGAGCAGGGGTTGAGCTCACATAGAATAACATGTTTTAATCTTCTGACAATATTTAGAACATGTTTTCTTTACAGTTGCGCAACTCCAGTTTCACAGGTGAAGAAGCAGTTCTTTGATCCTTGTTTGTCAGTGTGTTAGGGCCATCTAGTGGCTCTCGTGAGAACTGCATTCAGCTGGAAGCTTGAGTCTGCACTGACTTTTAGCTGTAACTAGAATTACTGCCTTGCGGTTGTATGCCTCCGCCAACAGGTCAAGCTTCAGTTTACATCTATGTCTGTCCAAAATGTCATCATTTTATTATGTTAGACATTAGTGTGATATTGTCATAATTAGCATATGAATTCTTGAGTTATGTCCAAAAACGTGTTTTGTGAGGTCACAGTGATTTTGACCACCAAAATCTAATCAGTTCATCCTTGAGTCCAAGTGGATGTTTGTGCTGGATGTAATGAAATTCCCTCAAGGGGTTCATGAGATATCACTTCCACAAGAATGGGACAGACGGGTCCAGACGAACGGACAACCTAAAAACATAATGCCTCCAGCTGTCGCCAGCATGGAGGAATAATAAGCAGTAACCGTATGATTGTATCATTTCCCACTAAGTTTCATAAATATAGCATTGAAATGACCGTGTAAGAATTTCGTACCACTCACCTTCTCAGTTCTTCCACTATTGATATCAGCCGGTAGAAATTTCCCCCCAATAGGCCTGAGGTCACTCTGTAAATGAGATACAGCTTAATTTAAAATAAATAACAAATAATGAAAGTAAATAATGCAATAGAGTTTGCCGTAAACACATTCTAAAAATGTCTTTACCTACACTGTATTGTGTCTCAAAATAATAAAAAAGAATTATCTGCGTAATTCTATTAATCTGTATCTTGAGGATTGCCTGTGCACTACTAAGCAAATTTGCCGTTCTTGCACTACTATACAGTATAAATTATATGATGTAATTTGGATGTATATGGTTTAGAGAGAACAATCTAATTAAAATCAAATCAACACTTCAATTATAGTTAATACTTTACATTATCGAACAATCTTATAGGGTTTTAGATTTCCTTGTAACCAACATAATAATCAACTGTTTGCAAATGTTCTCCACACTGCAAACATCTGTCAGATATCTGTCGGCTGCACCAAGGTACCAATTTCAAGTGGAGACATTGCAGCTGACAATATCTCTAAACCTACGTTTTTTATTTCCCCAGGTAAACTAAAAAAGTAATTGCTTCTGTATATTAATGTTTCAATAAATTTGTCCAAACACAATTACGATACAGTTATTTTAAAAGCCTGCATCAACGCTTCTAGCAGGGTTGAGTGCATATGACTATCACTGTTTTGTTAGTGAAGCAGCAACTCCTCCAAATTAATCTTAGAATTTAATTTAAAGATTTCAGTACCCTACAAGCTCCAGCCCAAAGTTGCTAAATGTTGGTTCAACCAGGTATGCAGCAATAAGTCAAAGTGCAGTCTGATATCTTTTGGCAGCCCTCCTGGTCTAATCTTCTGGACTTGTCTGCTGCTACTGCAGATCAGGTAAGCAGTATCTAATGTCTAACTTGCAGAAAAACATTTCTAGTCCTACAAGTGCTTGTGCTTCTTATTTCAAATTTACCAATTTGTGTTAATGTATTTTCTAGTGTGTTGTCTATCTATGTTACCCTTTTTTATTCAAATGTATTATTATTATTATTATTATTATTATTATTATTATTAGCTTATCATAATGGCTGCATCCTATATTGTCTCTCCATGCCATGGAAATTAAATCAATTTTTGGCCTCCTGTTCACTTCTAATATCATGTTCCGAGGTAGGCAACGGACTGAATTTAACTGGCTGATCAAAGAGGATAAAGGAAATAGTTTGACGTGAAGGTGCAAAATCATTTTTAGAGCTGGGGCGACTGAAGATGGAAAGAGCAGATGCTGGGTCTACCAATAGTGGTGTCATACATAATTACTAAGCAATAGGATCCATAATAAACTTTTCACACAAGTCTACTTACACTATTAAATATATCAAACATACTGAACTTTTAACAGAGAAAAAGAAATGATCACCCAGTTTAAAATTGTGGGTCCATCATAGCTTTGTTGTTTCATTAGCATGTATGGTGGCTGTGTAGGGTCAGTATACACCTCAAAAAGGCAATAAGCCAAATAAATTATTAACATATAATAACCATTTCCCTCAACAGCTTACAGTGCAAACCCATTGCTGAATCTGCATACTGCTGAACATGAATACAGAGCAGACTAATTGTAGATAGATAGATAGATAGATAGATAGATAGTAACTTTATTAATCCCAAGGGAAATTCAAGTTTTCAGCATCACAGTTCCATAGTGCAAATATATGTAAAACTTGCAAGAGTAAAACTTACGTCAAGTGCAATACGAATAATGTCATTGTGTGTTATTTTCTCAGCAGATCCTTTCAGTTCTGCTATGCCTTCATCACTGAGGTACCTGCAAGATGACAAGACAGACAAGGTGGAGAGGACCGATGATGAATATATAAGATGAGATAAGATAAGATAAGATGAACCTTTATTAATCCCCGGAGGGAAATTCAGGTGTCAAAGCAGCAATATCAGCAAACATCAGCAAACAGAGTGAAACACAGGAGAGGTAAAGGTATACAAAAATTATAAAAACAATAATATATATATAAGAGATACAGAGTGAATGGGTATATATATATATATATATATATATATATATATACACGATTTCCACGTGACCACTTAAGTTTGTGCAGATCGTGGCAATGTTATTAGAAAGCCTGAAGAGAAACCAGGCTAACTAACTCAGAGCTAGCGAGATAAACACCGTTACCTACTGCAGCTACAGCTAATACACACACTAGCATGTCTTTACATCTCACATGCAGGTGTTAACTCATTAACAGTAATAATCCCACATGCAGAGCGTCAACCTCTGCTTAATTCAACAATTCACATCGCTTTTGAAAGTCAGAACGTCCCAGCAGCTGTACCAGAGGTAAAGGTATACAAAAATTATAAAAACAATAATAGAGATATAAGAGATACAGAGTGAATGGGGGTATATATATATATACATATATATATATATATGTATATATATATATAGAGAGATATATAGAGAGATATATATATACAGAGTGAATGGGTACAGAGTGAATGGGTATATATATATAATATATATATATATGTATATATATAGAGAGAGAGAGATATATAGAGATATATATATATATACAGAGTGAATGGGTACAGAGTGAATGGGTATATATATATAATATATATATTATATATTAATATATGTTATATATATATATATAGATAGATAGATACAGAGTGAATGGGTATATATAACATATATATATTATATATATGTTATATATATATATATATATATTAATATATGTTATATCTATATATATATATAAATATATATATATATAGATAGATACAGAGTGAATGGGTACAGAGTGAATGGGTATATATATATAATATATATATATATATTAATATATATGTTATATATATTTATATATATATATAGATGGATACAGAGTGAATGGGTATATATAATATATACCCATTCACTCTGTATCTTTTATATCTCTATTATTGTTTTTATAATTGTTGTATACCTTTACCTCTGGTACAGTGCTGCTGGGAAGTTCTGACTTTCAAAAGCGATGTGAATAGCTGAGTTAAGCAGAGGTTGACGCTGTGCATGTGGGATTATCACTGTTTGAGTTGTGATAAAGACATGCTAGTGTGTTTTAGCTGTAGCTACAGTAGCTAACGGTGTATATCTCGCTAGCTCTGATTGAGTTAGCCTGGTTTCTCTTCAGGCTTTCTAATAACGTTGCCACGATCTGCACAAACTGAAGTGGTATTTTGTGAATCTTCGTACTCTGATGTACCAATATAGCGTTATCGATTAGCTGCTGATTAGTGTTGTCAAGCCGACACCAGCCTGGCAGCTCAGCGAGCTACCGCTAGTTAGATTACTGACATTAGCTACCAGTGCTACCTACCAGCCCTCTTTGCTCAGGGAATCTGTCAAATCGGTCATTTTCCTCCACACTGTAGATGTGTAAAATAACGACACCAATACCGTATAAAGTGAGCACGCTTGAATAACGATTATCTGATTCGGTAATACATGTTTCTCCTTCCTAACAATGATATAAAGCTGTGCTAATGTGAGTATTGAACGACTCGACGTAACATGCGTCACCAACGGAGACGCGTTCTACGGAGTGACGAGAGGGTCAAAATACCTTTTCTGTTCGTTTTTTCGCTTTTTCGCTTTTTATTATTATTATGGATAGTTGTTTCAGTGGTTCAGTGGACTCCTATACTGGAGTCATTTTTTAACTAAATTCAGTGAGTTAGTGAACTTTCATCATAAAATGCTGTTGCAGTTGAATCTGCTCCCCAAGTGCTCCACAGACAGACTCAGGAAGAAAGTACTTTGTCCCCTGAGACATCAAACTGTACAACACCTCTCTAGGGAGGGGGGGCAAAGGAGGACAGTCTGCAGGACAGATAATAATGCACACAGTGCACTTTCATAGACTAAGCTACTGGAGTTACCCTGCACTATACTAATTTTTAACAGTCTCTTCTGCACTATATTCACTTTTTTGATAGTCCTATATCACAGCTGTTACCCTGCACTATATTCAGTTTTAACAGTTTCCTTCTTCATCTCCTTGTATTTTTATATCTGGTATATTTTTTTGTACTTTGTACTTTGCACTACTAACTTTTTTACTGCCTTTTTACTAACATGTTTTGCACTATGGAACTGTGATGCTGGAAACTTGAATTTCCCTCAGGGTCAATAAAGTTACTATCTATCTATCCATCTATCTATCTATCTATCTATCTATCTATCTATCTATCTACCTATCTATCTATCTGTCTCTCTATCTATATTTAATTTTATATATCCCATTATTTTCTTGGTTTTCACCCCTAGTTGTTGGGATCAATAAGAGACAAGCCAATCACAGTCCAAATTTGGCCACCCAACAAAGTTATTTGGAAAAGAGATTTGAATTCTTCCCTTTTTGGGGTACATACAAAATGTTTATTCAATTAGAAGGTCATTTGTAATTTTCACTAGTGCTGTCTTTGTGCTATGGTGCACTCTAAATCCTGACTGATAATCCTTGAATAAATGATTATTCTGTTATGGGTGTTTCAGAAATCAACCCATTGGATTCCCAAACTAAAATCCCTTTTATCCTAATAAAATAACATGAGTTTATATCCAATAATGAATGCTGAGAAAATCCAGAGCAAACCCCAAAATGCCTGCATAATTTGTTAAACACTTAGCACATGCTTAAAGCTGAAGTAGGCAAGTTGGAGCAAATGTGATTAAAACAAAGTATTTAAATTTATTTTTATAAAACAGTCACTATATCCTGAATATCTGAAAAAAAAAATCATGTTCCTCTGTGTCCTCCCGTGCTCCTAATGGCATCTGCAAGATTTCATGTATCGGAGGAAAACAATCAATCAGAGCTGGAGCCTGCCGTCTCTGAGCAGCTGTCAATCACTCGCAAACTCTGATCAAACAGTCAAACTAGGCAGCACTGATCAAACAATATTCTGTTACTGTAATGCCTATTTCTCACCTCAAATGTTTTCAGAGATATATTTTAGTGTACTGTTTAGCTGTAAAATGAGAAAGATTGTGACCCTGCCGCCATGTTGAGACCAGCTGAGGAAATACCAGCTGGAGAGCAAACTTTCTCATTTTACAGCTCAACAGCTCACAGGGGCCCAATATGACATTATTAATTATTTCTTTAGTCGTGCGAGAAGGCACGTTTTCATGAAGTTGTATGGTGGTTCTGGTGATGAAAACAATACAATATGTCTAATGGTGTTAATAAGAGTCAAGTCAAGTCAATTTCTTTATATATCACAAATCACATATTTGCCTTAAGGGGCTTTACATCTGCATACATTTGCTTTATTTTTATTTTTGGAAAGCATAATCATGCATTAATTTCAGAATGGTCATGCATTTTTAAAGCACTATTGTATAATATTTGTGAGGGACAAATGGCACTTTATAATGTATAAAAGAAAGAAAAATATCCGCCATGGTTTAGTTGTCGGTCAAATAAAACCCAGGATTCCATTTGTGATACAATTGTAATTGTAACCACAGGATGGCAGTATATGCACACTGAAGTGTGCCATTCTCTCCAACAGGTTTTACAAGATTTAAAGAAGTTCCAGCAATAGAAACTGACCAGTCCTGTAATGAAGCTTCACTGCGAGGATGAAATTTCGCTTATTGTGTCAGAGCCTTTAAGTTTCATTCTGATCCTCTTGTCTTATGGCCTAATGATTCATACAAGGCATTCAACATTCTTTCATTGCTTTTATTGCATACTTGAGACTTTGATATAAGGTTGGATTGTGTTGTTACTGGCACAACCACTGAAGTACTGATTATACAAATACATAAAACATCCCTTGTCCAAGTCAATTCTTGTATAGAAAAAAAAAACCTGTATAAAAAAATAAACTTTTGAACTCTGTTGTTCTTTAAGAATTGAGTGATTTCAAGACACAATAGGAAAACATTTCTGATTATCCTCGAGGCTCATTTTAACAACAGGTTTATTTTCATGAATTGTACCTTTTGTATTTGATCATTATGCTATGACAATGTTCTCTTGAAACACACATAACAATAAAACACACTTAATTCAATTATAAAAACATCATTCAAGCTCACTTAGATGGATTTTCTGTATGTGGATGGTTTGTTTAAATAGCAGAGATCAATGTCATTATCAATACAAGAAAATTTGAATTTCTTTTATTTGGCCTGTGTTTTTTTTTTTGTATATCCCTGTGGCAATTCTTTGACCGATTTGGAAGGGTAGATCTCCCATTTTCTGAGAGGATTAGCAAGGCACAATGCCACGAGGCTTGTGTTTGGCTAGAATAGATGAAGAGCGTTAACACACTGCTGGCAGCCATGCAGACAGCCTTTCAGGGACTCAAGGAAGAAAGGTCTATAAAGATAACACGATTTCAAGAGGTTGAATTCAAAGAAAGTCAAATTTGATCTTTATAGCTGAAGGTTTCATTCAATAGTGACATTTGACTTCAAATTTGGCTTTGGAAAGAAAAAAACACAACAACAAACCTTGTGTTTTTAATTTTAAATGTGCATGCCAAATCTGTTTTTAGCCATTCACATACAAGCCATGCGTGTATAAATCTCCATTCATATGTCAGTTTACCTATTGCTGAGAATTTGTCCCAGTCTATTGCGCTTTTGCAGATTGACATGGTAATAGTGGAAGCATAATTATACTGAATCACTGCTCCACTTGTAAAAGATTGATGCTCGTAATATAACAGCTGCAAATTACATGAGCTAAGAGACAGCTGAAATCTGTGACCTGTTTGTTAAGTATATACTAAAGGCGTCTTGTTTTTGCTGGTGGCAAAGTTATGTTCTTTCAAAAAACTGCCAATCAAATTTACAAGCAACTGTTAAAGTTGTAACTGTCGGTGGGCTACACCGGTCTAATTATCATTTGACTCCAGCTTGGAGGTCTTAAGAAGGATTGCCGTGCTCCCAGCTGTCAGGAAGCACAAAAGCAGAGGAAAGGTTAATTCTACTTGTGGGTTTTTTATCCTATTACCATCATCAGGTTTCGTTAACTTTATTGTCTGCAAGAAGAAAGGTCTGAGCATAATATGAATGACAGCATCCACCGTAGAAGAGCTTAGAAAAAGTATCCACCAAGAATAATCACTACTAGCCATACTGGCTTTATATTGAAGAAGTATCTCTGATATGCATGTCTTGGGGGAGCAGATCAGTTTTTGAGAGGAGCACACATAAGAAGGATCTCACAAAGGTTTCTGTTTGTTGCATCACATCACCTCATTGCTGTTTGCATCAGACAAGGTATTTGGGATTTTACTCTAGCTCTAGGCTTACTTTTAAATGACCAAACAAAGATGAACACCAACAGCAAAAGCATCGAAGCATTTTCAGTAGAACATCCTGATTAAAGAAAAAAAAACAAAGAGGTTGCATCAACTTGTGTTCCACCCTGAACATCACATGAAAAGAAGTAAAGGGTTTGTTGTGTCCTGGAAACATGACCAGGTAGGATGGAGGGGGGAAGAACAAAGCATTATCTAAAACATACAGAAAATCACATCTGACAAGTGAGTAATACTAATGCGCACACAGATGTTTTTCTCTTCTATGATCTGTTGTGCAATTTCAGATAGTCATTGCATTTTAAACTCATCAACCATGCATAATAGGCCTGTTATGACTCACATAAGGGAAATGTATGTTTTGTCTTTTTTCCCCATGTAATAATAAAATGAAGTTTCCACAACCAAAAACAATTTGAATAGTTTTTAGGTGTGGGTTGGCCTTCAAAATTCTGCATATTCTACCATTTTGTTGGATGCCTTTGCGTTTTGTTGTAAAACTGGAGACTCCTTAATCACTATATTACTATAACTGCACTTTGAAGTACATGTTGCGTTTGTTTTAGGTATCTTTATTTATTTTATTTATTTATTTGCACATATATAAAACTGCACTAAAATCCAGCCAATGAAAAAAAAAAAAAAAAAGAAATGTGTCAGGAGAGGTCAAGAAGCCACAGGCTTATACAAAGGACGTCTCCTTCAACCCCAGGAGAAAAAAAAACAATAACAAAAAAGGAAGAAAGATCTAAACTAACATAATTTCAAAAATATATGCAAAACAAAACTAAACTAAACTAACCAAAACAGTGGAAAACAATCCAGTGGAAAAAAATCCAATAAAAACAATGAAATACATACAAAAATGGTTGGTAATTTGTTTTCATGAAAATGTGCCCTGTGGGTTCATCTACATCGTTAAATTGTAATGCGGTTACAGCACACAAATGACTGCAGACACACTGTAACCATTTCTACACCTAAGGGAGACCCAACATTCACAAGTGTAAATTTACCAAAAAAAAGCCTAATTTCTTTGTATTTATGAAAGAAATGGAATTATATCTGTCAGCAATTTCTTCCTCACAAAACAAAAAAAGCAATGAAAACAGTGAATATATGCAATATCTTTAAATTTTTTAAGTGAAATTATTGTCATACTCTCGCTTTTTTTATTATTATTTATTAATTTTATTTTTTTATTGTGTGGTTTTCTTTTATTATTATTTTATGTTGGTTTTGTTTCATTTCTGTTGTCCTTTTATGTTTGCCACAGCTCTTTGTTTATGTTTTCTCTATGCTTCTATTGTTTGTATGTAAATGTTTTTAATGTTTTCTGCTGTTACTATGTATACAGTCATTTTTAAATAATAAAAAAAAAAAAAAAATCTAAGGAAGACCCAGGCTACATAAACCATCGTACCTACGGGACACCCAGGTTAATAAAACGAACAACTCCCAATTCAAAGCAGGGTTTGATTGACAGCTCACCGCAGCCAATCAAATGCCTTTTAAACCGTAAACAGAGGGGGCGGTCCATAGCTGTCTGTAACCAATCACGAGTCAGTATCTGTCCCTCAGTGGATGCTATTGGTCGGATTAAACACGCGGCAGTTGACATCCTCATTGCGCGGGTCTGTCAAAAAAAATATCTGCCTCATAAATGTCTCGAGCCAACGCCTCAGCTCCATGTGATAATAATCCAGCTTTCATATTAATGACCGGATAAACGTTGTCAGTGGAGAGAAAACTGGTATGTTTGTATGCAGCAGTTCCTTCTGTTAGAGGAAGCGTTATAACCTTACGTGACAGTCCACAAATTGGATTAGCGCTAAGTAAAGCCACCTTAGTTTAGCAAACTTGGTAGCTAGGTAACGTTAGCTGAACGGTTGCTACGCTACGCATGGACCTCTCTCTTCACCATTTCAGTGTAGTCTATGCTAACATAACGTTACAGTACTAAGTCTTTAGTTAGGTCAACAACATGGATAGTTACAGTCAGAGGTTTGACTCCACTACCGGACGAGACAGTAAATCTCAAAAGAAGAAGGGTTCATCCAACCAGAACTCATGTTACGACGATGGAGACCGCAAACCAAAGTTTGTAAGTATATATCACACTCAGTTGAATAGTTTGAGTTGTATCCAGCTGTGCGTGGTGTTATACCTGTGCAATGTACTTACCTGACCCATTATGTGATGTCCATTTGCAGAGAGAGGATGCCTTTTACAGGATCCTGCACGATGCAATCTTTGAAGTATAGCACACTCAATTGAATGAAGATAGATAGATAGTAACTTTATTAAGAGCCAAAAAGATCAGAAGCAGCAAAAACCAGGAAGAAAGGAAAGCATGGATTTGTGTGATCAAGAATGACATAAATCATCATTAAAAACTTAAATGTATGTAAGCAAACATGCACTCTATAACCTCCTTCAGTCTCTGCCATTTGAATGACTTATGTCTGCATGTCCCAAAAGTTGATTATAGCAAAAATGTATCTCTCTCACATCAAAAGGTATTATTTGGCAAATAAAACATTGGTTGAACCTGGCTGGCACTCCTTACTGTCAATGTTGGTGTATAGACTGTTTGGTGGAACTAACATAAATTAGATAGATAGATAGATAGATAGTAACTTTATTAATAATCCATGCAGCAGGCACCAGCAGCCATCTGTCATGAGGACTTGAATTCCTGCTGGGATCAGTCATGTGTTATTAGAGTGTAGCTGCTTGTATTAATCACACATGTGAGAGAGTATCACTGCACAGTGAATAATAGGCTTGTTCACTTCTGATAGATAGGTAGATAGATAGATAGTAACTTTATTAATCCCGAGGGAAATTCAAGTTTCCAGCATCACAGTTCCATAGTGCAAAACATGTTAGTAAAAAGGCAGTAAAAAAGTTAGTAGTGCAAAGTACAAAGTACAAAAAAATATACCAGATATAAAAATACAAGGAGATGAAGAAAACTGTTAAAACTGAATATAGTGCAGGGTAACAGCTGTGATACAGGACTATTAAAAAAAGTGAATATAGTGCAGAAGAGACTGTAATCTGTCCTGCAGACCGTCCTCCTTTGTCCTTTGTTATACCTGTGCAATGTACATACCTGTGCAATGTACATTCCATTATGTTATGTCCCATTGCAGAGAGAGAGGATTGCCTTTACAGGATCTTGCACAATGCAATCTTTGAATCCTTTACAAAGTTTGTTTTGTAAACAGTGACCTTCGCTGTTGACTTTGTTTTTGCATGTAGGAAATCAAAAGGTTAAAATTAGCACAGGGGTTTAGCCCTTACACTAATCCATGTCCTTCCTACTATTACAATATAAACCAACCAACATTTTGTCTGTCCGGTATGTCTGCTGTATTCTTCTGGGAGATATAAGGGAGGTGTTGCTATTTGGACAACACATCATTATTATCATTAGGGTTCTCAGTTAGGGGTCTCATTTTCAAAACAGACAGGCTTCCCCCTTTCAGACAGGAGACGTGTGTGTGACACAGATCTACTTAATGGACACCCAACCCGCATTTGACCCCATGAGAGTGCTAAGACAAGTTAATTCTTTGTCGCTGCCATTCAGATATTCTAGTCTACAACCGTAGTAAAGATTTGCACAGGAGTGTTTTTTTTTTCAATCCAGCCTGTTACTGTTATTATCCACTCTCCCTGATGAGCTGTTGGCTAACTGTCTGACTTTTACTTTAGTTTGACTGTCAATGTACATTTAACCTGCATCATTGCACTGTGTGTCTGAAAGGAGGTAAAGCCGACATATGCACACTGTGTGTATACAGTGTATGGAAAGTAAAAACTTTGGGTTTTGAACTGTTGGTCAGACAAATTAAGTACAATGAAAGTACAGAGGTGGTGCTTCCTATGACTATGTCTGACCGTGGAAACCTGGCACAAAGTTTGTGTAACATTAAGGGCTGTCCCGAATACCATTTTTTTGGGCTTCGAAGCTTTGATGAGTCATATTCAAAGGTATTCGAAGCTTCGTGGTGCAGCAGGCTGACATGTTTTTCTGTCTGTGTCTCGATCTCCATCTCTCAAATTCAGAATAAATGCACAAAACCTCTTAATAAGAATTTATTTTGAAATAGTATATTAGTAATAAATCACTTTTCTGTGAGTATGCACACTACTAAAGTAGCTACAGTGTTAAAGATGAAAACAACAGATATTGGTTGCAAAATAGATTTTGTTGGGGACGTTTAGGATTAAGCCAGTTGTACAGTATGGCTGATCACTAGGGCTTTCCCAAATACAATTTTTTGGGGTGTCGAAGCTTCGATGAGAAATATTCAAAGATATTCAAAGCTTCGCGGCGCAGCAGGCTGAAATCTCCATCTCCCCCGTTTCACTGCCATTGTCACACTACTGTACACACCTCTACACACAACAAACATCGATATACGTCTGAGAAGAACTAATAATATTTAATGTTGAATATGTATATTGAATAATATTGTTGGATTATTCCTTATTTCATCAGTTATGTGGGGATTTATACCTTATTATTACATACTTATAACTTACAGTATATTTGAAAATAAAACAAAAAACGAAGCATTAAAATACTGATTTGGAGGTCGATTACCATGACAACAGTCGAAGCTTCGAAGCATTTGGGTCAGCCCTACTGATCACACATTGTGAGTCCTTGAGGTCATGTATTGAAAATGGCAATAAGCACAAGCAGTGTTTCACCAATCTCAAGGTCCACTATACTATTTTTTTTATAGAGCTTTCAACAGCAGTGCATGATTTTGATCAGCAGATGGAGTTTGCACAGTTGTCATGGAGATTGGCCATTGACATCAAGTGACCTTATTATGTAACTTAATAACAGGTTGTCTGTTGGGGGTCATCATATTGTCTGTGTCTGTTCAAGGATGGTCTTTTGTGTGGATGGAGGCTATTCACATAGGTTGAAAGACTATCTTCATCCATATGCAGACAAAACTGTAACCATTTACGATACGATAATACGATAATACTTTATTGTCAGACAGGTCTGAAATTTGTTTTGCGTCACAGCAGCTCCATTTGCAACATCACAGAAAGGACAAAGACAAGAAACAAGGATACATACATTTAAACATTACAATCACAGAAGACGATATTAAGGGCCCTTCAATGTACATTTGATCTGGGATTAGGCTCCATATTTAGTTTTAGAATTGACTGGTGTACAAAAGAGTGCTTCAGTCTAACCTTATTAAATCGTGGAACCCTGTATCTCCAATTTGTTGGTAAAAATTGATATTCACTGTTCAAAACATGGTTGGGGTCAGAGACGATGGTGTTAGCCAGCCTTAAGATGTTATTATGATAGGCTGATTCATAAAATTTCTCAAGGGGTTTCTGCACCTAAGGGAGACCCAGGCTACATAAACCATCGTACCTAAGGGAGACCCAGGCTACATAAACCATCGTACCTAAGGGAGACCCAGGCTACATAAACCATCGTACCTACGGGAGACCCAGGCTACTAAAACGAACAATCCCAATACAAAGCAGGGCTGATTGACAGCTCACCGCAGCCAATCAAATACCTTTTCAACCGTAAACAGAGGGGGCTGTCTGTACCAACGACGATTAAATTTCTGTGTCTCCGTGGATGCTATTGGTCGGATTAAACACGCGCAGCTGACATCCTCATTGCGCGGGTCTGTCAAAAAATCTGCCCCATAAATGTATCCAGCCAACGCCTCAGCTACTCGATATACATGTATAATATCCCTTATATCGGAGGTTCTCAACCTTTTGTAATTTGAGGCCCGCTTCTAATTGTTGAAAAAATTTCCGAGGACCACCTTCCTAATTTAATGACAAACTGGGCTATAAATATGTGTTATGCCACTGTCAGGTGTAATGACCCACATACATATTCAGCTTACCCTCACCCATCACTGCCTGCCATTATGAATCCAAAGTATTCAGGGTCATATTTCCTCACCACACGCTTTGGAGCTTTTACTGGTGCAGGGTTGTCTCCAACATCACTTTTATTTTGGAGCATTATTTAGCCTCCTTCCCGACCAGCTAGCATGATATGTCTTTTTAGTTTCATATGATACCAGAATCTTCACTCTAGCTTTAAAACTGAGTGCGCTACAACCTCTGAATTACGGAAAAGAGACCGTCGGATTTTGAAGAGGTTAATCTAACCATTTGGCAGTACCTCCACGGCCCACTAGGTGGCCCTCTGAGGCCAAGTGGTTGAGAATAGCTGCCTTATATGACCACCTCTTATCTTTTGACAATGATGACAATGGAGCTATCTCCATGACAACTGAGCAAACTCATGATGACCATGAAATGTTGTATTTGTACTTGTATGTTGTAATTGTTGTATTCCTGGAAAAAAATCTAGTAGAAAGACCTTGAGTTGAGATTATTTTTTCAAAATTCTAATCTATTGAAAACCAAATTAATGTACGCTAAGGTAGCACACACTCAAGACTGTGTGGCTATTTCAAAATAAAAGCAATACAAGCTGAAAACATACTGAGATTACTTTTCGTGCAGTTGACTCTTGGCAGCACTTTTTTGCTTTTGTCAACAAAAATGAAAAGCAAAGCATCCTTACGAGAGTTGAACTACACATTTTCACTCAGGCTGACAAAAGTATTAGTTGTTGTTCTGGATCTACTTTTACTAGACAAAAACAGTACTCTGAGGCCATGTTGCCTCTCAGAGAGCCTTGAATTTCAAGGTAATAATGCTCTCATTATGGGTTTGCTCTGTCAGAAATACACCACCAAAGAACATCATGCTACTTTTTCTCATACATGTATCTGTGATGGTACAGCTCAGTCTTGACACCTTTGGTCCCCCTCTCTCTCTCATCAGATCGGTCTGTCTAGCAACATTTATAATTTATAACAAATAACTGAAAAACATTGTAAATATTGTTCTCAGTTAAGAGCATTCATTTATTTAGTCATCTCAATAGGTGGCACTGCGATACCACAACATTCACTGTAATTGGTAGCAAGTAGATTTGCCATTAAAGGCCACTTCATGTTCAGTGGTTATTTTCAAGCAGAGCATTATAAAAAATGGAAAAGACAGTTCATGCAAATGTGTTAATGTTCTTTTGAGATGCTGTTTTTTTCCTTCTTAAATACAGGGTAGACAGGATGAGAAGGACTGTTCATTGTCAAAAAATCAGTTGGTTTTCAGTTTAAGTACTGAAAATATTTTATGGTCTCATTAATGTAATATATGTTTAATATATTTTTTCTGTATCACTAATTTTTGGAGAATGTTTTTAGTGTTAATGGGCAATATTACTGACTGTTGGAGCTGAAATAAGTAACTGGGAATGGATTTATCATAATTGAGACACTTCATTTACCTATTCTATTACCTTAAATCTTTTACAGTACCAGTTAAAAAAAATATAAAAATAATTTAGAACACAGTTTATCTCCATATAAGTTTGAAAAGAGATGGGTAAGAAACAAATTACACCAGTTGTGTGAGAAGGATATCTGTCATTTTAGAGCTGCAAGTTGAAATCAAGACTGATTTGATACACAAAAACCTGGCCATTCATTAATTAATTGTATTTTATTATTATTTATTATGGTTGACAATTGTTTTTCCACTAAAAGCTAATTTCTTCTATGACTTTTAATTGTTAAAGGTTTCTTTTCTGAGTGTCTTTTCAGTCAGTGCCTGTGAGATCATGCTGAAATGGTAGAACAGTTACTCAACAGTTAGTCACTGACCGAAAATATCTTTTTAAAAAAGAAACACTAAATCTTGTGTGGAGGAAAAACCTTGTGGCACTGAGTTCTATGTTAGTACAACAGACTTGAACATCACCACATGAGGTCTGTTATACCTGTGAACACACCCACCCATGGAGAAAAAATCCATTTATGTTATTTATAAGGGGATTTCTGTGGGAAATGCTCCTTTAAATCTTGACTGAAAGGCCATAGTTTGTTTTTTAATTTCAGTAATTAAAATGGTGGAGCACTGTTGTTTCATTCATTGGTGAGAGCCCTTCGTATTAGTAGTCAATTTGAAAAAAAAAATATAGAGATAGCAGTGCTGTTGATGAACGCTCCAAACAATTAAGTTTTCAAAATCTGATGTCCATGGATGATGTCTTCGGTTCTTTAATTTTTTCTGTGTTTCCATCTCTTTTCTGTTTTGGACTGCATGTGCAGCGTTTTATAAATTAGCATTTTCTCTACAAGTGGTTGTCTCAGTTAATTGAAAAAGATGTTATCAGAGTTTAATTAAATGAACAGGGTGATAGCGGAAAGCAAAATGAATTCACTGATATTTACAAATGACTCTTGTCAGGCCATCCTACTTTGTCTGTTAAAGCAAAAGATTTGCAACAGTGAAAAACTTAGTAAACACTAAAATATTGCTGGTTAACCAACTGACCCTATAGCTAGCTTCAGGGCAGTTTTTTAATTACCAGGGCCCAATTCCAATCCAGCCCCTACACCCTCCCACTCCGTGGTGCAGTGCACTCTGTTTGTAGTCACACTCACAGCTCAATAAAGCACCCTTTTTTAAGGTGGAGGGTATCAATACAGCAGCCACTTCGGGACAAACTTCCCTCTCTCCGGCAAGGAAATAAATAAATATAAGAATCAGAAATACTTTATTGATCCCCGGGGGGAAATTGAGTTACATTTTGCTCCCGTCCTAGAATATAAATGTAAATATATAAAAATAGAGAAATCATAAGAAAATATAAATAAGAAATATATATATAACAACATTGCAAATAATAATGCTGAAAAATAGGATCTATGCAAATAATATAAATGCATGCATTTATAAAAATGCAAGAATAGTGTTAAATAAGAATATTAGTTTAAATGTACTGTATACATAGTTTGGACAGTTTACAATAGATGTTTGTACCGGTAGTCGCACAGAACTTACATTGGATCGTGTGCCATGACGAACACAAAACGGCGTTGCACGTCGTCAGTAAGGGCATCTGGTTAAGTCTACATCGATGTAGACTTGCTGTTGGAGGGTTTTATAACCCACTCCCACTCCCCGTGAATTGGTTTGGAATGGCACTTAATATGGCGGACCCTCCACACGAACGCGCAAACGGACTGGAAGTGGGTAGGGACAGGGTATAGGGGGTGGTTTGGAATTGGGCACTGGTGTGTTTCATACCTGACGCACTTGGTCAGCTCCTTTACGGCTTACACTGTTTGTAAGCCCTGGAAATGTACAGTTGGAGTGCCAGTGAGGCCTCGCCCTTGGCTGCAGTTTGGTACCAAGAGACATCCTTGAACTGTTATTGCTTCCTCATTTTCAGAACCCAAATACCAATAAGCTCCTGGGTGGGGCTGCAGCTAATGCATATTTTCATAATCGCTTAATCTGCCAATTATTTTCTTGATGAAACTATTAGCTGTTTTAATTAGAAAATGTCAGAAAACAATAGTAAACAGGGCTCATCACAATTTCCTAAAAACCAAGGTGATGTCATCAGATTACTTGTTTTGTTTGAACAACAGTCCCAAACCCAAAGATATTCAGTAAACAATGATATAATTCAGATAAAATCAGCAAATCCTCAAATTAGAGTAAATTTAGAAGGAAAAACCAAAGAATCTTACTGCTTAAAAATGACATGTGAAAAATGAAATGAAAGTAATTTTAATACATCTGTTGGGCATTTTTTAATTTCCGTACCATAAAAGCCTAGATGTGTGCCATCTACTCTGCAGCCATGTGATGTACACTGTCCTGTTGTGGAGCTTCCTTTGCCCTTCGCTCCCACAGCGTTGTGTTATTGCCCTGCAAGCGTTCTGGGAAAGGCACCTGTGGATTCCTTTGTACGATGCTGATTGTTTGGTGCTGTTTAGATGCAACAACAACAAGACTCAATGAGTACCAACTGGACATCCTGACGTTTGTAATATGTTATACATATATAAAAGGCACATGCTGAGTCCTTGGACAGCCGTGCACTAGTGTGCAACAGCTGGCACAAACGGCTGCTTAGGCACTGTTGGGCTGCGTAAAAGAAGTAGCATATGATGAAATTGATGAAAAGAAAAAATAGCTGTCATAATGTCTATTTATTCATTTTATATTTGACATTTTTTGTAGTCCATACCATTAATCCTGCAGGAACAAAACATGTTACTGTTGCATTTTATTTTCCTGTTCAGAACTGAAGAACTAAGCAGAACTGAATATCAAGGACTTGGATAACAATTAGAAGCTAAATTGTTGAGGGATGCTGTTGACAGAGGCTTTCTTGTGCTGTTAGCTTTTTGTTTCCCCCCTAGCTTCAAGTGCAGTTTTGTTATTGTGTTCAGAGAGTTAGTTCACTCTTGAAAGAGATATGCATTTAAATCAATTTAGGTCGGTGTTGAGTTACGCCAAAATCCAATTGTGATCAATGGCCTTTTCCCTCATTGCTGGAGAGCTGAATTATGATGGAAGTTTGTTAAAGTCAGCCTGTCATTTCTGAGTCACAAACCCATTTATCATTGCAGTAATATTCAAATTAATGTTAAAACAAGTGTGCAACAGTGGAAGTGTAGGGGAAGGTGAAAACTTGTGAAATATAATTCCAAAATAGAGAGTTGAGTTTGGTGAATTATTTCACAATGTGTTGTTTCATTTACTGTCTATACTTCACTAGTGTTTTTCATGTATTGGTAATTTACTTCATGATATCTAATTTTTTTAATTGTGACCATTTTCTAATACTAGTGAAGTGCATTTGACCCCTTTTAACATCTTAGCTATGAATGAAATAATTAAGAATAGTCAATGTCTTATTGTTGGTGTTCATCTTAGCTAGTGCTCTTTGAAACATATGCCTACTCTAGTATAGTTTGTCAAGCTGTGGGGATATGATGTCAAAGTTTGACAGCTGTGTCCAATTAGTTGACCAATTGCCAAGCTGATCAGTGGAGAAAAAATAATTCCTGTATTAGGCATGGTGGGTCATTTTAGTAATATGTCAACTTTCAGTCTGTTTCCTTTTTAGTTTTGAGCAAATATGTATAATGTTAATGTCAGAACACTCATTAGGGGGATTGCTCATTGACAGGTTGACACATTTTATTCCAGGCAATTTTCTATTAATTAAACACTGGTGTGTATTGATCTATTTCTCTGAGGTTCTATATGGTCGGCTGTTATGCTTGAAGGAAACCTAACCTTTCTATGTCCGCAATTCATTATGATAACATTTTTTAAATTTAATATTTTCTGTATTGACTTTCCATTCCTTATTAGGAATATTCCTTTGGCATTTTTGACTGTGTTGCACCTGTTCGAAATACAGATGGCAACTTTCCCAAGAATTCTACAGAAAAACAAACAAAAAATCTGCTAGAGCAGAAAAAGCAGCATACAAAAACTTGCTCGGCAGGCACCGAGGTAGCTGCTACGCACAGATAACAACAGGCCAACTGCCAATCTCCGCTCCTACTGCACAAGTAGATCCTTTGTAATTTGCAGTCAGGGTTTACTAGAGAAGCACATTTTAGGCAGCTATTTTTGTTTAAGTGACTAGTGTCGTCAATGTTGATTAACACGTCACTTGGGTTTAGACATTTGCACAAATGTTTAATAAGCTGCTAAACTGCACTGCTGGGTGCCGCAAAAGGATTTTCTTTTTGTAGGGAAAGTTTGGCACCCACCCATCGTGCTTGGTGACTGTTGTACAGACTCCTGGGGAATATGTGGCAGTTTGGGCTTCATTCAGTTGGCATATATTGGGTCCATTAAAACCTGTGGATCTGCATACCTAAACATCATAGCAGGTTCAACTGTACATGGTATGTACATCTAAAGGATCGCTTGTGAAGTTATGCTAATGATGTAGCTACTACAATTCTAAGATATCAGTCCAATAGAGTGCTGCAGGGATGATATATTTTTTGTAGGCCAACCAGGAAGTTAGCATCGCCCTGGGTTCCCTCGACAAAAAGCCAATGAGATTTTTCCATTGTCTTTTTTAAGACACATAAAGGCTTCAAAATTCACAAGTGGGGTATTAATGATGTTATTTATGTCGTGGAACTAAACGTTACAAACTCTTAAGCTTGTGTTAACCACAGACCTTATTTCAGGCATCTAACTAAAACCCATTTAAAAAAAAAAACATTGACGTCCAGACCATTGACGGAATCAAACCTGCATCACTGCGAAAGACTATGCCTACATACAAACTTTTGTCTCTTTTTTATTTTCAAGATGAGTGTACCAACGTAGAGACAAAACAACAACGACATTTCACTGTCCTTATCCATTCAGACTGCGCAGTATCTTTCTCTCCTAATGCTGCAAGAAATGAACGCCATACATTTAATTTGTGAATTCTCTAATGCAGAATATAGAGAACCAAGACTTTTCACTCTTCATAAATAATATCACAATAATTTGCTCTAGGTTGCTGTAGGGTTCAACAATTATTTTTCTAACATTTGATGCAGTACCTTTATGTATCCTGATTATTTTTTTTTCTGTTCCCCACCTGTAGCACTTACCCTTTAGAAACATCACAGACGATGTGGTAAGATTTGATAAATTGGTGTGCTTTCTCTTCTATTGGCTGTCAGTCTCTGCAAAATCTAACATCATTTGACTAAAAGTCACCTAATCTTCTTATTCTGAGTGGCAGTGAAATTGGTCTTCATTGGATTCATTCACATCACAGAGCACAGACTGCTTTTCTCACTTACTAATGTCTCTGTTAACTCTACTTGTTATCTAGATAGTGCTTTGCTTAACATGTGTTGAGCAGATGTTCTGTGTACTGTATGTGCTTCGTTCACACTAATAGCATTGTTTTTCTCACTCATCAATAGACTAACTGTTTTGTCTACTCTGTTCTGAGTTTTAACCATTTAAATATGCTAAACATCTGTCTTGTATTTCAACTCTGCACTGAAAATTCTTTCTGTACTTTTCCCTATTTTAATAGTGTTTTCTCTGTTGTCTGTACAGCTGGACAGATTCGCCAGTATTCGGATTCCGGGTAGTAAAAAGGAGCGACTACCCTTATCAAACTCTAAACACAATACCAGTGACTGGTCCATTTCTTCATCGTCCACCTCGCACCAGTTTGAGGAACTTTCGTCAAAGATCACCTCAGAAAAAGAGATCTTGGCTCTGTTTGAAAAGATGATGGTATGTTGTTTTGTCATTATACAATATCATCAAAGTTTTCTTAGAAAAACAATAGAGTAGCTTGACATGTAAAATGCATGTTTGATGCAAGGGTGACCACAGTGACGGAGAAGATTTTAGAACAGAAAACTGAATAGAACAAGGTGGGCATGTTTTGAATATCTTCTGAATGTTTTGTCACATTTAGATAAAAATAAAATAAATCAATAAAAGCAAAATAAGCAACATAAAATGTTTTGGTGAAATAAAATACATTGCAAATATGACAAAGCTTTCAGCTGAACAATGACTATAATAATAATAGACACTCTTTTACCCTGTTTTTCAGTCAAATGCTCACATGGTCGGTTTGAGGAACAGAGAAAGATTTTACCTCTAAGACATTTTGGGCTTGCTATTTTCTAAATGGACATTCGATGACATCATATTGCTGCTTGACGTGTGACTGCTATAAAGACAATGGGAGACAACTTTAACTTGTTTGTTTTCAATATAGTATGTCCTTCATGGAACCAAAACACTCAACATGAGCCAGCAGATAACTTGTGGAAATTAAATTACTTGAGAATTTTGGGACTGACTACTTTAGAAGTAGAAGAAGTAGAAGTAGTAGTAGTAGAAGTAGAACAGGTAGACACTGATGTAACAACATTAGGGCGACACCTATTAATGCAACACTCTTATAGTAACAGGCTTACTTTGGAAGATTACCTTTATAAAGACTTCTGCTGTTGTGAATAAAATAATGTTTAATCCTCTAATATGATATGACCCCCAATTGGTCAAATATAATTTCCAGAAATAAAGCACTATCTTATGTTTTGGCCAATATATGGGAAAACAGAAAAAGTTAATGGGGAAAAATAAATTTGGTAAAAAAACAATCAGCTGTCTACACTAACAATTTGGACCAAAGCTAATATTGCTAAAGTATTGTATAATTAATAAGCTGTGGGAAAAAAACAAAGCAAGTCCTGTCGCCAGAGGTGGTGCTAAAGAATATGCTAGAATATTGCATTTTTAATAAGATAAGATTAAAATTCCAATAAGACTTATACCCTCTTTCTGTTTTTGTTTTCTTTTCTTTTCAGGAGGACATGAACTTGAATGAGGACAAAAAGACTCCTTTGAGAGAAAAGGACCTCAACACAAAGAGAGAAATGGTCATCCAGTATGTTTTTACTGCCTCTAAAACTGTAAGTTTTTGAACGCATATTTCTTTTAACTTAATTTTTCTTCCTATGTTTTGCTGCCTAACTTTATATAGTTTCTTGATTTAAAGGGCCAGTGTGTAGGATTTAGGGGGATCTATTAGTAAAAATTGAGTATAGTATTCATAACTATATTTTCTTCAGTGTATAATCACCTGAAACTAAGAATCGTTGTGTATTCGTTAGCTTAGAATGAGCCCTTCATATCTACATAGGGAGCGCGTCCTCTTCACGGAGTCCACCATGTTGGTCTGCCATGTTTCTACTGTACAGTAGCCGATAACAGACAAACCAAACACTCTCTATAGAGAGCATTTCACATTTGTACGTTACCTGAAGGCCACCGTAGCTCAAACTGCCACCTCCCCACGTGATGTGACTAAATACACACTGATCCTTTTAATGTGTTTAAATGTCATGTATTTTTAAAACCTTATAATTTTTCTCGTACTCTGGGCACATATTATATAATTCTGTGTATTTTTCAATGAAAAACTATGTCTATGCACCTTGCCCGAGAGAGACTGCGGAGGAATTGAATTTGATTATTCAATATCAAAAAACAGTAAATTGGATTACAAGCCAGTGCAATGTTATTTGTCTCGTCATGCATCTCTGTCTCATCAGGAGATGTAGTTACACCTGCACCGGGACACATTTATAAAAATACGCAAATACTGTATTGAGGATAGGAATATTTAACAGAGTAGTCATTAAAATGCTAAATTAAAAGGAGCCATGATTTCAAAAATGGTTCCTTGCAAGAATTTACTTCATATCCTGGCCATCAAATTAGTGATCTGCTTATGTTGTGGAAAGATAGAGCCCAATCCCCAATATCCAAATGAACCCAATATAATGACTGCTGCCTCGGTGCATACTGAGCTTGTCTGGCTTTCTTTCTCTTCCTCTCTCTCTCTGTTCGCTCACCCAGTCCCAAAAGGTGATCAAAATAGATTTTCAGCTTTAATAATTTCTGTTGCTTTTGGGTGATAGTGCATCACAACAGAAATTGTTGATGCTTTTGAGTAATAGCGCTTCACAGCACAAATGGATGAGGTTTGATATTAATTCTTAATTTTGAATGCTGGAAAATAATTGATTAGATTTTGTGAGTTTGCTACCATGGTTGAATGGTCCTCCTTCAAAGTTTCAGCATTGAGCCCAGAGCTTTTCCTTTACTTACCCGCAGAGCAGACAGACTGATCTTGATAAAGGGTGATAAAACTGTTATTGTTCAGAGGAAAACGATTTAAAGACCTTTCTTTCTCTCCCAGACCAAAAAAAGGCCAAGCTTTACATCGATTTCTCTTACCCTTAAGACTAGAAAACCTATTGAAAAAACACTATATGCAGGTGATACTCCATTAAATCTCTACCCCAGAGTGTGTTCATAGTTAATATGGGTTCAGTCTGTGATACTTAGTTTGAATAATAATGAAAACAGCCGACCTGAGGTGTTTTTTGTATTGATTTCATATTAACAGAAGCTTGAGAATAACCTCTTTCTGAGGACACCTACTAACTTAAATCAACTGTTGAACAAATATCACAGATCTTAACCAATGCCCAGGTTACCTCACATTGCATTGCAGACAGCTCAGAGGAGATCCTTTACATGTTTTTTTTTTTTAATGTTTTCCGGTTAACAAGTTTGCACAGTGTCTTGCAAAGAAGGGTTGCATTTATTATATTTGCTATAATCAGACATCCCTCCAAAATTGCCTGAGGCTGTCCATCTCTAGTTACCATGGGGACCAGCCTGTTGATATGCCCGCATTTGTTTACCTACATTGGTAAAATAATATTGCCACTGGCCAAAAGACAACAAATTAAAATCCTTCATAACACCAGTTTTATAAACTGCTACATTTACACAAGTTGTGGTAAATTGCATGTTTAGAGAGGGAAGTTGTGAAAATAAGTGTGTTGACATATGGTATCTCTCATGTCGGTAATTACCGATTATCGATTTCCGGTTTTGCCTGTCCGGTCCGATGTACAACAGTTTGATTTTATGCAAACCGGCTGAACCGGCATTTTGTCATTATGACACGTTCTGGCAAATTAAAAAGAAGCCGACATCAGCAACCTGCGCCGATGGCGTCACAGCGCTAACTCCAACCTGTACTGCATTAGTAATAATAAGCTATGACAATGTTATTAATCTAATATTGTGTTTGTTTATACTCAATTTACTGCTGTGCCGAGGCCGGCAACATGGAGATCAAATTTCAGTAGAGGTGGAAGGGTGGAAGAGACACACAGTGCACGTTGTACGTTGTGTTTGTTTACTTGAAAGTTCATGTGTTTTTTGGTGTGACAAGACATGACGGGTTTCCGCCACCCAGTGTATTGCAAGCCCGGCCGCCCGTAACGTTAGCGTGTGTGTGGTCGAGAGAAAAAGGGGGAGAGGGAGCGAGCGTGTGTGATGGTGAGTATGAAGTCAGTAGTAATATCTGTGAACGTACAGTGTGTGTACAGTTTAGGCTTTAGATGAATAAATGCTACAACTCCTCAAGACCCAAGCCAAGTTTAGTGTTTATGTATCTTGCTTGCCACCTGCTTCAAAGTGAAGAGGGTTAGCCCCGAAGTTAGCGACAACTTCGGGCCAGGCTCACTCAAGGTGACCTTTAAGGTGAACTGGGCCTTTTCTCATTTAGTGACAAGCCGCCCCTCTGAATTTTCAGCGGCTGCTGAGTCAAGTGGGACAACTACCGGTAATAGAGAAATTTAGTATACCGGTCCGGTGTTTGGCTTAATATCAAACTGGTTTCAACACTTTTTCACCAGCCCAACCCTAATACCAGGACCATGGTCAAATTATGACTTTATTTTATGAGGCTGGCCAGGCTCTCGTGTAATAATTTGCCCTCTCAGACTAATACCAGGTCCTTAAGCAATAATACCTTGAAGGTTATGCTATTATTATGAGCGGATGAAGCCTTTTGAAGCTTTGGGGCTTTCTTTCTATTTGCGCAGAAAAGTGGTTCAAGGCTTCAGGGCTTCAAACGCAGCAAGCACACTGGCAAGCACTGGTGGCTTGTAAAACTTATAGTAGCCCTTCAAGACTGGGGCTAAAGAACTACAACACCTCGTTGATTACCAGCAGTGACTGCGACGCTGGTATTGTTGTCTGTGTGTGTCTGTGGACGGATTTTTGTGACTGTGATAGCATTGCAATGGTGCAAAATGCACATCTTCAAGAATCTAAACCAAGTCCAGTTGCTGCTGATTTAACCCTTACTCGGAAACTTTACATATGTGTTGTTGACGTCAAAATGAAGGTTGAGTTCGAGGATGGGTGTGGTCCCAGCAAGGGTGCCGAAAGTAGGACTGAGTTATTCCTTAAAGGAGTTCGCTACTTGTACAACACACATTAAATAAAAAAAAAAACATCTTAAAAATACATACAATCTCAATTATTCTCCTCTCCTCTTACATCACTAATGTGCCTTGATACATGTTCCTTGCTGATATAGCCTGGTGTGATTCTGGCTTGCGATTTTCGCAGATTGCCTTGTAGAGAAACAATTGTCATGTATTTTTCCACACAAAATAATTGCTGACCTTTGCCAGCGTGTTGTGTAGCAGTAGTTGTCTTGAAATAACTTCTTGGAGACCCCACTGTGTTGAGCTGTCTGCAGTTCCCCTGCTGTGTAGGAAATTGTGTTTTACTTAGTGTTGCCTTTTAAAACACCTGGAAACTATTTTCAGAAACTCTGTCTTAGTGATACCGCATGAGGAGATGGGCAAAATCTAAGTAGTTAAAACAATTCTAATGTTCTGAACTAGTGTTCAGTGTTCTTAAATGCAGATACATTTACGTATACACAAGTACATTTTTACATTTACATTCTTTATACAATATTCACATGCACATAATGTACATTCAAATAGTTATTGCTTGCTGTAATTGTTCTCCTGTACAGCTGTGAAGAGATTCCTTCCTTATGCAGTTTCAATGGAATAGATGTGGATCAAAACCCACAGTCCACCTCGATCTGCGCAAAAATATCTTCCAAATTTGATCTTTTTGTACACACTTTAATGTGAACCAGCCATACTGTGGAGCTCAGTTCACTTCGGACTTTCTCAGGATGAACTTCTAGCTAACCTCAGAGACTTTTAATCAGCTAGCATTAGAAAACATGAGACAGGGGCTTACTGTCTAAACATTGATTAAGCATAAATTGTGGTCTACCGTTTCCCAAATTCCATTTGTGGCTTAGACCTCAATTAAAGTGATTGATTGTTGAAAGAGCTGATCATTGAAAGAGAAACAAATGCCCAAGTAGATAAATGTACGTCATATATTGTAAACAGAGCATGTTAAACACTCAGTACTTTTTGAAAAATTAAATGCATTTTGTGTTTAAGTTGCCTAAAATTCCTTTTTTTAATATGAGTTTATGAGTTAATATGAGTTTTTTAATACAAGCATAGAACTTCTATTTTGTTTTATTTAGAGAAACGTATTGCATAGATGCAAACTTGTCCCCTTTTTGGCAAAATGTGCCATTTTGAATGATGCTGAATGTGTTTTCATGATGACAATATTCATTAGTGAATAACCATGCATTTTTAATAATTGTTACATATTTCCCTTAAAAACCTCAATTCACAAATGGATTAGAGCTCACCGGTTAAGGCTGCTTTATCAGTATATGTTCCAGCATATTTTGGTAGTGATGTTGAACTCTTACAGGAATGCTGCTGTTTCTGTCAACTGCAGGGCAGACACAGTAGGATATTTAGGTATTGTTAGCTTTTGCTACGGCAGGGAGACAAAACCTTTGTCGCGTGTCGCAGATCAGGTGTCAGTTGGTATCCGAGGGAAGGGGAAGCTCAGAACAAAAGATTAAGTCCTCTGAGAGTGAGTGTACATTGAGACAGAGGGATTGAGGCATTGATGTTCCATGTTCCGTTGTGAGGCAAGGACGGCCCCAATGGAAATGGAGGCAGGGATGGGGAAGCGATTGGAAAAGAGCTGCTCCATTGCTATGTCTGTTCTAGGCACAGTTATTTGAGAGACAAGTTGAAATCACAGGTGATATTTCTTCCACAGGGTTGCGGGTGGATGTGATGGTGATGTGCGACGATTCGCACTAGTTTGAAGTTAAATTTGTTCATATCTCACTGCTGTCAATCATGCCACTCTTGCTGGGTCAGTGAAAGGTTTTTTACCCCTGCAAAGTTTGATGTAGTGCATGCAAGAGTGGAGCACAACCCATTGCATTGCAAATCAGTTTGCTTATTTTATTTAGAGTTACTGTATGAATACAATTGCCACATTGCATATATATTGGAAAGATATAGCATGGAACTCATCAATTTATAAAAATATCCTCTATAGAGTGGTGCAAGAATGACGTATTTTTGTAGGCCAACCCGGAAGTTAGAATTGCACAGATTCCCTCGACAAAGTTGGATTTTTCCATTGGGTTTTGGATTATTGCAGAAAATAAGCTCTGTGGCAACAAACATTTATGATACTTACACATTTTGTTCCACAAGATAATCTCCACAAATGTACATTACTTTTATGATTTTTGAAGCGTAAATGCAATCGCCAGAAGTAAAAAAAACATATCGTTTGGTCATAAACAAACTACACCACAGTAGCATGAATACGAGTAAGCATGATGACGTTTAGCGGTCTCATTTAGCCGCTTGTTAGTAACCGTCTTTTTTAAGAAAAGCTTCAAAATTCACAAATGGGATATTTACTGACATATTTTATATTGTAAAACAAAACGTTAAAATCTGTTTAGCTTAAGACTTTATTTCAGACATCCAAATAAAAACCCATTCCAAAAACCCATTGACTTCGAGACGTGGGAACCGGAAGTGCTAAAATGCTAATGCATTTCCGGGTTTTAGGACTCATTCCTGGAGCACTCTATTGGACATGAAGAGGCAGAAGGGTCACAGGCAACACTCCCTGGGCTGCCTCTGCAGTAAATGATGTGGATGGGGCTGGGGTTGCAGGTGGGTCCACAGCTCTTCTGAGCTCTTCCTCAGTGGGCGAAAAGGCTGTCACTAATGCTCCTTTAGCGATAAAGGCCTAGCCAGACGTGCCTGTTGCTGCCATGAGCAGCACTCATGGCTCCCTGACTGCTGAAGGTCTTAGAGATACCGAGAAACAAACAGGCTGGTCATCATCATGTCTCTCCAGGATGGGAGAGGAGTTTGACCACTGGGCCAGAAGAGGAAGAGGAAGAGGGAGGCAGACACTCACTGTATCGTTGATGGGCTGGTGCGCAGGCAGGGAGTGGGTAGAATTGGTGAAATTCCCGCTGCTGTTCCAATTACTCCTGTCAGCAAGAGACATATGAGGCAGGAGTCGGCCTAGGCTGATGATGCCAAGAAAGAGTTGCAATCGAGAGCCATCATGAGGGCAGAGAAAAGGGCATGTTTTAGCCACAATGACAACAACACTGGAGGGTGGTGTTGTTGTCACTGAGGAGTGCTAGATTCATAGGACTACTACCTGATTGGGAGGAGGGAGCATTTATATGTCTCGTGGTACTAAGGCAGAGCCTCGTTGGTGTAAACCAATGGGGAAGTCCTTTTTTTCTTTTTTCAGAGGTTCAAACTGGATACCAAGCTATTCAGTAGTCACGTAGCTCAAGCCATAATGATGTTTTTGCTCTCTTGGCTCTCATTCAACGTGCACAATAGATTTGGCTCTGCCTATATGGTTGATCAATTTTCTTTTCTAAGGCTGTAGAGGTGCTTATGATCATTATAACACCTGCTTTGATGATTGAAGATAAAAGTGGGCTTCTTGAGTGAGATTTTGACAGCTAATTTTATATTTCTCATATGTTGAGGAGAATATCTTAGATTGGGTGGGAGAGACAGAGTGAGCATAGCTCCATTGTTTTGGCACCCTGCAAGGGTTAGGGAGTATTTATTCCTGCTGGTAGTGATACAGGCTGATTTCTGAGGCCTTTGATGAATCAAAAAACGTACCCAACGATATATGATGTTTTGGCATTAGTGCAGCTGTCTTGATAAACCAAATAAGTGTAGCTTTCTCTGTACACCACCCTCCCACTGAAAAACACAGAAATGCTTCAGCTTTAATTGTATTGCTCTCCCAGACCATAAATAAAGCTATGTACAGGTATATTCACTAGTTTGGCGAGATGCATGCAGATTGTTATTAGCCAGGGGAGGTACAGTGTTTTTTTTTTTTTTCAAATCTAAAGTCAGATAAATTTTAATTGTAAAATTGTACATTTATAAAGAAACTCTCTTATGGTTAGATGGGGATTGGGTGACCTTTTAGTCATGCAAGTAAAAATAAATAGTACATCTACATGTGACACTTGGCATGATTTCTTTTCTGCCTGTGATTTTAGCGCATTGCAGCCTGTCTCAGTTAATTGCTGTGATTTCTATTGATGACAACATTTTGAACCAACATGAAAAGATTTTAGATTCCGTGCCCCTTTAGAAATGTGCTATTTGGGAAATGTGTCATTTTGGTGTAAGATATTTGGAGGTTTGGAAACTAATTAAGAGACGGTCATATTAAAGAGAACAGAGGAATAAGCATCTGGGTTCATCCATAACCCTGGGCTTGCTTAAGGATGTTAGGCTGCTGGCTTTGATCCAAAAGCCTTGAAAAATTAGGTGGTCAAAAACATGTTGTCGGTTTTACTTCAAATGTTAGACTAATTTAAAATTTCACTGCTTAAGGTGTTTTTTTAAATTATTTTGAACTTTCCATGGTAATTAAGAATAAAAATACATATTTTACAGATACAGGTATGAACAAAAACAGCTAGGCTCAGAGATAACAGGCTCCAGCTCGGCTCTGATTGCTTGTTTTCCTCCGGCCTGTGAAATCTTGCAGATGCCATTAGGAGCACCGGAGGACACAGAGACACTTGATTTTTTTCAGATTACCTGTCTCATGCACTACTGTCAGGATGTAGTGACCGTTTTATAAAAATATATATATTTTTAATCATATTTGCTTCAATTCTACCCACTGTAGCTTTAAAAGGAATAATAGATTCAAACTAGACAAAACATTACCGTGCTAGGTTAGGGAAAACATTCTCTAGAGTCTAGAATATCTCTATGAATGTTTGCTCTTTTGTAAGCATTGCATAGGATTTGCTCTTTGAGTGCCATTTTGTTAAAACATGATTCATTTCCAATGAAGAGAAAATATGGAGAAAAATGGCATGTATACCCACTCATGTGGTGGGGATTATTACAATGAAAGTTGTTCAAGTAGTCTAGACGGAAATTGATTTTCAGGTTTATAAAGAGACGAGTGCACAGTACTGGAAAGGAATCCTTGGACACTTTTTGCACATTGTGCTTTTGCGATTGACTTTTAAAACAACGTAGCGTCTTTCTGTCAGTGTCCTGACTAGTCAAACTTTGGCCTCATGTTGTTTTGATCACTTTTTCCAAGGCTGCACTAAAGAGATTTCTTCTTCCTCTCTTTCTTCCAGGGCAACTTAAGAAGCAGCCATCAGATATCTCCCCAGGAATTCCTGGGAGAACTGAAGTCAGGGGTGATGGACGAACGTCTCTTTGCCTGTCTAGACTCATTGCGAGTGTCCCTCACCAGCAACCCTGTCAGGTACAGTACAAGGTTATGTCAATGGAAATGGACTTGCTCTCTTTAGTTTAAGTCCCACTATTGTCTGATTTCTAATTTCTTTTGTTAATAATTACACAGTAAAAAGACATTTTGATGGGATCACCATCATATGCTTAGTTTTATTAACTATTTGTGTATATTATATTCTATCCTTTTTAAAATTGTATTTCTTTATCAAAATAAATAGACTTCATATTGCGTCACTGTAATGGAATGAAATGATTCAAACAAGACACTAAAAAAAGTGTAGAGTAGCAAAGTGAACAGGGCTGCAGCTCACATACTGTGAACCTCAGGGATTGCGGCTGTGAAGATCATTCCAAACAGAGGTGTGAATCAGAACTGTAGCAAATTGAAAATGCTTCATGAGGAACAAAACACCATAATTTAATTACTGAATTCCTCCAGAATTGACCCAGAATCTGAGTGAAACTGTTTAAACTGTTGAATGCATTGAGTTCTGCTAAGCATGCTCTTGCTTCAGCCCGCCATAAGCAGCATGAGTTTCTTACTGCCCCTTGGGAGTCTTAGTTGACTTAATGCATAGTCTTGTGTAGTTTATATATAGACATACATTTTATGAAAACACAGATTTTATTCAAGACATTTTCTCATTGTTTGTGCTGATTATATAACAAGGAGAGTGTAATTCTGTACATTCAAGCCTTAGAGTTGCTCCAGCTGTCAGAGTAGTCTGCAAAAACATTTATATAATAACTTACTTAACATAACTTCTCCATTTTTCTGTAAAGGCTAGTAGTTTAGAATAGTGCATAATTGGCACACTATCATCAATTTTTATGCAATCTAATTAAGTCCAATCCAATAGCCCAGCAATGAGAACTACATTTTTAAGTTGTTTCAAGATGTTAAAATAGTGTAGTGCACCTGTAATGCATTTTCAGTTACGGTATTCCTAAAATTAATTTTTGTTCACATCTCCCTCACCCAGGCCTCTGTCCATTTGTAAATCAAAAATATTTTTCATATGTTGGTAGGTTTTGTTTGCGGTGATTATCTCTGTAATTTTTTTTATATAGGAGAAATGCTTAATAAGAAATGACAATTATGTAATTTTCACATTTGATCCGTTACATTGATAAGTTCTCTTTTGTTAATAATCTCTTACTAATTACTGTCCATGTTGCAACATTTTTTTTAACTTACGCATACTTGCATGTTAAGCGGCATTGTCGGCTCACAGTCATCATTTTTTTTATTTTTTATTTTTTTTTTTAGATAAGTAGGCTAATAGGAATAAATGTTTTTACATTTGCATTTTGTAAAAGGTCACATGGACCACATTTATAGATGCATTTTTGTTTCCATTTCAGTGACTTACATTTGTTTCTTTGTCACATATCCACACATTTAAAAACACCGTTTTACATTTTGTTTTTTTTACGTTTATGTTGTTTATAGAAAAAAATAGATTCTTTAAATTTAAGTTTTTGTTTGAAAACAATCCATCAATAATTATTTGGTAAAAATTGGAGTATGGGTCTGGGGTATGCACTAGTGCACATCCTGAATATAACATTGTTTGTGGTAGGATGGCTAGTTTTGTAAAGGTTTATTTGTTGCCAGTACAAAGTAAATCTGACTCTGTGACTAGGGGGAGGGGCTGTTTCTTTGGTGCTATCTAAGCCACATTGACGGGCAGATCCCTGGCAGTCTTGTCCTGGTTGTCTCCCTCTCCTAGATTTAGATTGTTGCTTTGGGCTCTCTCTGTCTGAGGTTGGGGATTAGCAAGTTAATTTAACATTATCATATACTCTGCCAAAACCGCTCTGGTCAATCTAAGCTCAAACCTTTAGTCTTCACTGACTTTTTAACACTCTACCACCTCCCATATCGACATGATTTTTTTTATCCCAGTAAGCCATTTTCATGATTAATATCATAGATACTTTTTTTGTGCAATACAGGGTTTGTACGGAATTTGAAAATAGCTATTTCCAGGCTTGAAAAAGTTTGGAAAAATAAATCAATGAAATAGATTAACTTCACAAACATCTACAGTATATGTGGCTCAATTGAGATCGGTTGAGAAAATCCTTTTATTGTTTTAATTGACCAATTTAATGTTAGAGCAGATCACTCAATCTTCTCTTTGTGAGGTAACATCCTCTCTACGTCGACCTGAGTTGCAGCTTGTATGCCAGGAAAGTGCAGATTTAATCATGTTTGACTTTACATGGACAAGTAAACGGAAAGGCACGAAAAAGACCGGGACATGGGACATGCCAAATGTGGACTGTGGGGAAAAACATTTGATATTTCTAACATGGGAGAGGCAGCGCTAGCTAGCCATGCTAAAGGATCAATGTTGCGAATCAGCTCTCACCCCCATCATAGGCTTTTTTACTGTGGGTACCAACGTGAGGACACCTGCTGCTACCCTTAATACTGGCCCTGTTCAGACCTGGCATTAACATGCGTCTTGGGTGATCTGATCACAAGTGCACAGCTCTAAGTACGTCTGTTCACACCTGGCATTAGAATGCGTCTCCACATTGCAGTCGTTCAGTAATATTACAAGAATGTCAGTAGTATTTATCCTACATATTTGTGAATTTCATTTCACAGACTATGTGGTCATGGACTTTTGCCTCAAATTCATGGAAATGTTTTGCTAAAGTGTGTATGAACCCTGATACACTCTACACATTGCTTTCTTGTAAAATAGTTCTGTCATGCTGTTAACGGCAGATTGAGGATGACTGCGGTCTTGCATCATGTTACGGACTCCCGCCTGGTCTTTTTCTGTTTGCAATGTGGTGTGCTTTTGAAACAGAAGGTGTTGTCTACACCAGTGGTCGGTAACCTTTTTCATATGAGGTTGAAGTCTGTTTTAAAGCTCAACTCCAGTCAGATGACAGGAGATAAACATTCTGACCAATTGAAAATAGTGTTCATTCTCATGCCTAAGGAGGATTTTCACTAATTATCTACTCTCAACGGCCAATATACAACAATAGACAATAGCATTGCATCTCATGCGTCATGATATTATCGAGAACCGTTCCAAAGCAAGTATGCATCACCTGACACTCTTTCACACAGACGGACTCAACTGTTTTTTTAGGTGTTTATATATATTTGGCTGGATAGTTTCAAATTGGTTAAATATAGTAATCACTACTCGCTGTGTCTTTTTTGCATAAAATATTTTATCCCTTTAATCTATCCCTCAAGCCATCCTTTCAGATTGGGATGACTACCCTCCTTTTTCTTACTTCTCTTCCTTTTGCATTGCCTCTAACCACTTCAGCATCAGTGAATGAAAATTAGTTTATTTATATGTTGTTAACACAGCTTGAATCTCTCATCTCATTGATTTTCACCAGGTGTAAGCCTTCCCATGGCTAATAAAGCCTTCCTGCTGCCAGGCTCATCTTTTTGAGTTCACATGTGAATAGCACTCCCGCCCACTGCTGCTCTCTCCCACCCAGTAGTGCATGAGTGACGGCACATGGATGTAGGAGTTAAAGAACAGAGACCTCATTATGTTTTCTAGAACCTCTTGAGCAGTGCAGCTCTATCAAGACAGCAAGAGAAAATTGATGCTAAGAGTCTTTAATGATGATGAATACACTTTTATGTGAGCCACACTTTGTTTTTTATTCAAATCAATGACATTAGCAAAAAATGTGCAAACACTGCCAAGGACAGATGTGCTTCAGAACTTGAATTAGGCAAACATACTCAAGTGTTAATTTTGTTAACTGTAAATATCATGCAATATATGTTTGCCAGTTACCTTTTTTGATGAGACATTGGTTCGATTAACATTATATTAGAGACCATATTAACTCATGTAATATGAGAGACTAAATTAATGTTAGCAATGAACTATGATCTGCTCAAAATATATAAAAAAAATGTGAGCAAAATGGAATATAAAAACAAAAACTCTCAATAGATTGCATAGTTCAATAAAAAAAAAAAAAAAAAAAAAAAAATGCATGTCCTGTTCAACCACGCCTCTTTGTCATTGCCATATTTCTCTCTATTTCGCTCGGTACCTGTATCCTCTGCCCTGCTGCACTTGCAGTGTCTATAAACGGTTTTCAGAGCTTGGTGAATGAGAGAATTGTAGATAAAGTTCACAGCTTGCTTGATGGTAAAGAAAACAGAAACTGCAAATAATTTGGACTGACTATTGTGGTCGGAGTAGCGGTACCTCTGGCCCAGCAGAATGTGGAAAAAAGATGCAGTGGCTTAGTTACTTCCATACTTTATTCCTTGATGCTTTATTTTGATGACTGTTTCCATCTGTGCTAAATGCTATATAAAGGCTGTTACTTGTTATAAATGCAACAGTTAGGACTGCACCATGTAAACAAAATGCCTACATTCTAGGAATCGTGTATTTACAACGTGACACAAAAAGGTTATTTCCTAACATGCTGTATGTAATGTATAAATAACGTATAGGATAGCTGGCTACATGAGCTCCCATAAAACTGTGACGTAAATAGCAACAGTCTGTGCGTACCCACTGCTGTTTATGGGACCTTCACCTGTGTGATCCTCAAGGAAAACGTGGCCTGTAGGCACTGACTTTTGATAAAATCACCACTAATAAAATGGACAGTCAGGCTCATGTATAATGACACAGTCTGGCTTGACCATAAATCTGCCGTAGCTAGAAACAGTGGTCCGACAGCGGTAACCCCTTGCGATCTAATAGCACCATTACAATCCTGAGTTGTGGGATTGATTTGGCAGTAAAGGTGTTTTTGTGTGCCACTGTTTTTGGATGCTGATCACTGTCACTTTCTTGGCACTGTTGTAAACAAACATCTCTCACTCCCTGCCTCCGTCCAATATCAGGTGTTTGCATTCTGCTAGTATAGGCTGACAGACTTATGTGCTCCCTCATCAGGTTCCTTCTAGCGGAGCAGGCAGACTTACAGGTAATTTGGTACTTCCTGCAGCTCCAGAGTGTCCTGTGCTGCTTGCCTCTGACCCCTGTATACTTTACCCACCTCAGCTATTCTAGCTCTCTCTCTCCCTTTTTGTGAAGAGAGGCCACAGCACTAGCCCACAGGACCAGCAAGGCTACAGGATGTAATAGTATTAAATGGATTTGATAAATGGATCTGACAAACAAGTGGAAATTGTTTTTTGATTTTATATTAAAACTGACCTTCGGGTTTAAGGTTCCAGATTTATTTATTTATTTTCAGTTTAGCTATAAAGTAGGGTGCAGTTTGGCATCCCTCCTTACAGCAACGTTTTTAATAAACCTTGGATGCTTTTTCCGCCTCTCATACACCTGCCACCCATGTAGTGCACACACAGATTCTCAGTTCCTTAAAACGATCATACTGATAGTGTTATAAGTATAAAATATACACAAAAATGCCGTTTTTAAAATACAGGAACTATACAATCATTGGCCACTTTATTAGGAACACCTGTAATATAATCAAATACTATGGCTCAACCACAAATTCTACCTTCACAAAGATAACGAGAGGTATTCATTTAACAATATGTTTATTATTGAGGTTGTACAGTAGTTTGCAGTGGTGTTGAACTGGACTGTATTATATTGAAAGGTGTTTCTAATGTTTGGTCTATCCCATTTACATTGTTTTTATATTATTACATTATTATTTATTATAATATTATTATTATATTTGTTTTAACAGGTATTATTAACAATTATTTAAAAAAAAAAAAAAATTATGCACATCTTTTTAAAAAACAAAAATCTGAATTGTTTTTTTTATATTTTCTAGGGGCATTTTTGCCTGTTATTGGACAGATGAAGAGTGTAGTGGTAGACTGAAAACGGGGAGAGAAAGAGGGGTATGACACGAAAAAAAATTCCCACAGTTGGAATTGAACCGAGGACGTTGCGGTTACTTGTTTGTAGTAGAGGGACCTCAATCGGTCCTCACTGAATGAAATGACCTCTTCTATTTTTAATTCAGATGTTCTACATTGCTGTGACTCTCTACTCTCTGTACCTGGAGAGCCCTCCTGTAGTCACTTAACTTGCTATACTTGGGACAACATTTTAAAGTTCATTTTTTATTTCTGGTTCATAATCGCTTTAGTGGAGTGCAACACTGTGCTGCACTGCCTGGGAACCTTGGAGGCATTCTCCTGAGACTCCGTTAGAAGTCAAGCTACCTTAGCTGTGAAGTTAGCCAGATAAGGCGCCTCATTTTTCTCTTTGATTTATGACTGTTTTTGTTTCCCAGGGAATGGGATGATGAATTTGTTTTCCTTATTTTTTTAATGCTTTCTCCCTCGCTCTGTTTCTTGGTGTCTTTCTGTGAGATGATAGCTCTCAGTCGAGTACTGCTGTGCTTCTTCTGCATCTGTTGATGATGGGGAGGTGTGATTACAGTCTGCCTCCGATCCCAGACTGAGCATTAATTACTGTTTACTGCATTGCATAAATAACAAATAAAAGTAGTTTACATTATCTCATCCACAATTGTGAGACTGACCAAAAACAAAATCTTTTTCCAACAAGTCATGTTGAAATTTTAGGCAGTTTTTGCAAGATTTTAAGTAGCCAGATTTATGTGCGTCAGTTGCAGATGGACAGCTGCTAGCAGAATCATATTTCTATACACTGTCCATTAGTGTCTTAATAGTGAGGGGAAAATACTATCCTGGCTCCAGAACTCCAGTTTGGTCTGGTGTTGAGCTCATTGACGGTGGTTTTCTTGGTTGTAAAAATAACAGAGCCAATCAAAGCTTTGTAGGCATGATTAAGACTGGTGAATTCATCTTCAAGTGTGCATGAGATCAATACAGACATACGGGTTAATCTGATTTACAGAACACAATAAAATAATAACAATTCTTATTTGATTGACATGCCAAACGTTTACTACTCCGAGCAAACACTACCGCAACTTCCTTGTCAAAAATGAAAATGACGTTGACAGGACACAGACATAAATGAATACTGATCGGTTAAGGCAAAATAGACACAATCATTTGTGCATTTTATGTCTTTATTTTAGTAAATAGATCATATTTACCGGGGGGCAGTGCACCTTAATCAACACTGAGATTTAAAACACATTAATACAAATGTGCCATGGTTAGCTTCATATGTTTGTGAAATGCTCACTGCTGGTGGAGGAAATACACCAAAATTTTTGCTGCATCTTTGAAAGCAGCATGTGTAGATGTGTTCTGTGACCTATGTAAACTTTGAAGGGGCCCAAGGCCATGCTCCACTATAAAACTGTACGTGTGTTCTGTGACCTATCTATATGATGCCAAATGACTAATGACAGCAATGTTAACAGGTAGCAGTCGGACATAAATCGGTGCCGCAGTTTCTCCAGCAGCTGATGGAAGTGTTTTCAGATCATTTGTACACAACACGGCTCCAAACACTGAGGACATTCAGACAGAGAATGTGATTAAAGTTTGTCATTTGGAATGTGGGAGGGGTGCCAGATGTTAGGAACTAATGAAACCCAAGGGCTGCCAAAGCATGCTAGATTAGCAAACAGAATTTAAAATACTAATTACTTTAGAGTCTAGACAGACAGCATGTCAAATACAAAGCACTTACAACGTATATGACTATATGCATATAACTACTGATTCATCTCTGAAAGTTATAAATCATCAACATTTGGTCAGGTCACATTATTCATCACACAAGCCCCAATGCCTTGAGTTGTAATTGCCATTGGTGGCTATAAACTGGGCAGACACTGTACGTATTTAGCCTGATTTAGCCCAGAATTGGTTGCCCCCGACTAATTTAGAACCGGGCCGGATTTCTGCCAGATCGGTTGTCGTTTGACGTGCAGTTGGAGGGAGGGTCACAATGCCAGATCATTTTGCCTGAACGATCAACAATCTGGCTCTCAGATAGTTTTGGTCGGCTGTCTGCCTTGTAGTGTAAGCAGTCCCCACAACTGCTCTCAAGAGATCTGTTAATTTAATTTTATCGCAGAAGTATTTTACATGTTGTGGCTAAATCTGTAGTCTTGAGACTGATGTGTTATAAAACTGAACTTTGCTGCAGTATAGACAGACCATATTCTCTGCATCTTCCAGACTTTTGTGGCTCCGTACTTTTGCCTTCTTACTTTCTGTTCATAATAGAATTGCACAAACTAATGCTGTTTTTCTCGCTTTTAATAGCGTCTCTCTCTATTTAATAGCCATCTTGTTAGAATAAACTACCTCGGCATTGTCACTGGACAAAACTGACCGGTGGTTCGGTGCTTACGTTCAAAGTGAGCACCCGCGTCGTAGCCCGTTAATTGATGCGTACAGTTTGAGCATAAAAGTAGCAGGTTCTGTACAAGATCAATAGAATTGTCTGCTCAGCTTTATCTGCCTTATCACAGCTCTACTCCCTGACCTTCAACTATGACACAAAGACACATTCCTTAGATAGATTATAGCCTCTGCCTGATTGTTCTCGCTCTTGAAGATGAGACTTTTCTCCAGGTGTTGTGGACAGCTGGTATATTGTCCCTTTCTGGGCTCTGAGATAGTCTAAATCTGCCAGGCCCTTTTACTAGAAGCCTTTGAAAACACTCATGTGTTTCAAGGCAGATGTCTTTCAAATTTGTTGCAGCAGACCCTGACAGTACAGGCTTGTTGGTTTCCTGTGCAATAATTCCTGCTATAGATCAACTGGTTGTTTTCCTTTGCTCTCTGCCTCTGCTACTGATGATGAAAAGCTGGCATGCAGGTGCCATTGAGTTATACATTTCAATGAAGCTCATGTCAAGACCCCCGCCGTGCGTACTCTATAACCAGAATGGCCTGGGCCATGGTCCAGTGAGACGTGTAGGCTAAATTGATTTTTTTTTTCTCGAACATGAGAGCCTCATTACTTAGCCACCTTGGCAGCAGCCTTCCCTGTCTTCATCAGAATGGCAGCGACAGTCTTTGTCAGCCTCCCTTATTTTCCTGACCCTGTCACACACTCACACACACTCACACACACATAGTCATACACCTTGATGATGTGGAGGTCTACACTGCTTCCTTTGCCGCTTGTCCTCCTTTTGTAAGTGGAAGGCAGTTAAGAATGAGGTTTTTATAACAGCTGAGGTCAGGTAGAATTGAAGCCTTGGTGATTTTAAAGTAACCATTCACTACTATTATAATATGTGTTTAAATCACCATGTTAGGAGCTTTTCAAAATCAGTTTTGGTTCTATTTGTTTGAGCAATGAATGCCCTTGATCATAATAAAACCCTGTACATCATGGCTTAAGGCTGGCCCACACTAAAAGACCCCACACATAACAACATGTTATGTTAAATTTAACAATTATGTTCCTATAGGGTGTGGTGAGCAACGATTTGGCCAAATACACTATCAGATTCCATTCATGAACAAGAGTCCTGACTCTCGCAAAATCTTTCGTGATTAAAACGTGACTTTAGTGTAAACAAACATGTTGGACGACAGCGATGTTAGTTTTTTGCACTACTTTGTACTGAAAATTCACAAAGAAAATAGAAAAAATATGGATGAATGCATGGAGACACATTGATTTGTGGCAACAACACCAGTGTTTATTTAACAAGTTGGTTGTCTTATTACTACTTTATGCTTCGCGTTTTGCATTAGCCGCAGCCGCCATGACGGTGGTTGTTGTCCTTCCTTCTTCAGCTTCCGTTGGTATTTTTTCAGTTGAAATTAATCATCTTTTACCTTCTAACCTTTATGCTATTTATGCTTTAAGTTTTTTTTGGGCTAAAAAAAATGTTCTGCTGCTCCCGTCCACGGCTGCTTTACCTCGCCGTCAGACAGCCCTTTCTGATGGGACACTGAAGCTGTTGTATCGCTCTCTTCAAAGCCACCAGACTCCATTGACAAAAACAGTTATTTTACCTCGCAGATCGTGGAAGTATTCATACAACCCCACTTAGAACTAACCCTTTCAGTTATTTCCAAACTTAACACAGCTAACGTAGTCTCAGCTATTGCTAGCTGTCACTGATTAGCTTACTTTGGTAACCTACGTCATTGCTTTTTGCTAACAGCTGAGTGAGCATTTCCATTTAGAAAAACAAAACAAAACAGAAAAGACAGTAGATGGAGTTGACCTTTAATCATCACTAGTGAAGCTTTTTTTGGGGTGGAACATGTTCAATGGAAATCACCTGTCACCTGTGTTCAATCAAGGTGTGAACAAAACAAAATGTGAAACAAAATAAGCATCTACCATCTGACACAACAATGTAACAACAAATAAATAAACTCTTGGACATTTGATCTACCTACAAGCCCGTAGTCCTTTTCAAGAAATTAAATTCAGATAACTGCTTCCAATTTCATGTTGTCACCTTGAGAATTTCTGTAGATTTGATGCTGGGAGGCATGCAGCTTGTTGATTAGAATGGTACAAACACTGAATGCTAATGTTCAGAGAGGTTATTCAGTCATTCAGTTTCAATCAGGAGGGAGGTGCAGTCGCTCACAGTCTCACTCATGCTGTCTTTGTCTCTGTTTTTTTTTTCTTTTGCATCCGCTTAAACTCGCAATGTAATGTTTTCTTCATACTCGTGCTCCTTATTTGAATCAAAGTTAAAACTTCTCTGTTCTTTTAAAGTTTAAAGTCGCTGCTCTCTCTCCCATTCCCTACCGTCACTCTTGGGTGAAAACCTTGGATCTCCAGCCTTTGATTTGTCAGTAACAAGGAAAACTAACCCTGTTTTTTTCTTGATTGCCATTCTGTTTTGATTGTATTCAAGAAGTCTCAAAATTGGAATTGTTTTCATAAGGCAAAGCATATTGCATCTGTTTTGTTCTGCACTACTATCACACACATCCTTGTGCCTTCATCTGCTTTAAGTACAGGTTTAGCAGTCATTGTAATCTGGAAGTGAGAAGACTAAAGGAAGTCTTTGCTTTATGTAAAGGAATGCCCTATTTTCTGAGTCGTTAACTTCCAACAGCTCTCTCAAAACATGTGGATCCAGAGAGATCTTAGTAGCCCAGGCCAGAGTTCATTACAACCTCCTAACAATTAACCTGCCTCTAGTTTTTAGAAGAAGATTAAGGAATAAAATGATGAGAAGGGCTGAGCAATATGAAAACAGTATTTTTGAAAAAAGTTTTTCTTTAATTTTTGTTTTTTATACCATATATCCAAATGTACGTATGCATTCTCTTGGAAAAAGGTACAGGGTCACTATTTTGTCTTCTAGAAGCTGAATATTATCAAAATATTGCCCAGTTAATTTAATAAA